>NW_016690252.1:2374663-2507452 GCF_001604755.1 Lepidothrix coronata | reverse complement strand
CGGACTATCACAGCGTCTGAATAATTGATTTGCCAAGAGGGGCGACATGTCCTTTCCTAAAGCAGAGAAAGTTTGACCGAAGAGTTGCCGTGTAAAGCTGGCTAAATGTTTTTAAATAGTTTGAGACTAGATCTCTGACATTCACTTGCTGTCTAAGGACAAGCTGGGAAGAGGTAGATGGGAAGTTTTATACCATCCTCCACAGTGCAGGTCTAGAAGCATGGTCAAAGGGAAAGAAAGGTGAAGAAATAAAGTTACCAGAAGGAAAAATCCTTATCCTACACACCTTTGCATGGTATGAATATTCACTACCTCTAGATTTGATCCATTAGGACTATGTCCCCTTTCTCCCACACTGATCCCTGCTTTGATTAACGATGGTTCAGATCCCCTGAGTCTAATGAATGGTGAATGACAGTAGAAGAGCTGAGCAAAACTTGGAGTAACAGAGCCCAAGTTGGTATTTTCTCCTCCTGGAAGGCTGAGAAAAATTTAGATTACGGTCCTGTTTGCCTTGGGATTAGAGGCAAATTTGGGCTAAAAATGGTGTTTCTAAGTTCTCCAGAACTGACAGTCCCATATCTGAGCCTTGAAAACCCCTAAAAATTAGCAGTCAGTATTTCAGCTTAAACAGTGAACAAAATTTCCATATCCGATCAAAACTGGACCTCAGTTTACCCATTTGTAAAACAGAGACATTGAGAGCTGGTGCACTGTTTTCCATGCATTTTTCTGGACAGGGAAGAATTCAGAGTAAAAGTAAAACAGCTATAATTTTGATTGTTGTGGGATAGCGACACAATTATGTAGGTAGAGTTTTGAAGCATCAGAGGGGCCCTGGTGAGGGCCCCATCATGGCTTACTGTGACCCTTTCATTTAAAAACTATGATTTGGACTGTTTTATCTCGTGTCGTGTATGCAAGGTGATAGGTCTACCATAAAGCAGCCCCATCTTCGTGCAGTTTTCTTGAAATTTTCAGAGCAAATGGCAGCCTCTGGCACTTTCAGGGAGCAAAACACAACAAAACAAAGCGTTTTAGCTGCTAGCTGAAAAACCACTGCTCTGCCATTTTCTTCTCCTGTTTATTTTAATACAGAATTTTGTACCTGTAAAGTCCCATACCAAGCTAGTAGCAAAGGGGTTAACATAATTGGGGCTGTTTTCTTCCCCCCTCCACTTTGCCTTTGGTAGTTAAATTGAAAGCAAGTGGTACTGCCTTATTACTATCATTGTGCCGAGATATTGCATTAAAGGAGTTGAGGGTTTCAAATTGAATGTCAAATATAATATCACAGTGGAAACTTGAAGTGTGCAGCTGAGCTGCTCAGCTCCAGAGGGTTAACGCCGCCCGCCTCTCTGCCCAATAGCACTCCCTGCCAGTGATCTCCATTTCAGCCCAGTGAGCTATCTTCAGATGCTCACCAGGACTTGCAGGCAGGAGAAGGGGGCCCTGATGGATGTCAGGCAGCTGCAGATGGAGAGAAAGGGAGTTCAGTGTAACGAATTGATTGCTGGGGAATTGATTGGAGTTCTGTATTGCCTCAGCTGTAGCAGCCGATCATAACTAATCAACCCTTTGTCACTTCCAACTGGAGCACCATCATGCGTGGATCAGGGATGGAGAGAATGTCTTTCATTTTCCTTGGTAGAAAAGTTCCTTGTTGGAAAAGAACCATGGCCATCGCCATATGATTTTTCTACCTCAGTGCTTAGAAGCTGAATAGTTTCAGGTTTGGAGTCATTTTCTAGGGGCATAGACACAATATTGTCAATGCCTTCCTCTAGTTCTTACATTTGATTTTTTTTTTTACTTTCTTGGTCTGATTTGTCCTTTTTCTGCAGGGGACATTAACAATGTATGCTATATGATGGAAAAAATGCATAGTACCACATACAGGTTTAATACTGGAAACCTGTTTTTATCCTCTTGTTAATGTGAACTAAAGTGTATTAAATCAAATCACTGAGAAAAGCAGATTAGACCTATTCACAGTTTGGAGGAATCCATATGTAACTCAGAGAGCAAATTCCCATTGAAGCAAATTTTCATTCAGTGCAACGAGTTGTCACAGTAATGAGTTCTTGGGGTAAATACTTTACTCTGACACCTTTTCTTAAGTTTTTGGAAGAATGCTAGAGTAGTTTATCTTTCCAGCCTCACTGACATCATTGCAGTTATGTCCTCCTCATACCAAAAGTAGAGTTGTTTAGAAAACTGGTCTGGCACAGCAAAACTGTCCTTCAAGTGCTGTGAAAATCTTAGACTTAGCCTATGCTTTTAGCTTGCTGAAATAATTTGAAAATGCCTTAGAAATCTTGTTCATAATTTTTGTGTATGATCAATATGAGAATCAAGAAAACTCTCTTCTCATCCTCCTTCTCTCCCTACTTTCCTCATAAGACCTCGTTGCAGTTACATCTTTCTCAGGAGGGGAAGAGGAGGGGCAGGCACTGATCTCTTCTCTGTAGTGACCACCGACAGAATCTGAGGGAACGGCCTGAGGTTGTGTCATGGGAGGTTTAGGTCAGATATTAGGAAAACAGACTTCATGCTGGACTCCAAGTGTATGCTGCTTCACATTCAACTTTAGGACAGGCTTCAAGTCACCCATGTATCTCCCTGCTTTGCTGAATAGGAAAGTCAGGCTTCCCTTGGGAAGAAATATTGTTAAGTACTTTTGCACTTGGCCTCATCTTTTGATTATAAAAAATATCTACAAGCAATTATCAAAATAAAGTCCACACATGAAGTTCATCACATGAACTGCGGTTAACACACTGTTAACCCATTGCAAATATAAAGAAAATTTTGTTAAAGTAAATGTCTAAAAGAGATAGACCACCCCCAAAGCAGGTGGAAATGTATAGATAGAGCTATAGAGCAAGTCTACTGAGAGTGAGAACGGCTCGTGTAGGAAAGTCTTGGATCAACTCCACAAGTGTGATACAGCTTTTACCTTTTATCACTCCGTGTCCTTGGAGTACAATGAAGAAAGATGGTAACTTTAGTTGATGCTGTGTCTTTGTGTTTGTTTACTGCGTTGCACATTATATCGCAAAAGATTAAAAAGAAAAGAAACCTAAAAACCTGTGGGGTTAAGTTAGAATTTTATAGCCCTATTGGGAAATATCATGGCAGGAGCAGCAGGCTCATCCTACAGATGCATTATATTTTGTGACAAACCCTGGTGCATGCAGAACATCCATCAATCATTGAGATAATTTTCCATCTCATCAATTATGCAAATTAAACCAGAAAAACTATGTTCAAATAACGCTAAGGGCCTGACATAAACCCAGGAAAGCGAGGCAGCTTGGAGCAAAGGTTGAAATCCTACTCTCCCTTTGCCCTGCCTTGCGCTGGCTTTTCAGGAGACACACTGCTCATGACTGCTGTGGCAAAGTGGTCTTTTTGTTCCTGCCAGCAGCTTAAGCATCAGCAAACCATGTCTTGGCTTCTTGAGGGACAGAGCCTCGGATTCCTTTGGCTGATATTCAGTGTCCATTCTTTCCCGCCTGATTAAGACCAGGGCCCACCTAAGGTGGTTATGGGGGTGCACCATGACCTTTAGTTCCATGGCACTGAATACTGTGATGCAGATGGACAGACGGAGCCACGACCCGCTCACTGGGTTTGTGAGGTCAGAGGGTGGAGGGAACAACCTCAGCTCTCAGTAGCAGAGTTTATCACCCAAAGAAATGCCAACAGAATGAAACTCCTCCTATGCGGTGGTCCCACACCTCTCACATAACTGACTCCTACCTTTCTAGTTTTTCTCTACCATGACATGACTTAGTGAATTGAGTCACACTTGGGGAGAGGAAATTCATCCATTTTGAAAGAGTGGCGTTGGGCTCACACAGGTAGCAGTCACTGCCCACATGAAGATATTCTCCTCGCCAATATTCCACAGAGTAGCACAGTGCGAGTTAAATATCTCAGACCTCAAAGCTCAAAGTGACAGGAATGACAGTGGATAAGACATTTGTTAGCTTTTCAGGGCTTTGAAGCAATCTCACAATCAAAACTGCTGTCTTCTCATTGATGCCACGTTGTCACCATGGAACCTGGAGGAACTACAAACGTGAATGTCAACAGTGTAAAGTAACTATAGAGTTATGGAATAAGGAAGTCTCACCAATATGCTGGTTATTATTATTATTATTATTGTTATTATTACAGTATTAAAAAATGTGCAGTGCTGGGCTTCATCTTCCTTAATTTTGTTTGCTTCAAAATCAAGACAGTGATTTCCTTTGGTTGATTATGTGCATCTGCAGGGTACACATCTGTACCCGAGCAAATCTCTCTTGGCTGCCTCTATAGTTGACAGTGAGTTAGGCAATATGGTCAGTGGAGTTTGAACAAGATTCATTTCAGCCTAAAGTTCTATCTTTTTGTCACAAGAATTGTACTTTAAATAATAGTGACTATATTGATGAAATCTCAGTTTTTGTTAAGACATCTGAACACTGTTTGGAGAACGTCTCAAATATTCACACCTACCCTATAAAACCTGCTGTTAGTTGGGATCCATACCATGATTGTTCCAGGTCTGAAACATCTAGTTTCAAGCACTCTCAGAGTTATCTGGAACTATAGAGAGAGCACATCAGTGATTGTGGGATCCCTTTGTTTCTGCAGCACTCTACTCTTGGAAATTTGAACATTTTTCCAGTTTCCAGAAAATTCATTAGTTTCCATCAACAGTAGAATGACACCATCTCAGATTGTATACAGAGCAGCTTTACTGCAAGAATAGTCAAAATAAAATGTACAGAGAAGTAAATGTTATCCAGCAAAAAAAGAAAATATTTGCAGATAGAAGGAAGAAATAGTGTAGTTCCCTTTCCAAAGGACAAAATGTTTGTTAATTCCAAATGCAAGCATCATAAGACAAAAATTCCGTTTAAAAAGCACTCTATTTATCTAGCTAGTCATCTATTTATCTATCTATCTATCTACCAGAAAACTGGTAGGAAAAAATATAGACATTCGGAGAGATTACTTTTATCAGTACACCCACGCCACAAAACTTATTTTATCCTCCATATTATTACTAGTGAAGCTTTTTGCTTGGCTTTTTCTTCCTGCACCTCCATTTCTGCTCACAAATGCATTGCTTGTACTCCCTGTTGGTTACACTCCACATTTGGTATGCGACCATCAGCTCTTAAATGTAAGTGAAGAACTGTACTCCACTGATTTGTGTCAGTGAAGCTGTGTTTGGGAGATAATTGTTCACTGGGTTTATTTATTACAGTCACTCTCACAGGATCTGCATCACAGTATGGTCACAGCATGTCTCTGGAAATAAAGCAAAATGAATTGTATAAATAAATCGGGTACATTAACTCAACATGAGCTTTGCAGGAGCAATATAGTCAATAGAACATACTAGTAAAAGTGACAGGACATTATATATTCAATGACACATGCTAACGAAGGTAACCAGAAGCATTTATTCCATAGAGCATACAAATATCATGTGGAGACAGAGGAAGTTTGAGTCACATCCAATTAAAATGGCTTGTTTCTGGCAGGTCAACTGCACTTGACAGATGTCCTCATATACAGCAGCACCTTGCAATGATCTTTGTACCCAGCCCAACTCATCTCTCATTAGCAAGACATTTCATTACCAGTCTGTGAGACCATCCTCTCAGCATTGCTGATTTTTGTCTGCCCAGCAGAAATGCTACCTAAGCCAAGAGCTTCCTGTAGGTGACTGTCTAGCCAGAGAATGAACTTGGCACCTAGTAAAACCCACCTACTCGGGAGGCACCTGAGGCACTTGCAGTCACATTTCCTGAATATTACCCACTGCTCTCTTTTCTGAGAAGGTAGTTCTACAACTTGTAAGATAACTTCTTTCACTTTTGGGTTTTTTTTCCTTTATTTTTCACTGTCTGTCCCTCCTTCCCCTACTCTTTACCTCAGGAAAACCTCCTAGAAAGATTCTGATACCTAGTTTTCCTTGGGGAGAATATCAGCTGACAGTAAGATCTTTTGTGCTGAGTGGAGAGCATGGGAATAGGTAGAGGAAGATATAAATGTTCTGTTTCTCTCTCTGGCAAACAATCCCTCTCTTTTACATAACTGTCCAGTTATGTAAAGAGTTACCACAGGAAAGAAGGGGGGACTTCTCAAGTGCTAGTTTGTCAGGTAGAAATACATATCATCTCTGCAATGACTTATGACTACGTTCAAAAATACAAGCATACTGAGGTGGTTCTTTGCTTCTACAGGACTTTTTCAGAAGAATTTAGTTCTGGGAGAGCTGCCAGTGACCACAGTAGCACTCTCACACTCACCAGCAAATTAAATAAGAAAAGAGCCTATTTGTGCATTGGTTTTGCCAGAATGCTGGAGGGTCCATGTAGTTTAGCTAGTAGACCATAAAAAGTACTTAGCAATTCTTTCATTCTCTTTCTTCATACTCAGCTTGATTCTCTCAGCCACAGGTTTTAATTAGACAAAAACTTTGTTTTGACTGTTTTCAGGCCGTGAAAATTTTGTAGAAGTAGAACTGAAGTGATTAGGGACTCAGTGAAGGAATGGATGGTGGTACGGTAAAGGAAGTTTTTGAGTGTGCACAAATGTACTAATGTAGCTGACATAACTCAGGTGGAAATAAAAGCATCAAAAACATCCTGCTGCAGCTCCAACCAGGAAAAAGCATAATTTTATGTTATTTAGACAGCATACAAATTATATATAGTAGTTTTAATCTCACTATTTCTCATTCTTTCCCTTTTCTCATGATTCCTTTTAAGAAGTGGTTAGCTTTTGATTCACAGACTGATGAGCAAAGATATGATTTAAAGGATTACATTTTCATTGTATACTTAATGTATACCACAGTATTAAGCCCAGGGAAATCTTTATCCCATAAATTAATGAATGGCTCAGTGAGTCACCTTTTAGGTAGATGTCCATGACTAACATTCTCCATTTTACATCCCTGCTACCTCCAACACTCTTCCCTCAAACAACTACTTTGGCCAAGTCCAGGGGCACCTGCTCTTCAGCACACCATTAAGGGAGAAAGCTGACTCCTGTTTCCACGTCCTTTTAGCCAAATGATACCTCACACCTCTTTCATTAGAAAGTCTTCCCAGAGCCGCTACTGCTGGTGAAATCGACCTGTGATTTATGTTCATTAACATCATGACTATGAAATTTTTCACCCTGGCACTGTCCTTTTCCAGCAATAAAAAGTGAATGACTTCCACCAAAAACTCTTTTGTCATAGCAACAGGAAGGCCATTTTCTAAAAATGTGGTTACTCTGCCTTTGCTTGGAGCAGAAGTCAATGGATGCAGCTCTCTAGATTTATAAGCATTTCTTAGAATTAATTTATCTGTGAAGCCTAACATCTTCAATGTAGTTGTAACTGTCAGATACAAATGATTCAGCTATGCAAGATGAAATCCCAATATATTGATATGTTCTGCTGTAGAAACAGGTTATTTTTCTTACCCCTTTTTTCAATATTAGATAACTAAGTCTCCATCCAGATACAAAGAAACAAAAGAAACCACACAATATACCAAACAGCATTCAAATGCAATGTCTAATAGTAGCCTGGCCAATGGGATGAGAAATTCTTATGAAGGCAATGATGTTTTTCAGCATCTCAGCTCTGGATGCTTTTCCAAACACTCATAAATATCTCTGTTGTCCTGGTGATATTTGTATCTCTCTGGCCCAAACCGAGACACGTTCATCCTGTGGCTCTATTCCTTTCTCACACTTTTCCCTTGGGGTTTTTTTGGTGGGGTTTTGTTGTTATTTTTCATTTTTTACACAGTAGAGTTGTGGTGACTGGAGGATTGTAGCAGATATGGTTTGATCTTACAGGGCTTTTTTATTAATTTACAGCAGCAAAGTTAAGATCTCATATTGCGATTTGTAGGAGGTAATCTTCAGAAATGAAATTTGCTGAACGTTCATTTTATATCCTTCTTATGTCAGATGCAAGAAGGAGATGGAGCACCTTGTATCCACTTCTGTAAGAGTCTAAGATTAGATGGAAAAGATACTGCTCATATTTCCATTTCATTTTCATTTGTTCCAGCCTTTGAGGTCAGTTTGTCTTCTGTCATTCCACAAACACATCAACAGTGAACCATGAAGCAATAAAAGGGTTTTGGAAAAGCTGCCCCTGATTTTAGCATCTCCATAATAAATATGTGGGATATGCAGAACAAAGGTTCAGTTCTGTGTAGCTGTGATGTTACACAGTGTGTAGATTGAACTCTTCTGAAGGCCAAAATAAAAGAAGTATAACTGAACACATGAGTCAGAGAAAGACATAGGAAAAGTTTTCAAGGAGAGACACTTATCACTTCAAGCAACTCTGTATGAATGGGAAGGGGCAAATTGAAGATGTGGCGTTCTTGTCAGCGCCAAATAAATTGCAATTAAAAGAAGGCTGAAAATTAAGAAAACCTCAGAGAGAATATGACAATTATGAGATTTTCTTCTGATGGTGGAAGAATGGTCCATCCAGTGAAGTGGCAGAGCCTCTTCTGATTATCTTGTCTAATTTGAAATTGTATTGGATAAAGTAGCTAACTTCCAGTAACAACAAGCTGTGCTTAAACCTAGGTGAGTCGAATTATTCTAATGGGCTTTGGGGACAGAAAGAGGGAAGAGTCTACCCTAATGATCAAAGAGTTCTAGTTTGGGCATCACTGTCCACCAAATTGTTCATTAAAACAGTAATTACTTCTGTCTAATAATTATACTTAAACATTTCTGAGCACCAACTAGAAAAAGTCCTGTTGGCATTTTTCACCCCAAACACCTGCAATGGAAAGTGAACTCTGATCTCAATAGCTACACTGACCGTCTAAAAGTAGCCCTTTTTGCTCAATCTCAGCATTTACACAATCATATCCTGTCTGAGGAAAGTCTGATGCCACTACCAGCCTATCACTCAATAATGAGGAAAGCGAGGGAAAAACACATGGTTAGTGGAGTTGAAGCCATAATAATTATAAATTACCTCCCTTAAAGATTATGATTTTAAGATCAAAACGTACATTATAAACATTCAACTATTAAAGTGGCACAGGCTTTGATGACATGTGTTCTCGGGATTTGCATTCTGTACTGCTTATTACTAACACTATTAATAATACTATTTTGCATTTGAGCAGCAAATAGAGATCTTAATCAGGGCCTGGAGGCCCCTTTCACTAGATCTCACAAACATATTTCATTAAAACAATGAGTAGTTTCAGACCTACAGCTTTACAGGGTTTGGGTGGTATTTATCTCACCTTTCACTGTCTAAAAGCAGGGATCACAAGGTTGCAAAATGAGCATGACTGTCCTAGTTAGCAGCAGATATGCTGTTTTTCTGTCATCCACAACTTACTGGGTTTCTGCACGGAAATAATCATGTGGTTTAGGATATCCAGGGACTGAGATAATATGTTGTTACCAGTCTAAGGACTTTAAATGTTGTAAATCCTTGAAATGCAGCAGTTTGATTTGTTGGTATGTGTGTGTGTGTGTGTACTTGAAGATGCTTGTGTGTCCATCTGCACACAGAGAGAAATATATATACAGATAGATGGATATTTTTATATGACTCATTCCTATATTGCCATTCCTTAATGGATGCTATTTGCTTCTTTTGAAACCACCCCTGACTAGCGTATCAATCCATATTATGTAGACATCATTGAAAGAGGCATAACAAGAAGCAATGGCTTGAATCCTAAAAAGGAAACATTTAGCTTAGACATTAGTTAAAAAAAAAATCCTAATGATAAGGCCAATTAGGCACCAGAATGAGGCACTGGAGGTGTTTTCAGAGGAGGTTAAAAAAGAGACTTATATCAGGGGCGAGAAAGAAAATTATGCCTGTAATAGAAGCGTTTCAGGGAGATGATAAATAGATAGATAGATAGATAGATAGATAGATAGATAGATAGACAGATAGACAGATAGACAGATAGACAGACACACAGACATATTTGTGTGTGTGCACGTGTGCATATATATATATATATGTAACATGCATAAACATCATTGTGTACTTTGTATATATGTTCACACATATATACACATATATGCACAGATTTGTAGAAAAAATAGGCCCTACCTGAATTGGCCCACTAAATATTTGTGCAATGTAACCTACAAAATCAAGTAAAGCAGAAGCTTTTATTTGTTTGCCAGTCTGGCTCTTCCAGAGCTTTTTTTATACTTGATAAAAAACAAAGTTTATGAAGTTTGAATGAAGTGTGGTGAAGCAGCACCTGTAGCTCTTGGCTACCAAGCAATGACTTCTTCAGTGGTTAATGTTGTCTGTAAGGGTACTCTTAGTCCATATCTACAGCAACTCTGTTAGAAATCTCCTAGTTTGACCTTCAGTGTTTGTCCACATCAATGCTGTAAGCTCAGTTTGGTTACCAATGCTGAGATAGCCCTCTGGTATTTGACTTACTAGCCCTGTTTCTCTCTATCTTTGCATTCTTCAAAAGAGGGGTTTTCTTCTCTGCCCTCTTTCCTCTATGTGGGATAGAGGCAAGCATAGACAGAGAAACATTTTCTCTGCAATTCGGAAGTAGGTATTGGATGAGTAGCTGAGGAAGCATGATGAAGCGCACTGCTCTACATGAGTTTACAGTAGGAAGAAACTTTCATATAGATTTTATGTACCTGTGAAGACTACCATTCTTTGGGCCCAAGCTTAGTTGTGGTCTTTATGAAACAATTTTGTAATCTTGGCATGTTTTGTGATACCAAAACAGGTCAAAAAGTTGTTGCAAGATGTGAAGAAGGTGCTTTTATGCACCTGCTTCAGCATAACTTCCATCTGAAAATATCCAAATGGGATCTACTCAAATTCCATCCACTTCCAGCTCAGCTTCAAGGCTCAGGATGTTGAACAAATCTTCCCTGGCCTAGCCAAGCATGTATACACATGCTGCACTTCAGGGCTAGAGTAAATCCTGTTGGTTTCCAAGCGGAAATGAGCAGAGCTGGTCTCAAAAAAGCAAAAAAGCAACGTGCCCCAGGCCTCAGAAATTTGTGTCAGAACCAGAGCTAATTCCAAACCTTCCCAAACCCCCAAATACTGCCATAACTGCTGGAAGGCACATGTTATGCTATAGGAAAGGGCCATGTTGTTTGACTATGACCAACACTGAGTATGACAGTATAGTGGGAAGGTGAAGGAAGAAAGTTCTGCTTACTTGAAATCAATCCCTTTCCTTGAAAATGAGGTGGGCTGTGTAGATGCTCATGGCCTAGACAATCTTTCCCAAACAGCCAGCCTTTCCATGCCAGTGGAATCTGATGCCCATCCCTGTTTCACTCTGGTTTTCTTGGAAAAGGAGAGACAAACAACAAAAATCTCTGGGTGGCAGCCTCTGGCACCCAGCTCTTCATATTTCCTTCACTTACTCTTCCCATCTCTCTCTTCTCTTCTTGTCATTTCTTTTGGACTGTAAGTTTCATTCCAGCTGGAAAAGACCAAAATACAACTGTTGGATATGCACAGAAAAGGCCACCATTGTCAACTTAAAAAAACCCACAAAGAAATAAAGACACACCTTTGGGCTCTGCCACACTAAACACTGGGGCTTTTTCTGTGTGCCCATTCATAGGGAACATGTGTACACACTGGCATGTGTCCACAGGTGCCATTTAATTTTTCAAAGCAGAAACAAGCAGGCTTCACATTTCCCCTCCCTCTCTCTGGTAACTCCCAGCCCCAGTGCACTGGTGTCCTCCATCAGCATATTCAGTGAGCAGTAACAGTGTCTCCTCTACACTATTTCCCACCAGTTTACCTGTACTCCTTGGTAATCCAGAGGAATATGATGAGGAATGGACAAAGCCAAGTCAAGGCTCTTGGTCTCCTTGCTGGGACTGGCAAAAAGGATGTTAATATGCTGAGGAAATTTTGGGAATACTCTTCCTCCGAAAGTTAAGCTTGCACAGGATGCAAGCCTAGTGTCATCTTTGGATTAAGTTCTCCATTAGGGCAGAGCTTTGTGCCACCTAATCCAAACAGTGATTCCTCTACCAGAGAACAGAGATGTGCAGCCTTGGTCCCTGAGCTTCCCTGTACTGAGGCAGCCTGAGAACCTGGGAGATCCTTTTATCCTTAATAGTTAACACATTTATCTAGTTAACTAGACAATGTAATGGAAAATACACTTTTAGAGACCATAAAAGTGCCTATGAAAGATGCTTCCTTCCTTGAACTATTTGTTTAGGCTGGTGCAGATCCAGCTCAACTATCCTGAAATCAGTGGTGATGTTCCAGATTTACACCTCAGCAGCACACAATCCTGTCATGGGAGATGAAATTCAGGATGGGCTTCAATGAGTGCATAGGTAGCATAGGAAGCCTTAGAAAGGATGGACTTGGTCAGATTGACAGGTTTGTTTTACTGCTTACCTATAACACCTGGACAACAAATATATTTCAGAAGGAAACTGCAGGATTAATTTCATCACCACATTTTCTATAATTTCCTGGCAGGAACTAGACAGTTTTCTGTATTTATGAGTAAAGGTGATGGAGACAGGTGACTTTGGGGCAGTGTGAAAGCTGGGAAGCAGAGGTCTGATACAACTTTGCATGATGAGACCATTGTGTAGTTTCCTCCTGCAAACAACTCTTCTGCCCAGCTCGCAAGGCATGGCCTATGCTTCAGTCACACTCTAACCCTCAGGGGCCAGCTTCGGTGAGATACTTCTGTCTTTCCTTCTCCCAAAATCATATTGTGAAAAACTGATGAGAAACCACAGCAAAAGCTGCAAAATTGCCCAGTGCTTCACTATGCAGGCAGTGGCTCACCTTAGGGTGTTTTTTTTCAGCACGGAGTGAGACTTCTGAAATGGTCTAAGAAATTTTTTCTTCCCTTCTCTGCCCATTTGGATTCATGTGGACCCAAAAGAGGAGCACTTCTCTCTGACAGAGAACTAATTACACCCCACTAATTACACTGCCCAACACTGCAATTCTTCTGATGCAGATCTACTTTCTATAAGGAAGATTAATAAGCAAACCCTGCCTCAGTTGGGGTCTTTACTTTGGCTTCCTTTCCCTCTGTCTTTAATGTTATTTTCTGTAATAGATGTTTTAAATTATTTGGGAACTTGGTAAATTAGATTCGTTTATAGTGCCACTTAAAATAACTAAATAAATGTGCTGAGCACTTCTTAAGAAAGAGCTAGACCATGTCTTCCCAAACTCTGACAGGGCTAAGCTCTGTGAAACTCAGATGAGCTGATGTTTTAGTTAATGGAAGAGCTGGGGTTTCTAGATAGAGATTCTTTTCAAATAATGATTATGATACCCTATATTTGCCTAGTCCATTCCACTCCAGCATTCCCCATAGCATATCCCAAATGTCTTGTCAACTCCCAAAGCACAGATTCTTTATTCCTATTCAGCTAAATCTTTCTTCTCTGGCATGGGCTTTTGCTTGAGTTAAGACTTCAAACCATGCTCCTATGTACACTCTGGTTTTGCTTTATAAGGTACTCAGAGGCAGTTTCCTCCGGGATGTAATACATCAGCTGTTTCAGCAAGGGAAAGCCACATATCTGCCAAGGGGTCTGCTCTCCAGCTGCTGTAAGTCAATGGAGATGCTCCACTGGGCAGAAGAGGAATCCCTTAAACGCGACATGAGGAACAAAGCAGGGAAACCTTTGCAGCCTGCATAGTAAGGGCTTTTTTGTGTTAATTTTCCTCCTGCCCAACAAGCCACCTGCCTAGAAGACCTGCCAGGAGGCCTGAGGGGATTTAGGTAATTCAATTTGGACAATATCTTCCACCTTGGCTTGAGCTGGTAGGAAAACTTCCACATTTTTGATTAATTTTTTCCCCTCTCAAAAGCTTGTCTTCCAATTAGACATTGCAGAAATATCCTCGCTGAAGTTCTTGCAATCATAAATTTCTTTTTTTCATCAACCTCCTCTCAGCATGAGAAACAGTGTCGGTATTTTCCTCTCCCTCAGCCAGTTTAAGCCCCTTTGTTTAAGGGCAGGTGTCCTCCAAGGAGAGAATGCAAAGCCCAGGAAGACCGATGAGCAGCGTTTGGCTGTTTGCAGAGCAGCGTCAGGCATCAATAGGCTCTGAAAGGGGGAACAAGCGAGAGCAGTGCCAAAAGAAGCCTGTTCTCTATCTGTCTCCAATGTCTGACGCTTCTCCCTCCTGCTTTCACCCATCTCTCAGTAAAACCTCTTTTTTAACACAAATTAATTGCTACTGCAAAAAGCACTGATAGAGACAGTTAGTTGACCCTAGTGCACAAATCAGCTTCACTGGGATGGAACGGGAATAAAAAAAGCAAAAGTCTCAGAAGGGTGATCTTACAGACTGCTTTCAGCAAGTCCTCAGGACAGCTGCCTTTTGGCACATCCCTGTCACAGCCAGGGCCTGCACCAATTTGAAAAGAAGGGCAGTCTGTGCTTTATCCACATCTGCACAGCGAGCTGGAGAGGATGTGACACTGTGGGTGGAAGAAAATTTCATTTTTTGTATTCCTCTCGCTCTCCTTACTCTCACAGAAAAGGGAACTCTGTGACAGGTCAAATCGAAAAGCTTCCCCATATCTTCTTCAGCTGTTAGGATAGGCATCCTCTTCTGGAAATATCCCCTAGAATGGTCTGTCCATCGGCCAAATAAGAAATATCATGTTGCCTGTCCTGTCTCTGGTTTCTTAAGGGTCAGTACAGCTACAAACACTTCCTGCTGTCATGTCGCCTCAAATTGTCACCCTTCTCATCTCAGAAATGCAAATCACTGCAAACCCAAGTGCTGACCTGTCATTCCCCTGATATACCGGGAAGCAAATGATATGGACATCTGCATTCTTGTCTGCTGCCACCTCTGCCACAGTTTGCTGCAGAGGGGAAAAAAAAACCATAGATATCTTGTTTATAGCCCTCCTTATAACCCTCCTTTCATCTTGCAGCTTGGGTGAATCTGGAGCCTCTTGGAAGCTCTGTGGTTACTAACTGAGCCAAACAAACTTCAGAGGGAATAAAAAGGGTTGTGCAGGATTTCAGGAGTCTCTCCACACCTTTACTGAACCAAAGGTCACCCCTCCCACTATACATTGGATCCTGGGGTTTGATGCAGCTTTCCACAGACAGTCAAGCAATTTACTCTCAGATTTAAAGTTTTGGGCATTTTTGAGGGGAAAAGAAACCAGTAGAGGAACTTAAATACACAAAGACACAGACCCTTGTGTGATTGAAACTAGTTTACAGCTAGTGAAATAATACCTCTGAATGCCTGTGCTTCCCTTAGGTTTCCTTCATGCTGCTGGGAATATGCAACATATTAGTTATGTTCTCATTAGTGTAGCTCGGAGATGTGTTTGTGTTCTCCGTTTAGCTCTGCCTTTTATATCTGATTCTCTGTAGCTCCACGCTCATGCTGAGCAGGTTCAAATCCTTCATTGTTGGGCAGGAATGTGGGAGAGGAATTACAACTACCTTTTGTAGGAGCACTGCTGTACTCATCAGGAATCCCCATGCTCCAGAAAATGAATGAAAGGACTGGATATATGCCCCATTTGAATATGTCTTTGCCCTCATTTACCCTTTCCCATGTGCTGAGGGGGAACTAACTCAATGGCCTTTGGAAACTGGAGTTAGGAGACAAGTGACACAAGCAGATACTCGGTATGCTAAGAGCTAAGAAATGTATTTTTTTAAGTATTATTTTCTTTTTTTTTTTTTAATGAAAGTTGGGTTGGAAATCCAGCAATGTTTGTTTCTAATTCAGGGCTCAACAGAAGTGCCGGAGTCTAGTTTCCCCAAGACATAGCTTGACACTTCTGATCTGCTTACATCTCATCAGCAAAGCAGTGTTAAATCTGGCCAAGGCAGAACAGAGAGTGCTTCAGGGGGAGAAACATTGTTACTGTAGAAATCATAGTTGGTCAATGACTGTGCACCACTTCCCTAGTGCACTTCTCCAGAACACCACTGGGAACACTTCTGGGGTGTAAAACACAAGTCCTGGGTAGTGCTTCAAAGCCTTCTCTTTTCATATTCTTTATGATCTGAGCTATGCTCCAGCTTGGGCTACTGTGTTTTGCCAGTTGTATGTGCAATGGCGTTGAAATTTTTTCTTTATTTTCCTGCAAAAAAATACAGAACTGTAATACATTATAGTGTATCCTCTGATGCCCTGCCATAGAAGATCCACATTTTTCAGGAGGTGGTCCTCTGAGTAAGGAGCTACAATCTGAAGGAAAGAAAAGCTCAGGAACTGCCTCAACCCATGTAATTTGTGAATGCAGACATGAGTAACTCTTGCACCTGAGAAACCCTTTAAGTTTGATCCATGTAAGGGATGTGTGCATCTGCCTTCACTAAAAAACATTTTGAGGTTTGAGAGTTTATTTCTGCTCCAAAAGTATTTGCTAACAGCTCGTTGCAGGCAGCCTGCACAACACCCAGGACATACCATCATGCTGAAAACATAGGGAAAGAAAAAAGTCGACACTGGATGCCTGCAGGACAAAGTGGCCCATTTCCTTCCCTTTTCCAAACACTTCCGCACTCTCATATGTGCCATCTTAAGTTTGCCTGTTGTTATCTTGAGACCAACAACCTCTGTGGGTGTTCTGTTTTTTTCCTGCATAGTTAAAAAAAGAAAAAAAAAAAAGAAACTACAAAACCAAAAACAAACAAACAAAAATACAAAAACATACCAGAAAACTAGTAAGAAATAATGCCCAAGAGTTAAGCTCCTCTTAATGCAGGAGTGGTAGGATTGTCCCAGCCTTCTCAGCACTGTGCAAAAAAACCCACTCTGCAGCCTAAACTTCTTTCTTTCCAACATCAAGGTGGCAAATGCAAGGTCTAAGCATTTATTTATCAAAATCACTGTAGATATTTTCTTCACTGGGAGGCTCAGTACTTTAGGCTGAAATCATCCATCACAACCAGGGAAAGGAAAAAAAAGGCTTTTCACCTTCATGGATTTCCCCCCTCCCTTCATCTCACCTTATTCATGTTTAAATGGGTAGAAATTCATCTTTTTTCTCCAAAGATTCAGCTGGCTGCAACATGCTCTGTGCTTAAACAAGCTGCCTGCATTGGAAGCATTTTTCAGGCTCTCTGTCTCTCTCTCTCTCCCCATCCCCCCGGGCCCTGATTGACATCTCATCTCATTTTTATGTTTGACACCTCAAAAAAAAGCTTAAAAGAATAGCCCTTATTTGTAAAAGAAAAGTAACTTTTCTCAAAGACAAAACAGTTTCTCACTAGGAGGTGTTCACACTCCTCAGTAAATGCTCTTTGCTACCAGCCTTGGCAGGGTGGACAGTGTGTGTGTGTGTGTGTGTGTGTGTGCAGCTATCCTTGCGTGCAACCTGTGTATGTTTGAGCACATCTCCATGTTTGCATCCTGTGTAATGTTTAATTCTGCCTTTCCTTAAAGCTGATATGGAAAAGCAAACACGCAGCAAGTTGTATGACTGACTACTCTGCAGCTCAGAGAGTGGGGTGTCTCTTTTGTGGTAACAGCTTTGATAAAGCTGCCAGCAGCTTCTCCTGTAGTATCCATTAATGCATCTGAGTTCTCAGAGCACGAGTTTTCAGGACAGGTCACCCAAAATATGCTCAGACTGTGTGGCAAACCCACTCTAAACTGGGAAACATGAGTTTTTCTCAGTTCACTTCAGCCATAGAGTGACTAGAAACTGCTGAAGGATGTGGGTTTATGCTGACAAGCCTGATGGTGCAATGGGACCACGGAGGCTTCAGCTGTCTCTGTGGAGAGAGCAGGGCAGAGCAAAGCCACTGTTTTTACTTCAGCAGCCATGAAATGGAGCCTGTAGACTTGATCAGTTATGAGAGGTGATTGTATCCACATTTATTGCACTAAGAGGGAAATTATCTCTCAGCAAGGGAAAAACTGGGAAAAAGTAGGATTGGCAGGCTTCTCTTAGGGAACATAGGAGGTGCTTTGAGAAATGAGGCTGTTGCAAAGCACCTCTATTCCCATCTTTCCCCATGCCTGCTTCTGTTTTGAAGGGTTAGTCAACCTTTTCACGCTTGAGGTGAGATTGCCTTCCTCGTATTTGTGTAGGTCCTGGAGAAAGGAGTCCTGAGAGCCTTACAGCTTCTCACAACAAAGAAGTTCTTCCTTACAGATCTGGGACTATCTGGGTTTTTAAAGATCTGGATGGAGTATGGAGGCTTTGATTCCCTTAGGTCCACATAAACAAGTGTTATACCTCTTCTTCAGTTCCCAATCCACTACCTGTAAAAGAGGTGCTGGGATTGGAACAGTGATATTCAAACATGCTGGGCTTCCTCATGCTGACAGAAGTTCCCTGTGTCATCCCTTCATTCATACACAGTGCAGTACTGGGTCTGATGAGCTATTAATATGTCAGCAGAGACAGACAAATCGGACTGTCTGAATCAAATGCAAGGACTCTCCAAGACATGAAGAAGCAACAACAAATGCATCTTCTCCATCTTTGATCTCAGATGATTGCAAACAATGAAGCTTCCAACTTTATAGAAAGCAGTGTTCATAGCTTCAGTGAAACAGCTCAGTGCCTAATTCCTTGGCACAGCCTACAGCCTATAACCATAAGCGTGTGGCCGTTACAGACATGGCACTTTTGGGAAAGCTGAAATAGTTTATGCGTTTTCCAGAGCCAAATTCCAATTTCGGAGGTCCATTATGCCTACCTACATACCCATTCAGCATCACACAACCACAGCAACTGGCTACGAAATCCCACGTTACATCCTCCCCTAAACACTTGGTTATGGTGGTGCAAAGTATTCCTGCAACTCCCACAGAAGGAACTGAGTTTTTAGGCAAGAGTGGTTAATCCTGAGAGAACAGAGCACCCACTGTATAGATATCAAAGTTACCTACATCTTCTCTGCTTTCCTCCAGTGCAATTCTGCACAAATTCATGTGATCCCAGATGCCCGAATGGGGAATATCACTTTAGATGGAGCTAACTGAGCTGACTTTCCTAACAAGGAGAAGAGGTGGAACCTCAGACATCCATATACTAATCGTTATCAAATGTATACCTTTAATGGGGCATTTCACACTTTTCTTTGAGGCATTGATCTCTGCTGGATACATAATAATGCTAGATCAGAAAGCCTGAAAGTCTTTGTGGTTTACATCTCTCTGCTTATTTCGGCTAAAATGATATGAATCTCCAGAACACTAGAGAGTGATCTCTAGAGTGAGTCTGTCTTTTTCGTCCCTTTTTTTTCTTTTGCTTTTGGGTCAACCCAAAATGTACTTTTTACATGAAATATTCTAAGCCATTTGTGCTCTTTTAGAATTCAGGTCAAATTTTAGATAAAAATTTAAATATTACTTTGAAGCAAGAAGCCACCAACAGTTGTGCTTTGACGCAGGATCTAATATTTGCTCTGAGAAGGGCAATATTTTCAGTTAAGACTTGTAAGTGTTCCTTGATCCGAAATCACACATGATTTAAATTTTGACACAAAGTTCTTCTCTCCATTGAATGCAGTAATGGGCAAAAAAACCCACAAATTCTCAGCCAGCCATATGCCATATGTCCTTGGGTTTGCATATCTTGCTAATTTGCATATCTTGCATATCTTTACTTTTACTGTACCGTGATTACTGAGAGGTAGTCGGGTCTAACCTCACAATGTTCTCAAACCTAGACTTCCTCCCACATTTGAACATTCTGGTAGACCATGTCCACTGAGGTGTGCTGGTTATTTTACATGCAGATCCGAGGATACATGCAGCAATCATGGTGAATGCTTCACAACAATTCTGTTTAATAACCTAATACTAGGGTGTAATTTTCGGTTGGTGTAATTCTTCGCATAACCTTTAAATGTGCAAAATTTCCACCTATTCAAACCAGATGAAGATCTCGACCCTGAATCTGGTTTAACTGCTTGGTCGTTAAATTAGCAGCTTTCCAGCGGGGATGCGATTCTATTTGCAGTACTAATGCCTATTCACTCATATAGGCTACCCGAGATCGCTGACTTCAAAAGGCTCCTCATGCACACAGCACTGTGAAATGCCCAAATTGCACTCTGTAAATTCTGTAAACCGAGAGCAAGTGTCTTTGTTAAGTCCACGAGGAAGTGCACAAAAATCCTATTTGCTGACGTGCAAAGGCTTTGTAAGGCAGAGCCCCTAGCCTGAAATCGCTTGATTTGTGGATCCTTGCGATTAAGTTGAACTGAATGACATGCAAAGCTGGCAATTGAGATAAAGAATCACTCCAGGCTAAGGAAGGGAGGCAGCTAAGAGCTGAAAACAAAGGATGTTAATCTCACGCTCATCATCTTTAAACAGCGCACGTTAAAGGAGCAGGTAAGGCTCAGCCGATGCCTTCAGATTACTGGACGGGATGTTGTCTTTTGTCTTCGCAAAACTCATTTTGATCCAAATGCTGACAATTCTCCCCCCTCCTTTCCTCCCCCACTTCCATCCCCTCAGGCGGAACATCTCATCCCAGCGGAGTATCTGCCTCTGCTCCGCTCCTCAGCTCATAGGCACGAGAGAAAGCCTATCCACATCACGGAAAGTTTTCTTACAGTTCCCAGCCTCTCCCAGGAGCGCAGCTTCTTTGTCTCTCTACCCCCTCGCCTACCTGGGCTCAGTGGGTCCTGCCCAGACAGCATTTTGCACACAAACATGACACCTTGCTGTAGGACATGTGGCTAATCTGTCTGTCAAAATCCAGATATAATATAAAATGCCGCATAAAAACAAAGACATTTGTCCAAAGTAGATGTGGGCAGGCTGGAGCTGAATCCCATTCCCAGAGTTAGGTGAGACTCTTATTTCTCAAAGACCTGTAATTGTGCTGCAGGCTTGTACTTCAGTATCCCTACCCAATACCCTGGATCTCAAGGTCCACCACTCAGCATAGCTTGTCACAGCTGGTCACAGAAGTCTGTGGACAACAAATATTGTCCTTGTGTAAATTAACACCATGGTAGGCTCTGGCAGCATCCAGCCACAGCAGAGTAATCGGCAAAGGGAGATGCATTTAAACAGTATTGGAAACAGAAACATTCCAGCACTGCAGGTTAAAAACTGCTCCAAGATTGCAAGTTCGGCATTTTAGGGATCAGTGGGAGATTTCTCTGGAGATTAAGAGCAATTGAAAAGATCGACTTCCTCTCTATAGAGAAGTTTTAATAAGGCTGAAAATAAAATGCTGTCTCCCTCAGCCTTCCTGGCAGAGGAGATCCAACGCGCCCCCCTGTTGTTTCAATAATTCAAACTTCAGCTTTCGCCAGCCAAATAGGCCTGAAATTCACCTGCGAAGGTTCACGAGGCTAAGTGGGATTCAGAACAAACTCCTCTTGTTTCCAAACTCATGTATAATGCAGTGAGGAACTTTGCTCAAAGCTAAGCTTTCGCTTGCTGTTATATCTAAGATGCTCCAAGAGAAAGTGCAGGAGGCAAATGGATAACACCACATGAGAGGCAGCAGAGTGGGAGGGGAAGGGAAAGAGCACAGCCACCAGCTTATGATAAGCTGACATTCATCTGTAGCTGGGCAGCACCTAATCTACCTCTTCTCCCTCCTCAAACTAAGATTGTTGTGCTTCCCAAAAACAGAGAAGAGATCTGAGATCGCTAGCAGAGAACAAGATAAATAGACAAGGCAAGCACCAAAGGAATACAGTGTTTCATTAGCCAGAGAAAACTGAAGCTGAACATGAGCATTGCAAGCCTATCATTTTGTTTACACAGATGAAGACACAAAGGTGTGTTGAAGTCAAGCTCTCCATCTGTCAGTGCTGTCGGTGTGCTGGAGAGTCCCGGGGCTGGCTCTGGGGTGACACAGGTACCCCTGGCAGAAGGCATTTGCCAAAGTGTGACCATGGAGCACCGTGGCCAGGTGGTATTGGACTGGCAATGCCACTGGAGATTTCAGCTTCAGCCAGCTTTGTTTCAGAAAGAGTGATTCAGATAGTACAACATGCACCGCAGTGTTTTTTCCACCAACACCATGCAGTAGACTGGGAGCAGGTCCCATCTAAATTCACTTCCCTGTTGGCTAGGATGGGTGACTCACCCTGTTTGTTTTAAAATCCCATCCTCAGACTGTAAACAGATTTCAGGAAACCTACAGCTACTGCCTATAGACAAAATAGACACAAAAATTTTAGGTATCTAGTATTGATTGAGCTAAATCCATGACTGAGGTTTGACTCTTGGGGATGGTCCTGTGCAGGGCTAAGGGTTGGACTCGATGATCCCTGTGGGTCCCTTCTAACTCAGCATATTCTGGATTCTATGATTCTATGAATCAGTTTTTTATATCTACTTCATTGTTTCACTGAGGAAATATATACAATGGTTATGTCTAATCATGAATTCCAGTGCTGATCAGAGATCTTTTCTCTTTCCTTCCTTCCCTTCTCTCTTTAATTACCTCACTTTTGCCAAGATGTTTGTTGTTGTTTTTTTTATTTCAAGTATCTGATTTTTTGCAGCTTTCTGGGACTGGAGTAACTGAAGTGCAATGTGATTCATTTGAAATAGTAAATATTTAACTACTAAATGGCACCCTGTTTTTCTAGATTCCCATGTTCCTTCTAACTCTATTCATACTATATGCACTATACTCTCTCTATGTTATACCATATATATATGCTGATCAGCATATTAATTTGTATTTATATTTATATATATTAGGTTTTTTGATACATCTGTTTAAAGACACTGAGGTGTGTGTGTCCACAGGAGAGCAATGAAGTTGGTGAAAGGTCTGGAGCACAAGTCTGATGAGGAGCAGCTGAGGGAGCTTGAGGTGTTTAAACTGGAGAAAAGGAGGCTCAGGGGGGATCTTATCATTCTCTACAATCACCTGAAAAGAGAGTATAGGCAGGTGGGGGTTGGTCTCTTCTTCCAAGTAACAAGTGACAGGGCAAAAGGAAATCAGTTGCACCAGGAGAGGTTTAGACTGGATTTGAGGAAAAAAATTCTTCACTGAAAGGGTGGTCAGGCACTGGAACAGGCTTCCCAGGGCCGTGGTGGAATCACCATCCCTGGTTTCAAAAGACATGCAGATATGGTACTTAGCCACATGGTTTAGTGGTGGACTTCACACTCCTGAGTTAATGGTTGGACTCAATGATCTTAGAGGTCTTTTCCAACCTTCATGAGTCTATGACATTTGCTTTAGAAGTTCAAAGTGACATTAGAAAAAGATAAATATTACAAAATTTTCTCTGAAAATGTTTGACAATGCCAATATGAGGCTGACCCAGACAAATTTAGTTCTTCTTAACTGTATTTCTATTTCATTATCTCATTACTCGGTGTTTGATTGCTTAATTACATGGGGGTTTTTGAGGGCTACTAAAGCTGACAGTACAGTGAGTGAATCAACTTGGTGTGTTTATTCTGAAAAGCACAGGCATCTTAGGTTGTGCTGGACACCATTTCCCAAATCAAAACAGTAATTACTTTTTTAAATTATTCTATTATTGATACCTTGAAGGCTGCAGTACATCAAAGTTGCAATCTCTGCAGTTCTAGGACCATGATCAGCTGGATGGCCTTTGAGTTATGTTTACCTCCTTTGCACCAGGCTGTTTGTTGTTACTCTGGCTGGTTGTTTTGAATGTAGACTATATTTACAACTTTATTAAGCGTATCAGGGAATAAGAATGAAAAATTATATTTCAGAATATATAGGTGCTAAAAGCTGAGGACATAGTGCAGAATTAATTTTGGTGGAAACTTGTGAGAAGTAGGAATGTTGCATATATGTTTCTTGATTAAACTCTGTTTCCTGCAACATTTGCTACATTACAGTTAATGGAATTTATGAGAACAGCTTGTGATTCTCCAAAACTACCTGGTGCGGTCATTTCAGCCAACACAATGTGAATTATGCAATAAGCCATCGCCTTAATTAAAACAAATTGCATTTACTGTATCAGTCCGTACTATGAATCATTCCCTAGGGCCCCTCTTCAAGGTTTGCGCTTGGCCTATTCTTGAGAAATGTTGACAGCAGCCTCCGTTACCAAAATATTTTTGAGCATTTTGTTCTAATATCCTTCTCCACGATCCAGCTCTTGAGCTCACTGCCCTGATACACAAAACAAATTTTACCCAAAAACCAAGGCAGAAATCACGTGAAAACGACAGAATATCTCATTTTCCCTTTCTCTTGCAGCATGCACTTTGGTAGACTGTGGCAGAGGAAGATAAAGTTTATTAATTGAAATAATGATAATCATAAAAGCCAAAAAGGGAAAGCTGCAGACTAATTGTTTTCATCCAAAGTTAGGAGTCACATGGGATTCCTCACACTCCCTACTATAATTAGACTGAACAACAAGACAACCAGATTATTAGTCCTCTGTGTATCTCCAGTTTAAAAAAGAGAATGACCATTGGGTATTTATATTCATTTGAGCTCAAAACAGCTTAAAGTACAGCGCTAAATACAGTGTATCATACTGCAGGGTGAAGTAACTCGCCTTTTAGGAAGAAATCATCATCATCTCTGTGACCTCTGATGTGGGGGGAAAGATTTTTACTTCATTCAGTTTGGATCAGGCTGCTGAGACCATTCAGCTCTACCTAATGTTTAAGCCAGTGTGTTTGGCCAGGTTTCCTTGCTTTGAAAGTTGAAATAGAGTAGTTAAGTTCTTTGTTCAAAATGTGTATAGTTAAGAGTTCCCTGAGTTAGAATATTAGACTCAAAGTGGTGATTTCTGCATTTAGCTGTGTTTGAGAGGTACTATTGCAAGTCTGAAGGAGGTGCTGTTTAAGACAGCCTTGCACAGGTTAAAATGCACAGGGGAATCCTAATAGAAGGCTAATGCAAATTTAAAAATCTCAAGCAAGATTTCATAGCCCCTTTTGCAGGAGTTGCTTAACTCTCACTAATTTGGGGGATCCTGTAGGTGGAGCTGCTTTTGCAAAATTTATGAGGAAAGTGAACCATTTATATCTAACACTGTTTGGCAACTCCAGCTACTTTGAAATTACTGAAACCTCATCATGAACAACTGGGTCATTGAACATAAAATAAGACCCTAGAGCCTGATTGGAAAGCCATTAAAGTCAATGAAAAGGGACCCACTGGCTGGAGCCAACATTGGAGCAGATCCGCAGAGAATAATCTAAACTGAATCTGTCTCCATATTTATTTTCCTCTTGATATATACCCAAAAGAAGCCCAGGTAGATTTGCAGCAGCCTTTCACAACTTGTTTGTTGTGAAGATTATTTCACTTTACATCAAAGCAGGTGTCCATCTCACCCAGCAGACTCATACTGATGTTATTTAGGTCTTCCAATGAAAGCCTCTGTCACATAAACAAGCAAACATATTGAAGGAGCAGGTTTAAGCATTGAGAAGGAAACAAGACAATACACATTTTCTTTCCCTGAAAAGAAAAGTAGACACAATTGGATGCAGCATATGCCCAGACTGTGGCTCCTGTTCCTCAGCCAAAATGAAGTCTGAAAATAATTGGCATCAATAAGTATTATCAAGGACCATCTGGAACACACATATTCTGAAAAGTGAGAAAATACCTTCAGAATAGTGGATAAATACCTTAGTTTTGATTCTCATATATTTGTTGCGTGGCTAAGACCATTTGGCTTATGAATTCAAAAGGCATTTATTGATGCTGTAGTAAGGGCACACTGCACAAAGCTCAGGAAATTCAAAATGCTGAAGCCAGCAAAAAAGGTCTTCCAACCTCCAACAAGCATAAGTACATTTTCCATCTCTTACTGTTAGGCTTGCACTGCTTCTGAACAGTTTACAATTTCTCATTGTCTTTAATTTTTTTCGTTGCCTAAATTAATGGCAATTAAGAGGTGTCTCATGGACCATGTAGTCACTGTAATTTTTTGTGTTACGGGGTGCTCAAAATACATGCCTACTTTTTCTTTTTCATGATCAAAAGTACTTTTGGTTTGCGTTTTTTTTTCCTGAAGTTTTGATAACTCCAAAAGAGCTGTGGAGATTAACTTCCAACTTTCTAAATAAATTCACTGCTGGCCTGTTAATAAGAAAGCATGAGAAAATTCCAACCCTCAGAGGTAATTTTGGGGGAAAGTTATAAACCACTGAAAACAGCAGCTTATAATGAAAGTGTCATCTCAACCATAAAAGGTAGCTCAATGCACTGAACAGGCACCGTAAAACATGATTGAAAGGGAGTTTAGAGATATTGCTAATGGCTCCGACATAAGGAGTGTAGCCATAAAAGATGAAAAGATGCATGGCTAAAACTGCCCACCACCAGTCTTTGAAGAGCATCTAACTACCCAGGCATGCCAGGGACGTGCGATTGCTAACAGAACTGGTCATGCAGATCTGCTCAGACAGAGAGACCTTCAAACACTTCACGCTTCTACTTCCTCTCAAAGTAATGCATCTGTTCAGCAGAGAGGCAGTTCATGTCCCCAGGCTCATCTCGGGGGCGCTGGATGGCATTTGAAGGATGAGGATGGCCAACAGTGAGGTTGGACTGTGGCACTCATCCTCTAACTCTGGAGGAGTAATGTGGCCTGTGGTTAGGAACTCACGATGTCTCTTTCTGTCTCAGAAATTGACTTTCTAGGTTACAACAGTTTTGTACCACTTTCATGAAATTGTGTCATTTCAGTTGGAATGGAACTCTGGAGAACATGCAGTCTAGCCTCCTGCTCACAGCAGGCAAACTTCAAAGTTAGTTTTGAAGTAGTTCTGCTATTCCTATTTAAGCCAGGTGATCTAAAGTTTAATTAATATGTGCAAAATACTTCAACAAGCTGAAAGTCATTTCATGGACTTTCAGAGTTTGCATTTGGCCATGCTTATTTTGCAACATGGTCCTTATGATACCTTTAGTGAAACGGGTGTTGGTCTGTGCTGAGATTCAGTCAGGAGGACTGTTTGGTTAAATTTATCCTACCCTTCAGGGAGCAAATTCTGACTAGGAGCTATATTTTGAATATCTGTAGGTCAAGGTTATGCATGACCATGACTATGCATTTTTTTTAGGCCATTTCAAAAAGTGGATTGTAAGGTAAAGCTGTTTTGAAGACTATGAGGAAGAATTTTTTTTTTTTAATTACTGGTCAACAGCTGAAATAATAACAATAAGGAGAGCTGCGTTTTGAGGGAAAACTGCTCTTACTTCAATGCTTTCTGCCTGACACACCTCTCCTTCTTGTTCTTACTTACTCCATGTTAGATATATAAAAAACTATTAATGCTTTTTAAAGGCTTAAAGCACCAGCTGCTAAACAAGTCATCCTATAACTCCCCTCCTCAGCTGGAAAGGAGAGAGAGAAAAGGTTTTGGAGTCAAAATAAGGATGGGGGAGATCACACTGGCAAAACAGACTCAGCTCAGGGAAATTAATTTCATTTATTACCAACAAAATCAGAATAGGGCAATGTTAAATGAAAAACCAAACTTAAAACAACTTCACCCCATCCCTCCTTTTTTTCCTGGACTTAACTTCACTCCCTATTTCTGTCTGTGGTCAGTTAATCTCACATTGTCTCTGCTGCTCCTTCTTCCTCCAGGGCTGGATTCCTCCCACTCTCCCCTGCTCTGGGACAGGGTTCCTGCCCACAGGAGACAGTCTTCCAAGAACTGCTCCAGTGAGGGTTCTTCCCACGAGTTGCAGTTCTTTCCAAACTGTTCCATTGTGGGTTTCCCCTCCAGGGTCAGTCCTTCAGGAACAGATTTCCCCAGCATGGGTCCCACATGGAGTTACAAGTCCTGCCAGAAAACCTCCAGTGTAGGTTCTTCTCTCCATGGGGCCACAGGTCCTGCCAGGAGCCTGTTCCAGCACGAGTCTCCATGGGGTCACGGCTTCTTTCGGGTGTGGGATCTTCCACGTGTTGCAGGTGGATCTCTGTCCCCCCATGGACCTCCATGGACTGCAGGGGCACAGCTACCTCACCATGGGCTGCACCTCAGGCTGCAGGGGAATCTCTGCATCACCTGGGACACCTCCTGCCCCTCCTTCTGCACTGACCTTAGTCTTTGTGTACCTGTTTCTCTCACACTCCTCTCCTCTGGCTGCCGTTGTGCAGCAGTTTTTCCCCCTTTCCTCTCAAATTCGTTATGCCAGAGGTGTTCCCACCATCTCTAGTGGGTTGTGTTGGCCAGTGGCATGTCCATCTTGGAGCCAGCTGGAATTGGCTCTATTAGATGTAGGGAAGCTTCTGGCACCCTCTCACAGAAAGTAGCCCTGCAGCCCCCCACTACCAGAACCTCGCCACTCAAACCTAATATAGCCTGACTTTGCAAAACCCTTTCTTGTACACAAGCTGTCCAAACTTGAAAATGCAGAGAATTTTCCAAAGTTTCCAAATGTTGACAAGTATATTTCTGAATATGTTCTCAAATAATATCTGAGCTGAGGATCAAAGCCCCAGATATTTCCTTGGTGTTTATTAGCAACTTCAAGGACTCAGAAAATATAAGTCAGACCTAAAGATACCGTGAGGTTTTTACTTATTTAATAATAGCGTTGAGGTTCCTTTATTTGTCTCCTGCTGAGCCTTTAGCTTGAACTTGGGTCACTTTCAAACTTTGGTACATTCCTGAGGTCTAGAAAACCAGGGATTTATTGAACAAGAAAGAAAAAAAATCTCAAGTGTGCACATGACAGCAGAGGGCAAGGCCTCAAACAGCTTGAGATTGCTGTAAAAATCCTGATGGGTTTCTAAGCCCTATCATTGCTGCAACCCTCTAGCAGGCACTACTCCTTGTAGCCAGCTACATTCCTCGTGGGAGGCTGCAGAGCACGCAGCCTTTCCCCAGGGCCAAGTGGTGAGTGTCTCAGGCAAGATGTTAGCTTGACTTTTTTTAGAACAATTTCATATGAATTCTTCAAAGACAAAAAGAAATAAAAGAATAACTAAATGTAAAACTAATTCTATTTTTCAAACAGTTTCTGAGCTTTCCCTTGCTCTCCATCTTTGTAGTTAGCACCTCCTTCTCTTCCTCTCCTGGGCGAGGATGGTGCCTCACACTGAAGAGGATCTATGCTATTTCCCTCCAGCCTAGTGAGGGAGATGAAGGAGCAGGGCCAGGAGAAGACTCTTGGTTCACTAATGAAAGCACCTCTAAAAAGCTGTAAAGGTGGTTTCATTTTTTAGGTGATGGTGTGCTTCTCGGGTTGTGCTGGGTGCTTCTGAGAGGCTGTCCAGGTCACAAGGATATTCGAAGGCTGAGTATTCCATGGTGTGAGCATGCCCTTCAAGAGGTGCTCAGCTGTCAGGAATCATCTACTGTTCTCCCACCTATTTCCCATCTCCTGCAGCAGCAGGAGGCGCTTGGGGGCCAAATCATCTTCTACCTATCTTCACACCAGCAGGTCTCATATACCTGGGCTGAGAGAGGATAACTGGGAGATGCTACTTTCTTGCAAACCTTGGGAGATTGCTTTCCACTGCTATAAAGTCACCTCCTCCCCAGCCCCAGGGCTAAGCTGTTCACGGAGGTGACTTTGTCATCACAACAGCCATGTTCCAGTCTGCACCAAGTTATCCATGATTACCAGGGTGGGTTGACATGGAGGTGAGAAGCACTCTGCCTCTCCAAGCTGTCTTCTTTTCAGCAGTGTCTTCCACACCTTGGTCTTGTACCCAAGTCCTTCTGCTGGGAGAGCAAGATTTTGCCAGTATGAAACTCTTTTATAGAAACATAGAATCATTAAGGTTGGAAAAGGTCTCTAAGATCATCAAGTTCAGCCATTTACCCAGCACCAAACCACCACTAAACCATGTCACCAAGTGCCACATCCACATGCCTTTTGAACACTTCCAGGAATGGTGATTCCACAACTGCCCTGGACAGCCTGTCCCAATGCCTGACCACACTTTCAATGAAGAATTTTTCCTAATATGCAATCTAAACCTCTCCTGGTGCAGCTTGAGCCTGATTTCCTCTTGTCCTGTCACTTGTTACCTGGGAGAAGAGTCCAACCCCCACCTTGCTACAACCTCCTTTCAGGTACTTGTAGAGAAGTGAGAAGGTCCCCCCTGAGACTCCTTTTCTCCAGGCTAAACACCTCAAGCTTCCTCAGCTGCTCCTCATCAGACCTGTGCTCCAAACCCTTCCCTATCTTTGTTGCCCTTCTCTGGGCCCACTGCAGCACCTCAATGTCTTTCTTGTCATGAGGGGTCCAAAACTGAAGCCAGGATTCAAGGCGAGAGTTTTGTCAGTATGACCAGAGTGAAAGGATAGATATGCACTTCGAGCACAGTCTGTGCTCCTCCCCGTCAGACAAGGTAGCAGGGCACTGACTGCTTGCCAGGTGCTTGGAGGTGCTCAGGAGATAGAGGCAGCCCACTGCAACTCTTTTTTATTCTGTGTTTTATTCTCAAAAGGAAACCCACTCGTCCTTCTTGAAAACCTCCTCTGCAAACCCGCGTGCCTCTCTAATTGAAACAGGGCAGGGTCTGAAACCATAGGAGTCCACAGCTGCTATTTCTATTGTGCATGTCTGAGTCAAGGTGAAGAGAAAAGTCAGCGAAATATCCCACAGGGTGAATCCTCCATGTGCCAAGAAAGCTGACTCCACATTAAAGGTGAGAGCCAGAGCTTGCAAAACAACGATGGCCTGGGAAGACAGAGGCCTTGATTCCCTCCAGCATCCTCCAAGTGTTATTCCCATTAACATTGGCACTAGCCATCACCCTGAATACCCCATGCACCAAAAGACTAGTGAAAGAGAGCAGGAGGGAGGGAGGGAGGTGATAAAGTTGTCAGGCTGTAGACAAGGCTATGGCCGCTGAGGACTGACAGGGACTGTGTCATTTAGAGATACATCCTGGGATGTATTTTAAGGGTAGATGGGAGACACTCAGGATAAGGGTGAGTTTGCTGATCTTGCAGAGTTTTCATCTTTGGTCAGTCTTAGTTCATAGCACCAGATAATCAGGGCTCTACCTTTTTCTTCTCCTTTATCTGCATTACCAGGAGAAGAAAGGCTCTGTGTGGCACAAAGATGTCCGAGACAGCAAAACCACTTACATTATCTTCCCACAGGTGATAAATATCAGCAGTCAATGACTGCTATATATTGCTAACCCTGTGGTTCACAAGACATCTGCCCTGCATGCTTCCAGGGTCAAAAACATTTTCAGCCCCCTACCAGCAAATAAAATCGGTCTTAAAGAACACAACACCCAGCGAGATTGTGCCATGGGGAGAAAGGAGGGAGGATCACTTTTCCACTGGACCTCTGCTTTGGTGTTGAAAGAGCAGCACCTAGGTAAAACCCAAAGCTGCAGACAGAATGGTGTGTTTCTGTCACAAACAAGTCTGCAAGCCACAAAGAAATCAAAAAGATCCTTGTTAGCAAAGACAAGACCCAAACTTTAGCAACTGATGCAGAATCTACAAGTGAGTCATTCCTCCTTCTCTCTTTTTTCTCCTCTTCCTCCCACCTTGGCACCAAAGTGTGTTAAGAAAACAAGATGTCTGAAAGACGTCTCTTGGATCGTTGCTGCTCCTCCAGCATCTTGTCTGCCTTCAGGCTCTGGTGTCAAGTAGTGATCAGCCTCCTTCCTCCAGCCCTGAAGCAGCAGTTTTCAAATGTGACCTTCCACCTCTTCACGGCTCCCTGTGTCTCTGAAATGTCCAGAGGTCAGCCCTTCGCTGCCTCCACAAGGAGACCTGTTATGGAGATTCCTGCCTCGCATCAGCCCCACGTCATGTCCCTGTCATCTCCCATCATGTTACCAAACTGAAGGGGATATCAGGAGCTTAGATGGTGTCCTCCACTGTGACATGGACTCATCATTTCACTATTTGTTGGGGAATGGCAGCTGTGCACTGCTCGTGGAAAGGTAGGCTTGACTGACTAGCTAAAAATTGGAGGTGACCTAGCTGTACAACTTACTGCTCGGGAACAATGTGACAAACTTCATCTTTCTTCACTGCTAGCCTCTAAGGTTAGAGAGGGCCACTACCTGTCATAGTGGGGAGAAGAGAGACAGGTCTATGGATGTGTGTGTCTGTGCATGTGGAGGGGGGAGAGGAGGCATATGCTCTTATTCTTTCTTTCCTACTTCGTTATATTGATTTTCAGTGGCTTGCACGCTTGGAATGCAATAAGGGAGCAATTCCCTCCTATGCTGGCTAGTAAACATTGCCTGTAACTTTATTCTGGGTCAGGAAAGTCAGCACTTAAAATTAAAAGTGGTTCCAGAGGAGGCAAGCCATATTTTAGGAAATTCCAACTGGGGGTTCCTTGTTACTGTACTTAATTTTAAAATGCAGAGTGTCATGTCGTGTCGTGTCATATGTGCCTTTAAAAAAGCATTTAACTGATATATATTCTCGTCTGCTCTTTACTCACAATATTTCAAGCAGAAAATATTTTTTAAAAATTAGTTCTCTGGCTCTTCGAATTTACAGCAGAGACCACAGACTATAAAGTGGAAGGAGTTGAAATTAGGCCCAGGGGAGAGAGAAGTGCTCTAGAGAGAAAAGCTTGTGTGCCAGGTGCTTAAACACATGCATAGTTTAAATGCTGTGCTGTCTCCCCAAAGCCAATGGAGCTGCTCTTTTATTTAAGACTAACACACCTGGCTTAAGTTCTGGGACCTGAATCTCTAAAAGATTGTGTGCAATGCTGGAGTACAGACTATGAAGGCCATAAGCTATTCCAGGTCAAAGGTACAGTCTGCTGTGGGAGTTCCTTTTCTCTACGTAGAGCTCCCTGCTCGGGTCTTGGGAAGCCAAAGGGGTTCCCCAAGGCAGGAAAACATGTCCTGGACAGTCAGTTTGAGGAATGAGTGCCCTTGCTGACATGTGGTTCCCAGATGAGAATCCAAGCTGGGATTTGGGTGCTTAGGATGAGTCTTTTTGCTAGTGAAGTTCCTCCCAGCAAAGGCTCATTTCCTGAGTGCTGGCTATTTTAGCTGGAAAGCTTCCTTCTTATGGAGCAAGCTCTCACAGCAGGTGTTTCACACGTAGTTAGACAGCAGCACTGCAAACATGGAGCATTACTTTTTAGTTGGATAGACAGGCATTTTAGAGAGCTCTGCTCCTGGCTCTGTAAAAGTAGAGTGCTGTAGGAAAACACCCAGTGTTGGAAGTAGGACCAGTGGTGTGGGGTGCTACTCTGTGGGGTGCTGCTCTATGGGGTGCCACATGCTTCACCAAAGCAAGTACCCCCAGTCCCCAATTTGCATTCTGTCCTGCTGCAAAAAAGTCCCTGCAAATCCCCTCTCTGCTCTGCTGTATATCCAGCAGCCTGGCAGCAGGGCTGTCACCACTTTGTCAGGTCTTGGGGATGTCTGAGGCTGCAAACCCCACCGGGGAGATGAGGGAAGCCTGGACAGTTTACGAGATGGCAGGAGGCAAAGTACATCTACCTGGCCCTGAACTCTGATGCATGGTCTCTCTTGCTCCCTGCTTGACATTTACAAACGGTGACAAGCCCTGTCACCTGCTACCTGATGCGACCACCCCGAAAGCTGGGAAAGCCAGACGTGCTGTTAACAACTACGGCTACCCCAAGGAAAGCCCCAGAGAATTATGACAAGGAACTGCCTTGACTCAGGCCAGATGCATTCATGTTAGGAAACCTCCACAGCTGGCTCCCTCGGTGAAACAGCCCCAGTGAACGGAGACAAGAATGGCAAGCAGGCAAAGGGAAAGATGTGGTGCTGGTGTCTCACCCCAGCTGTCCTCCTTCTGCCTTCTCTTTCTACAAGAGGAGAAACCCCTAGCTGAAAGATTCCCAATTCTGGAAGCAGCATGAGCTGCTGCAATTCCCTGCCCCACCCCTGGCCATGGCTTCCATGGAAAAGCTTGCTGCTTTTTCTGCTTTCCCCTGGTCAGTCTCCTCTAACCACAGTGAGGGCCCATGGAAGCTCAGACGTCAGCACAAGCAGGTCATCCGAGCACCTTCCTGGGGTCTCAGCCTGCTGTGGCTTCATCGGTCTTGGTACCCAAATTATTATTTCTTGATGGTAAAATCACAAACTACATTTTAGGGGCTAGAAAAGGTTGGGTGCTACCTCTCCTAGGAGAGCAAATCTGTAGATTTTCAAATCTCTGCCATCAGCAAAAGACTCCTAAATTTCCTAAATTTCATGATTCTCAAACAAATTTCACAGAATATCTACTTTCAAAATACATTTTTCAGGATGTTGCTGTTACTCAAATCTCCATCTAAGCAGTCATGCAACAAGCATCACTTTCAAACAATGGTCTATTGATTACTTGCTTCATTAACAATGATGCAATTCCCTGGAGAGGTTTATTACTCTTGTCTTGTATTATTTTGTGCCTTATGATTTGGCCATTAATGGGTACACTGGCATTTCATTTCATTGTGACTGACTTTCCTGGGAGGAATTCTCAATGCAGTCCAAGAACCTCCATGAATAAATGTTTACTGTCAGGAGATATGAGTGTGTTTCAGGGCTCTGTGGATGTTTTCATCCTGAAGATGCAGCAGTAAATCAATTAAAAACATGATTGATTGTAAAATTGGTGCAAACTTGCTTTTGCTTTGGGATTTCACATGACCTAAGTTGGTCTGTATAAATCTAACAATGTATTACTCATACAGTGATCATCTTGCTGGTATCTACAGTGAGAACTGCTATGCACACAGCTAAGGCAAGAGCAAGGGCTAAACCTGGCCCCAGCATATCCTGCAGCTCTTCTCCCACACAGAACACAGATCCTTGTCCCACTGGTGATTTAACTCCTTTTGGCAACATTTGACTAGAATTCCCTTTACCAGAGGATAAAATAAATCAAAAGGGCTCTCGAAAGGGCTCTCTATCCAGATACGTTCGTTCAGATTAGGGTATAGTTTACATTTAGCAAGGAATAGCTTTTCTTAATTAATTCCCTGTCTAGTTGCTTTTTTTTCAGTCAGACTACTGTAGCCCAAATTAGATTAATCGACTTTGGATATTCTTGCTAGCTATTACTTTCTCTTATTAAGCACTATTAATATTAGTTATTAGAAACTGATGACTCCAGAATAACTCCCCACATTTAGTTATATCCCAAAGTCTCTAGTGGCATACAATGGCCACTGTTCTCTGACTTGAGCAGAAGTCCCCACATTCCCAGTTTAAAAAGTTTACCAACATAATAGAAATAAAAAATAAATTAATAACATAAATAGTAATAGTTTCTATTTTAAAATCAGTTTAGAAATCTTCTGTCTTAATCTTCTGCAGTAAAGTAAACCTATTTGTAACATGACCATATTCAGGAGTCTTTGATCAGCACACAATGATGTAGGAGAAATGTGATGAAAAGAACAAAAGAGCCTGAAAAGACACAAGCTAAGGACAAAAATCACATCCCTGTCTTCCATATACCCATGCAGGGCTTCATCCAAAACCCAGAAATGCCGATGTAAATCCTTCTGTGGGCTTTGAGTGCAGACCAGGGGAACTGCTGCATCTCCATGTGTGCAAGCCTGCAGAAAAGCAATCTGCATGACTGTGTGCTCGAACAGAGATTTACAGAGACAGTGTGCATAAATCTAGATAATTTATACTGTGCCACAAATACAAACAGAAACGGGCACCCCTCTCCCTTCACAAACTCATATACACAAATGCACCTCGAGTGTGAATAATGCAATGACAAAGTGAGCTGCCTTTGTATGGACATCATTGGTATCAGCAGTTAGGAATAATAGTTGTCTAATTGTAGTCTTTCATTGTGTGCTATGTCAAAGCGTGGGCGAGTAATTGCAACCATCAAAACCCTTTCAGAGTGTGTGCAAAGCCCCGACCCCCATCACCTGCTATCAAGTCTATCTGATCCACCACACACATGCATTTACTGGGCAGATGAATTAGCTAGATGGGCTGTTCTCTTTTTTTATTATTATTATTTTCTCTTTCGTTTTGTGTTTTCCTTCCCTCAAGGTTGTGTCTGGGTTGTGAAGGGTTGTTAGACTTTTTTTTATTATTATTGTTATTCTTATTTTTTGGGGTTGGGGGTGTGTGTGTCTGTGTGTGAGATGGCTTTTTTGGTGAGATAATTTAGATGACAGACATCAACAATTATACAAAATAATACGGTAACCAGAAACTGAAAAAAAAAAGTAATAATTGATTCTCGTGCGCTGCTGAGTGTTACAATTTGAATGTCTTTCTACTAAAATCCTTGTAATAGACACAGGGAGAAAGCAGGGAGGAGGGAGAGAGAAAGAGGGAGAGAGAAAGCAGTTCTTTTTCAAATATTACTCATAAGATGGAATAGAAGATATTTTCAGAATGCAAGTGGGACTGATTTCCATTAACATAATCCCATTTCCAGTATTTTTTATTAATATAAACATCTTGGCTCTGGGAATGCCTCCTGGATCATATATACCTGCTGTATTTTGCATTGAGTTTAGGGGAAAATCAAGGCGAGCACTAAAAAAAAAAAAAAATAAAAATTGAACCTATTTGTTATATTCATTCTGAATTGCCAGCTGTACAGTACCCGAGCGGAGAAGCAGATTTGATTATCAAATACAATTAAGGCCTGGTTTTGTCGATGTGGAGCACCATGTAAGTGCATATTGTAAATATCTGTCTAGAAGACAGGAACAGCATAATCGTGTGGTCTACATACTCTGTCTTGCTGCTGGAGACGACTTGCAGTGATTTTCTCTGGTTCAGCCTGCCACAGTAAGGCAAGCATCTCAGTGCTGTAACAACTAATACAGAGACCACATCCTATACAAGGAGCACATATCTTCATGGGTGGATACCCACTTTAAACCTTCAGAAGGTCTGAGCTTTGTGATTTTTCTGGTATCTGCCTTTGTGTGAAAAACCATATCTATTTATTAATATAAATGTCCCTTTTGCTGGAAGTCTCTGTTGTTGCATAAGGACTTGTGTGGTTTTCATGGTTGGCAAACATGGGATTGGATGGGACATCTGTGTCCGCTTGAATTTCTGCAACAGGACAATTTAGAGGTCTGTAATTAAGCTCTCCAAGGAAGTAAGGGAAGCCCTATTTTTGTGCAAAATTCAAGTAAAGGGGAATTTCATGGAATCGTAGAATCATTTAAGTTGGAACAAACCTTTAAGATAATCAAGTCCAGCAATATTTATAAAATGTATACAAAGTTCAATGAAGAAATTACTCACTGTGAATTTTCTCAAATTATGGACGATGGCCCCAAGGGGAGGAGATGTTACTTGTTAATTAGAACATTTAAAATCAGGATAGGCAACCTATTTTTGAAAATTAGGTGGGGAGATGTGCCATCTCATCAAAGAGCCACATAACCTAAGAAACCTTTTCCATTTTTTATTACTGTAAGTCATCTCCAGTATTGTTATTTGACACTACTGTCCTCATTCTGCACACTTAGAATCTGCTTCTGTCTTTGGATGAGACAAATTCAGATGTATCAAAATACATAGATTTTATAAGACCTCAAAGCCATCAGAAATGGTGGTGGTATTGAAGATACTGCAAAATATGTGATTGAAAATGTTATAGGCTATGGATTTTTTTTCAGAATTGCCACTGGAGAGGTCATCATCGGTCAGACAGCAGAACACGAATGTGAAAATAATAAGAGCAGAATTCTGGTCTTATTCCTGCTCTAATATTTGGGGCAAGTCATTTGGGGGTGGAGTATGTACATCTCTGACAGCTTCTGTCTTAGCAGTATTAGGTGGTAATTCTTAGCTATTCATCTGAGATGTTTCAGCAGTCAGTAAAGAAGAAAAGAGGTTTTCCCATGTGGTCATTCATTCACTCCTAAAACAGGTGAGATGATCCACTTCATGGAATTTCACTTGTATTTATCCACATTTCCTGTAGAGTCTGGCTAGCTCATTTTCAGTAAATTCCTAGACGACAAAAGTTAGAGGAGAAGAATACATCCCTTAAAACCTCTCCGTGCTGGAGAAATTCCATTTAACAGAAATGTTGGATATGAAGAACTATAACCAGCTTTCTCCCATCAACAAACGGTTAGAGTTTTACTTCCTACCACAAGAAGTGGGTTCATCTCTTTTGATGGATTTTCATAATGATCTTGATGTAAGGATTTCTTCCCTTATTATAATTGTTCTGAAGGGTTAACTGGACCATACCTTCACCTTAAAAAAGTTGTAAATGCTTTTTTCTTATTCAAAGAGAGGTGTTATCGATTTTCAGTTCCATTACCCACTGTTCTTTGCCAGCAACATTTGGTCTGGATGTATTGAAGCATTGTGCTAGAATGCAACTTTCCTAAATACTTATTATCCACACGATAATTAGCACTGACTGAGATAATTTTTCAGGCAAAAATGGTAATTTTTTGTGATTCAGACTTTGAGGACAAAAGTAGTGGATTCAGTAAAACTTTCATTGAACAGTTTTCTGAGGTCCAGGATGGACTTTGTGCAGTAGCAAGTGCTCCAACATGTTGGCATGGGTCACTTGTGCTGCTGAGTTATCGTGATTTCTGTGCTCATGGGTGTTCAGGGGGGGAAGAGTGATGATGTCAGTCCAAGCATATTTTAAAGGTCATTGGTGCGGAACAAAAATTATGTATGAAAACATGACATTTTCTGCTAAATGGAATTCTTGTTTCCCACCTCACCCTAATTAAGATAGTGCTGAAAAATGCTTGTAGTGAGGAAGGGCTGTACATTTTAGAGAGACCAGATAGAAGCACACTCAACTCCAAACTTTTGACAGTGCAGGATTAGTAAAGGAGAAGAAGAAGTAAAAACAGCAAATAGAGCTGAGAAAACTCTACATTTCATAGCAAGAGGGGAAGTGATTTCAACAGACGTGCAGTTGCAGTGTTGTCAAAGTCATATGTGAACATCATAGCAAGAGGGACCAGTCTTGGAGAAATTTCAGGGAACATCCTGAGATGGGATTGCAGTTCTCTTTCAGGAGCGCCTACTATGCATGAAGGGGCAGCATGGGAGAAACCAATGAGATACTTGTCTGCAAAATTCAATTACTGGCTGATAGAGGATGTTATCACAGGATAACCAACGATGGGAACTGGCATTACAGAAGCAAATTAGAGATGTGAGGTAGCGGGGGAGATAGGCTGTGAGGAGCCTTTCAGAGGTCCCTGTATGGACATTGAACCATAACAGCCACTCATCAGTGTTATAAAACTACCAGGAGCAGTATCCCCAGGCTGGGAAAGACTCTTCTTGGCAAGCTCGTGTACCACACTGTGCCATCGGATAGAGCCCATCTTATTGAAAACTGAATCCCTTTGAGTTCCCTGGAACAGCAGCAGCTGGAGGGGAAATAACAGTAAAATTCTATGGCCATAATAAAACGCATTAGCCATCTGAACACTCATTTCAATCAAATAATGCAGCCTATTCATATTTAAACAGGAAATATTGTTTAATGTTTATGATAATGATCAAATCAAATTTTAAAAATTAAACACGAAATTAAACATTAAAGTGAGGTTCCAGCATTTGGCACTTGGGACACTGTTTCCAACCCACAGCTGATGATTGCAATCAGCAGGTTCTATCCTCATACCTTTGTTTAGTGCAGCTTCTTGAGGAGGATGCTAGAAGGAGGCTTTGATGTCACAGAAATGACCACAGCTGGTGCAGGGTGGCTGATTTTGAGTTGATTGTTCCATTCTCCCCTTCCATCCATGTGGCTTTCCATGCCAATGACAAATAATGGTTGTTGAGGGGGAAGTGGATACTTAAAGGAAAAGTCTTTTCATCTGGAAGAAGCTAAATGGGACTTGTTTTTCGTTTAAGTGGAAGCCAGTCATGTGTTCTTATTAAAATATATTTTGGTCTCTAACTTTTTCCTAAGAGAAAAGGAAGAAGAAAACTTACAGAGGTTTCTTCAAAGCACTATTAAAACAGAAGTAGGAAATGTCACTGTGAAACAGCAAGTCCTCAGCTGAACATAGTGGTCATAGAAGGCAAGAATACAAAATAAATAACACCTAGTTGCTCTTTAAGTACTGTTCTTTAGGGGTAGAGCACAGCAGCTCTTACAAACCATAGCACACAACGATTTCTGTAGTGGCAGTAACTGGTGAAGAGCTCCAGATTTCAAAAAATTATTAATTTACACCAGTGGAGTCATAAGCACAGCTGATTAATTTAAGGTTTTGACAGAACTGTCCAAGTTTGTGTTTAATGAAGACCTTGGAGTGATGGCTAACAATTAGAGTATTGCATTTAGACTATATCCTGTGTTATAGTAAACTCAGAGCCAGGAAACAACTTTCTCCCACACTGAATCTGTAGTAATTTTATTGATACTAAGCCTAGCAGCCTTTTTTTCCCAGCTCTCTCCATTTGAAGTCAACAGAAAAGCAAAGTTTGAAACTAAAAAAGGGTAGAAACAGACCCATTGTCTCTAATATTCCTATGCATTTTGGCAATGGACCTTATTTGTGCTGTAAGCCTGTGCTTCAGATTCTTGAGCCGTGCAGTGAGGTTAACCTTTTGCTCCAAGAGTTGCATCTTTCAAGGGATTATATCTTCAGTGCAAATTAATATCAAATTAGTATAAATTAATATCAAATTAACAAAGCTTTGGACTACCAATGAACTGCATGTTGTTCCCTAGAGTGAAAAAAAAAACATCGCAAAAGGCGGAATCAATCTGTCATTTCCCATTCTTATGGCAACAGCTTGCCCAAATTTATTATGGAAGGAGCATGCACAGAAATTTCCATACTATGAAAAAATAAATAAAAAGACTGAATAAATTATCTGGGAAAGCACAGGAAAACAGCAAGATTTATCTTAACCTGTGTCTACTGCTCTCATCCCTGTGCCATGCACTTTAAATTGGATTGGTATCCTATAAGAGACTGTCAAGGATTTCATTTGTTCTGCTTGACATACAGATGTACAATTGGTAAAACTGCATCTTATCTTAGTAATTGTCTACAGTGCTGAGGCTGTACCTAGTTATTGACTTCAAAAGTCAGGTTTCGTCTGTGCAGTTCCCTGATCCAACATCAGTCCAACCACTTCGAGCACTATCTGTTCATCTTTCAGCTCACCTTCCCGAGTTAAACTACCTTTCTCTTTGCAATAGCTGCTTTTCAGCTTTTTGTAATCAATCAAGACTGGAGTGCAAGGGTAGAGGAGTGAATAGCCTAGTTCCTTGTTTCGGGTAGCATCCTTGTGTATCTAAAAAAAGTCACTGTGAGCTGGTGCTTGAGAACTTAGAGAATATTTTGAGGGCTTTTAAAGCAAGAAGGGTTTTTCTAGAGTTTGGAGGGGGTTGCTAACTAACTCTACTGGAAATTCTGCTTATTAGAGAAGTTGCAGAGTTTAGTGATCACAGAGAGAAATTTCTGTCTGTCTGATGGTCTTTAAGCACATTCTGTTACAAATCCAGATTAGCATGCTGACTCTGTAATGATTCAACAAAGTGTTTTTTCAGACTTGCAGCAACCTTTCCTTTTCACAGACACATGCTGCAAATAGACCTGCTTGTAAAACAGGGACTTTTATTCCTGCATACCCAAAGAATTCCTTCTAAACTAGTTACTTGTTTTCCACTTCCAGTTGGAAAGAGCTTTGAGTTTTGAGTTTACATTTTAAAAAAATAAATAAACCTCCAGATTTTTTTCTGGGAAGAAAAAAAATTCTAAATGCTGGGCATTTCATCTGCAAGTATTCTTCATGGCAACTTTTTGAGGAACTGTTGGGAGATGAATGTCAGAAAAAAACCCTTCTTTTCTTTCAATTTTCCCCCAGCTCAGTAAACTGTAGTGCTGTAGAACCAGTCTTGTCTTGCACCTGATTTAGCCCATTCCCTGTTCCTCACAATGTGAGCAATGACAATTATGTGGCATGGCAACAAATTTGCCATGGTGAAACAGTCTGATGGGGACTGTTCTCCGTGGGGTGCTGCAATAATCCCCCATTCCCAACTGTGTGGATTCACTTGTTCCAGGGAAAACAGGAAAAAATATAAGAACATAGAACAACTATAGTCAGTCAGACCAGCAGTCATTCACACACATATCCCATCTCCTAGATCAGTCAGTCATAAAGCAGAGGGAAAATTGCAAGATCAATATACTTTCCTAGCTTCCTGCAATTGGCAGCTCAGGGATTTCCCGAGTCAGGGGTACATTCTTTGTATCAGTAGTTTTCAGCGGATTTTTCTTCCGTGAGTTGTCCTGTTGTTTTGAGTTCATGTGGGTGTTTTAGATGCTGGTTTTGCATCACTGGCATTTCTCGTTGTTTGAGCAGGACCGTTTGTCCCTGGAGAAGGCAGAAGTTAGTCAAAGAACCTCAAGACTGACAACTTGTACAATCATAAAATAAAGCACTGAAATCTCTTCTCACTTTCCAAAATGCTGCCAGCTAAAGGGTAGATATAGATAGCATGGCAGTTTCAGAGAGATGAGCCATGAATCCTGGCTGCACAGGGTGATGGAGCTTACCAGATGTCCTCACTGAAGATAGAATCCCAAGTCAGTGGTGTTTCAAGCTTTGTAGGAGAGCTGCAAACTGCAGGAGTTCAGCAGCTGTTGTACGAACATCTGTAGTAGCCCTGCAAGAGTAAGGAACCTCCAAGGCAAGATTGGGTGAAAGTGCAGGTGAACCGGTCCCACACTCCAGAGTGGGACCATAAGTGAGAGCTGCAAGATAAAGAGGTATTCAGAATACCTCCAGGTGTTCAGAAGGACCTGTGTCACATTTGCCATGCGCCAAGCAGTCCAGAAGCTTGTGTTTTCTAACAGCTGGTGAGCAATGCCAGTAACAGGGATGGCAGGCTGGGCCTGCACCTCCTGAAAACTGCCAGCTCACAGTGAGGAAATTCCTCTGTTCTTAGGAAGAGATGGATAGTTGTCACATTTTTCTGGGGGGAGATGAGGTGTTTTTTTCTCCTGTTTCTCTCCTCTTGTTCGGTTTTCAAGCTCTTCTACAGGATCCATGTTTGCAATAAAATGGAACAATACAAAGGTAATTGGAAGGATCTGCACAAGCAGATGACCTTGTAAACAAAGATAGTAATTAGAATAGGAGGCAGATCTGGGGTTGTTTGTTACACCAAGAGCTGTGTTCACCACGTGTCATCTTTACTTATGGCCCTCCTCTCTGAGAAATCCTTATTTCAGGACTTCCTAGGAAATGCAATATGGCTTTTGTTGTTTGCAATTTTTTTACATTATACTTTTTTTTGATTCTTTGATTCCTTTATGGACCCCCCAGGTGCCTATAACAATGTGGCAATCAACAGGGATATGCACAGCAGCAGAACTTCCCCTTTACAAGTGAATCTATGCAAATATGACAATCTACCTCAGAGTATTTCAAACCTGGAGGAAAAAAAGGCAGGGAACAAATTGTGTGATGCTTCAGACAGAGTTTGTGGACATTGCTCACCTGACTTTGGAGGTTCCTCTCACTTTTCTCTCTCTCTTCTCTCTTTCTCTCTCTCCCGAATATATTTCCAGAAAGATGAGTAAATTTGGCATGTGCTGCCTTCAGGGATCCTGTATGTTGCCCAGCAGTTGAGGTCCAACTCCAGAGGACTGGTGTGCAGGAGGGAGCTCAGGGACATGTCCTGTTTTTAGACGTCTACACACACCTGTTGCTGGCCTCAGCTGGGAACTCCCTGCAGGCACAGCTGAGGGGTGGATTTGAAACTAAGCCTCTATTAAAACAAAATATAATGTGTGACATCTTTGGAAAACAGAGAGCCTGGGACTGCACACATCCAAGAGCGTTGCATGATGCAGACTCAAGGCAGGATTTGGCTTTGAAAGAGTCTCACAATCCTCTGTCCTCTGGGCTTGCCACCCACACAACTGATTCCCTCAGCCAAGATTTTGCAAAAAAAGGAGGACATATCTTAACCTTCACAGCAAACTGAGTGTCTTCTCAGTCAGGCTTAGATGCCCAGGAGGAAATGTAGGGAGGCAGGTTCTGCCCCACTGACTAACACAATAAGGGCCAAGTGTCTGTGTGGGGCCACAGGTGAGGGGGTAATCACAGACCCCTGCAGAGGTGACCTTGGGGAACATCTGACATCCAGCTTTCCCTAAGCTACAGGGGAGATGCCTTCCTGAAGCGGGAACTGTCTTGGCCGACATCAGCCCAAAATTCTCCTGTGTGATGACCCATACCAGATCCAATTACTGTCTCTGTAGCTTGGGGGAGGCTACAACAGAAAAGAGAATATTAAAATATTCTAATAGAGGCTGAGCTACCATTACTAGGGGAAATTGGTGAGGTCTAATACCATTTGACACGAATATACTGGGAAGATTGTGAAAGAGCATGCAGATACCCAGACCAAGCACAACTTTGAAGGGACACAGCTGGGATCTTACAGGGCAAAAATAGCTTTCCAAATCCCAGTGCAGTAGAACAAAATGTATAGTACTTAAATATAGATAATTTTCACCAAAAATTCATCAAGACACACTGTTGAAGCACAGATTGCCAAAAACAAAGGTACCACATAGAGACGCATTTCCTATAAAGAAAAAAGCCAAACAGAATGGCATTGAATGGAATAATCTGAAGGAATTTAGTTTAGATGAAAACAATCAATAACTTCCTCTTGAAATGCTTTCAAAATGCATCATCCACCCTATGAAGGACCTTTGTCACTTGAAGGAGAAAGGGGACCACCAGGTGCCCCTGCAGAAGCCCCTGAGCTCTGACAGCTCCAGTGCCTCCTCCATACACAAACGTTAGCACTGATTACTGCCTGTGCTTGCCATGTGTCATCCCTTTTTCTTCACTGCCATTTACATGCTGGCAGGTTGATTTTTTATTAAGGTAAGAGTAGGCTGAAGATTTCAGATGTGGGCGCTTGAGAGACCCTCCCCTTCACGGCGAGCTCAGCTTTCTCAGTTTTAGCTCAGGCTGACATTATATCAAACTGTGCTTCTCCCCAGTGGGGACAACCACGGGTTATTTACAAGATACAACAGGCAAGTCACACTAAATGAAGACGAAAGATGTGCAGGAAGCGTGATTGCTGCCTGTGCCTTCTGGAGAACTGCTTATTAAGGAAATCGTCCTTTTAAGCAGCAAAGAGCCACCAGAACTGGTCTTGTTCGATACCAGGGCAGGGTCTGGCCTGCCAACCAACACTGTCTATTGACAGCGTTCCTCCTGTGGTAAGGATGCAGATCCTAATGAGCATATTAATAATAAATAGCACTGTGTGCATTTATCATGTCCCCTATTCAAAGGGGGGGAAAATGCTTTACCAACTAGAAAGTGTGAAGTCCCAGGGCAGCTCTTTTCTCTGTGTGGAGCCTATTGTTACCCTAAGCAAAGGGACTTTTGTCATCTGGGTTAGCAAAGAGAAGTGGCAGTGGAACCATTGGATTCCAGTCACTACGGCTCTGCTGATTCGTGGTGTGAACTTGGGGGAGTTATTTCGCTGCTCTGAGTCTCAAGTTCACCATCTGTAAAATCAAGATAATTATATTTACAGTGCTTATTTCATAGAGCTGCTGTGAAGATTAATTAATGCATATATATTTACAAAGTGCTTTGAGATCTTCAGGTGAAACCTGCTGCATATGTGCAAAATATTAATTCTCTAAAATACCTTGAAACCTCAGGAGCTGCAGTGTCTTGCCAGCTATCACCACATTTTGTAATGCTTTTGTTCTTTGTCTAAGAAAGTTGTTTTGCAGGTAGCAGTTATATATTGTGTTAATGGTGTGATACTTTGAAAATAAGAGTTTTTCCCCATTGTTTTTGATTTGTTCTTCTCCTCATGCACCATGTGCAGACAGTAATTTTAGCTCATTATTAGGACACATATTTTAAACATATTTTTTCTTTTTACCTCCGTAGACCTTATCACAAAGAAAATCTCTGTGTTTATTTGACATTGGCTATTCCAGCTATGTTGGTGGTTTGTGATCAGTCAGGTAAACTACGATGCGTATGATCCAGTAAGAAGATATGTGGAGGCATACCTAGGGACTGAGGATTATGTGTGCTTAATTAGTCTCCCCTAAATTTAGCCATCTGAATATTAATCATTAAGTCTAAAGCAGGTATTTGAACTTACTTCATACTTATTAGAAAGAGACATGGGAACTTGCTCAGAGCAGTTTGCCTGACTTTTCTTAGATAACAGTGTTGATGGGATGAATCAGCCTTTGGAGGCACAAATATCTCTGTTGGCTGTGAAGGGACATGGGAGTGATGTACTCAGATTTAGAAGTCTTAAGTGATATTAAAGGGCTGATTCCTGTCCTGCAGACCCTAGCCCAGGCAAGAAAAGCAGCACTGCTTTTCAGTGAAGTAGAGGATGGCTTGTTTGAGCAGCGACACAGGCCCAGGCTGAGACACTTAACCAGTTGTTTTCCAGATGTGGGTGTCTACATGAGAGTGAGGAGTCTGCATTGACATTGCAGTTAATGGAGACCTTGACAGTTCAGCACAGGGTCTAGAGATCAGTGCAGCTGACTGAATATAGGTGTCGACCACAGACTAAATGGAAGAGTCCCCTGAGCTCCCCTAACTGTACAACTACCTCTCCACTGGCTTTGGCTATCTAAATGGCCAGACTATCTGTAAGTAAAAAATGTGGGTGTTTTAACCTGCAATTTAAATCTCACCTCAGAAGTATAGCTTCATTAAGAGGATGAATACTGAATTATTTGATGCAGGCAGATATGCTGAGACTGCCACATTTCTTACAGATGAACAACGATAGCTTCTGCAGTGCTGAGCAGTCTGTAAGCACCTCAGTGTTTGTAAATCAAGTTCAAAGAACAGCAGGATTTGATAATGTGAAACCCATATACATTCATCAGTTCTTATCTCTGCCTATTTCAGCTGTTCCATGACTGTGCATGTTGGTTGTATGGTGTTTAAAGTTCTCACACTGTGAAATTTTCACATCTTTTCTTTTAAGGTAATTCTTCAGTTTTAGGAACTCAAAGTCAAGAAACTATTCAGCGGAAGTTTTCTTCCTTAATTTCTCTCTCAAACATGCAGTCAAAGCCCCATGAGTCACATAATTGAATTCTTGCATCTGTTGATTCTTACATATATGCCTCCAGTTAGCTGTCCCATCCATACACACAAGCTTTCTTCCTCATCTTTGCCCATTTTAGTCATTTTTGAAAAAATTCTGTATCCAAGGTCTATAAGGGAGTGAAAAGAACATTTAGACATGCTCACACCTGTATCCACAAAAGTCAAAGCATCCAGCTTACACATGCAGGAAGCAAACAGTAATGACTGTTTAAGCATCTTCACAAAGTGGACCTTTACCACTGAGTACCAGCTGACAATCTGCCTTAATATGCACATGTACACACAGACCTACATATGTATGTTCAGATAGACATAGAGATACAGAAATTTACATTGGAGTCCTGGGAGAAGAATTCTTTTGATTTTCTCCAGACATCTGATGTTCCTTAAGGCAGTTGTCATTCTACATTAATTTGCCTTGTTCTGCCTCAGCTCACTCTTTTTTGTCTTAAATGCCATATTAGAAAATGTTTACAAGCCCCCTGCCTCCTTTGTCATACCCACAATCCACCTGGGCATCTAGGGAAGCATGCCATGATCCTTCCTGACACATGTCAGCAAACATCTCATCAGGGGCTCAGCTGTGTCACCCCTGATGATATTGCATGGCAAGATCAGTCGTTGGCTACAATTACACCCAATCCTGCCCCCAGGGGAGGTGGGAAGGACTATGCTAATTGGTTCTGACCCTCCGAGATCGTGGAGGGAAATTGCCTTCATCCAGTGCAACGCACCAAGTCTGTTCAATGGAAACCAGGTTGCTGCAATGAGCATAAAACCTGACAGTGCCTTTACAAGATGGCAGAAGCCTTTGCCTATGTGTGTGTGGTGAGATGATATGCAATGAGAGTTACATGAGCAACTCACCTGAAGTTATTTCCAGTAAACACAAGAGCATCTTCCCATTCACAATGCAGGTACATTTTTCAGCCCGACTGTGGGGTTATAAAAACAGGTGCTTGGGCCCTGCTGCATAGGTGTTGCTTCAGTGCCCTTCAAGAACCCCACAAAAGATCTGGATTCTCCCTCCAGGGATCACAAGAGCCGGTGGGCCTGTCTATGAAATTGAGGAAAACCAGAGAAAATCAGTACATTTCAACATACCCTAGCTATTCTTTACTTTCTTGAAAGAAGGGGGGTTTTCTAGTTTGTTAGAATCATAGAATGTTTTGGGTTGAAACAGACCTTAAGTATCACTTAGTTCAACCCCACTGCCATGGGCAGGGCCACTTTCCACTAGCCCAGATTGCTCCAAGTCCCATCCAATTTGGTTTTGAACACTTCCAGGAAGGAGGCATCCACAGCTTCCCTGGGCAACCCGTGTCAATGCCTCACAACCCTCAAAGAATTTGTTCGTAATACCTTCTTAATAGAAGGTATCACCTATTCTGCATAGCTAACAGAGTATAAAATTTAGGGAGACCCAAGAGTATCTCTTCAGCCTCTGAAGAGAGAGTCAGTGGGCCAGCAGACCAGCAAGGGGAATGAAAGAAGCAGTTATTCCCTGACCGGGCTCTGTATGTCCCCATCATCAGACACAGAGATCTTCGTGCCCCTTGCCACTGTTCTGAAAGAGAAATGTAGGACTGAGGCCTGCAATCATTCCCCCATCACATTCATTCTTTTCTTTTTCTCTTTCTCTTGTTTTCTTTCTTTCCAGTACTCCTTTTGCTGCTTTAATGACACCCTGCTAAACTCTGTGCATTTGTGCGTCTCATGCCAGATAATGTGAATGGGTTTGTGGCTTTATGTTTCCCTGGTGTGCAGATTTTGTCTTTGGCCTTTGCTGGCCATGAACCCCAAAGTCATTGTCTCCAATGGAACCAGATCCCTTTTCCAGCTCATGTGTGCTTCATTGCAGAAACATCTCAGAGTGGAAATAGAGGTGTGCAATTATGTGAAATAGAGCAACACTGGGTAAAGAAAACAGAAACTGAATTTTGTAGCCTGTTTTCAATCAAGCTTTCAGAAGCACCAGGTGCTCTAGAAGAAGCAGAAGGCAATTTTAAGATAGCCTTACACTAAACCAGTTCCTTGCCATCTTTCCTGAATTAGACATTGGCTTTCATCCTGTGTGATAGATATTTTGTCTCTTCCCAAGTCCCAGAAACAGCTAGTCCTCGTGGAGCAAAATCTAGCACTGAAAACTCCTTTGCACTACATGACAAGGCAAGCAACTCATTCTGCAACTCAAAATGGGGAAGTAGGGGGTTGGTAGGACCTTAATACAAGCTGGCGGGGGGGTGTTGTAGGGGTTTTTTATTTGGTTATCAAAGGGACACTGAGTAGGTGGTGCCAGATTTTGCTTGAACTGCTGGGATTTAAGTGCACACACGAGTACAGGCTCATGAGCACATGAAAATGGCAGGGTGAGGGGAAGGGGGTAGAAATGCAGAGTTGTCAGGACGATGTCATGGCAAAGGCATCCCATCAGCTAGAGGGAGAGATTTTCTGGGCCTCGGTTTGAGAAGCAGACAGATGACTGACAGGGGTTAAAAGCTTCCCGCTTTCTTTCTCACATTGCCTCCTTGATGGTAAAGAGTTCCCTGTCCCTCACACAGAAGGTGCTCTGCAATTTCAAAGCATTTTGCTAGAAATACTGTACAGACTATAACAAGCTATTGTAGCCCATGGCAGAGATACCCAGCTGAGCCTAATTCCCCATATCCTTAACTCATCAGCCTCTGATCATAATGCAGGTTCAGCATCCTACAGGACCATTAAATAAAAAAATACACACACAAAAACCCAATTAGTACATTTCATGATGGTGAGAGATGTCGCACTTACCACGCTAGGCATAGCAGTCCTCTGCTTAGTCACAAAACAGGCAGTGTAACTTACCTCACAGTCTCCTGACCCAGAGGACCTGAAACCAAGGGGTAGACAGGAGCATAGGATGCTTCACTCTTTCACTTTTCGGCTGCATGGCCAAGGCTGTCACAGGCAGACATGGTCAGTTTGGCACTCAAGGCACCATCATTCACTTGTGCAAGGAACAGAGCACAGCCACCACAACCTTAAACACTGGCAGCAAGGAGGGAAAATATACTAATCGTGCAGGTTAGCAAGGGAAATTGTGTGAAGGATATCCAAATGAAAAGAAAGAAAAACGCGTCTCTAAGTGGCTGTGATGCTCTTGATGATCATTGCTGGAGACAGTGAAAAAAGTGGTGACACTCAGCTCTGAAACTGGTCAAAATTACACAACAACAATAATAAAAAGCATCTGAGATTTCATGCACAGCCAAAGAAAGTTTGGTACTCAGCTTTTCCTGAAATCACCCACATTCCCTATAGGTCCTTTTGCAAATTCCCTTCAGTGAAATTAATTGTCTGCCTGGCATTTAACCAGTTCCCTCTCCAGAAGAGGTCTGGGCTTGCTCCACCCATGCCTCATTTTAGCTTGGAGCTGTAACATGAGTCCTGTTGTCTGGCATCACTTTCCTTAAAAGAGACTTCATCAAACTTTCCAGAAGAAGATGCAGGAAAGTTCACAGATTTCTCAGACATGGGAGAGTATGACCTCTCAAAGGTCTCAATGGTTCATCAAGCCTGAAGTTGAGACATCATTACGACACTTGTGCTACAAACACCTAAATAGACGAGATCTCAGTTCAAAAATCACACCTCTGAGCTTCATTATTTAAATATTTCTATGCCTGAAAATAATTATGCCGGACAACTATCGTGAAAATAACTTGTCCTTAGCCAGGAGACAGTCTAATGGGCAGCAGTAAATCAGTGACCATGATTTTTTGCTCCCAAGCCTAGTTGTGAGGTTCCTGCCTAGTCGTTGCGCTACCTGTTGCCACCTCCAGGAGAAAGTAGGGTGGTTCACACATTCCTCTTGGTCTTCAGCAATGTCAAGATGAGCTTTGACAGCTAATGATGTCTTTGCTAGGGAAACACAGATGCAACTCAACAGCACATGGATAAATGTAGACTGACCCACTGAGTGTGATTAAATGGGTCTCACTTGGTTACAGCATATTAGACCCATTTTTTGCACTTTGAAAAACATAATACCCAATTAAAGAAATAGAAAGAGGAAATGAATAAACATTATGTTTCTGTGGTTTTATTCTGTCAGTACATTCAATTGGTTTTTCCTAATAAACAAGATCCATTCAGGATCAACAGGTTTCAGGACTGATTTTATTTTATTATCATCAAGGGAACTGGCTTTGTTGTTAACCTTTCCCTTTATTTAAAATGCCCTGGATTTCATATTCAATTTTTATGCTCCCTCTTTCTGATTGTTTCCTTGAAATGGGAACTTCAAGGACTTTGATAAATGGATTGAAAGGTTGCCTTATTTCTCTGTCACTTCTGCCTTTGCGTCCTCTGCAAAATGCTGCTTTGCAAATCAGAAAACTGGGGATTGCAGCAAGTATTCATGAGAGGGTTGTAGGGGCAGAACAGATTAGATAGTCTCAGTGAGGTGCCAGAAGCAAGAGCTGGTGGGAAATAGTTGTGAGCCGAAATTAGAAGAAACAGACGTAAGCTGGACATAAGTGTAGTCTTTTTGGCGTTGGTATCCATGGGCTGAAAGAAGTTTTCCATTGCTGCGGTCTGTGGTAGTCTGGGAGCCATGGAAAAGGGCCTTCAGTGGTTTTGTGAAACTGTTGAAGAATTCATTTTCTTATTTGGAACTAATTTACACCCTTTTTATAGTAATTCCAATTGAAATAGTGCTGATACAGGTATGTGTCAGACTGTGAGAGAGACTGATAGTTATCCATCGGTGCACAAATTGTCACCTAAACTGCAAATGGCAACACTTGTCACACACACACTGCCCCACACCCTCCCTACACAGGATCACCATTGTTGGGGTATTTCATACCCCTTTGAATAACGCACTGGAAATAACTGACTTCCTCAGAACAGGTTTTCTTGAGTCGCAGCTAATAGATTTAAGCACAAAGCCCTGATATTTTCCCCATTCAAAACACCAGCATACCCAAGCAGCAGCCCCCTCTAAACAGTCAAACTCAGGACTTAGGTAACTGCAGAATAAGAAACCTTAAGCACCGAGTAGGTTATTTCTCTCCTGGATGAGCTGAAATTGGATTTCTGTCCCTCCTGCATCATTGCAGTCATTGCACTGGAGTCCACAGTGGGAGCACCTGGAGATCTTGCCAAACACCACCGTGACTGGTCACTTCATAGTGGAGTCAGTCGAAAAGAAACGTCCCTGTGTCCCCAGACAGGAGGGCTCCCTGCAGGGCAAACCCCTAGGACTGCTGGCTCCTCCTCTGTTCCACTCCTTTGCTCAGCTTGAGCCCCCAGAGCCCCTCTGTCCCCTTTCCACCTTCTGAGCTCTCCCAGCCCCACTGCAAAGGGCATCCCACAGGGACTGCTGAGCTGAGAGGTGACTGAACCCTCAGCCCACAGCACTTCACAAGGAGCTGCCTCCTCAGAGGGACGTGACTGCCCTTCAGCGCCGGCGCTAACGCAGCCGGTGGGGAGAGCGCAGAGACCTTTCGGATGATTCAAATGTGTGATTGTCACACTTGTCCCTTCACACACCTCCGTAAGGGCAACCAGGACCCATGTTGCTTCTGGCTCTGCACTTTTCGCTCCCTTCCTTTGTGTTACTGTGGCAAGTGAGGGAAATGTTCAGCTCCCGGCTCTGAGTCATTGCCGCCCTCCCAAAAACAGACATGTCCTGGACTGCTCTTTCACAGGAGCTGCCAAGCACGCATCCCGGTGTTCACCCCAGTTTCCTTGGAGGCTACAGACTACAACTTGTAACAGGAACCATTAATACTATTAATAACCCCTTTTTACATGAGACCTTTTCAAACTGCAGGATCCAAAAGCACTTGACGCATTGCATTACCTACGTGTTGCAAATCCACATCCTCCTAGGAATTTCACATCCATTGCTGATGCAGACTGAGCTCCTCATACCTGCAAAGCAACATCACAAACAGACCTCAGGTTATCCTGCCCCAAACTCATAAATGTGTCACTGTACAAAAGAACAAGAGGTCCTTTGCAGCATGACACCTCCCTACCATGCTTTGATGTACCACCAAACAGCTTCACTGCTGAGCACTACTGTTCACTGGAGCATTGAGTATGCAAGCTTCCATCTTCCTGGAAGAAGAAGCAGCAAAATGCTGGAGCTGTTCAGCTCAGACCAGCAGACTTATTGCTTAACATTGCATCCAAGAGATTCAAGAGATACAAAGTGTAATCCCTTTTAGAGCGCGAGTACCTTCTGGAGAAATGATTTCCTGTCTAGTCTGTTTGCCATTACATGCAACTGTCTGTCCAGACAGCCAGCCAGTCAGCCTTTCACATAGCCACCTTTATGCTCATTATCGGTGAGCACCCACATTTCCACGGAAAGAGCAATGCACATTTGTTCATCGATGGCCATTTCATCTCACTTTGATTTATTTAGGAGGCAGGCCTATTCTTTTTTCTTGCTTTCACTTTGGATGCTGCAGCCATCACCAACTTACCTGAGCGTCTCTGACCTTTATTGCCCATGACCATTTCCCACCAAATACCTCCTCTGAAAGGGCTTGATTTTATAAAGAGACCATTTGCTCTAGGGAATAGTGAATTTCTTGGCCTTTGCTTTCCCACTTGTGTACTGGGGAGAGGTGGTTTCAGGAGGACCATTGTGCTGTGCCCTGGGGTTTGAGACTGAGTGAAGCTGGTCTGCATCAGGGTGAGACTGATTGTAAGGGAGGGAAGGGGGAGATGGAGATGCAAGAAACTGCGTCACTTCCACAACTGCTACTTCTCAGGAGAAAGGAGCAAAAGAAATATATATCTGCTTGCCTATTAATTTAAATCTAGACCCAGGAAGAAGTCAACGAACTGTAATTTATGAGCTGTCAAAGCCTGAAAAATTCCTTTTGACACTGTATTTTCAGTTATTACATGCTTTCCTGCAAGACGACAGCGTAATTCAGTAGGGAGTCTTCCAGTGAGCAGCACAATGGCAGAGGGCAGTGGGGGCTTTCTTATTATCTCTTCTTCCCCCTTTCTTCTTCTCTCCCCACTCCTTTCAATCATCCCCCCTTTCCTACCTTGCTGCTTACCCAAAGAGTAGCAAGGAGATAAATCAGCAGCAGTCCCCATCCTGCCAGCCCTTCAACACCTCCAAGGCAGTGCTCAGTGCTGGGCTGGATCTGGCACCATGCAGAGGTTTCTGAGGACTCACTGGGTGATGGGACTGGAGACAGGACTGTGACCTCAACTCCACTAAAGACAAGGAAAAAACAATCTCTCACACTCTCTCGGGCATTTTAAACACTTAAGTTGGTTTCCTCCTGTCCATGCTAGGCACCCACCATTCTTGTTGGTGCACCTTTGGTTGAGTCCCTCTCACTTCTGTCAGCATTAATTGACAGCTGTCAGCTCCCTCAGATACCCAGAAGTTGACAGCACTGACTGCCTGGCTCCTTGCTTTTCCATGAAGTGAACCAGGGCAATGGAGAGTCCTGCCAGGGTCCTGGGTCACAGGTGCTCTCCTGGAGCAGTTTCTCCTCTTTCCCAAGCTTTCATGAAGCTTTGCTCCTTGGAAGGCAGTGCTAGGATCCTGGGATGGACATGGACCTCACATAAAGCAGACGGTGGGGTGGCATTTTGGTGGTAGCATTTGCTGGAAGGGAAGGCATGAGAGGACCGATGGGCACCTGTCCACATCTCCATCAAGTTGTGGGGACACATAGGTTTGGAGAGTGATGACAGTGGCACCTTTGCCTAGTGCATTTAAGGGGGGAACTCCAGCTAACATCAGATGAAGCTTGACATGAAAATGTTTTTGTTGCCTGAATCCAACCTGAAGTTCCCCGGCATCTTCATTTTCTTATCACTTGGGGACAGGAGTGGGGGAGGCATTTCACAACAAATGTCATTTATCCCTGTTTTTTATCCAAAGCTTCCTTTTTCTTACACACACAATTGCTTTTTAATTTGAGTTACTGGTGGTAGTGGTAAGGTTGTCTTTTTGCTTTATTTTTCTCTTCCCAGCTTTGGTTTCTCACTTACAGCTCAGAGAACCCTTTTAAGGTCTATTCTCTGTGATAGGCACTTCGCCTCACATTTAGGGAATCACTCCCACACACCGCACGCATCCATATGCAAACACGCAGACATACACACGCTTTTTCTGGGTGAACTGAGCTACAAATCTTGTGCTTTAATATAATTTAGGCAGCCTGTGCAAAGCTCTCTGAAGTCAGGATTATGGACTAGTGTTCTGAAAGTGCTGTAGAAAAATCCAGACCCAGAGGAAAGGACTGTACTTTCTGCTGGATTGTGCTGCAAGGCAAATGCTCACAACTCTCAAAGTCTGTTCCAGGCTGCATCTCTTTAACTTCACCAGACCTCAGTTACCCCAAGCCTGAACTGGGACCAACACCACCACCCACTATTACTCAGGCAGAGTTTGAATAAATATGCTAGAGCTGTGTTTTGTCTCCTCTATTGTCACTGTGATAGCATCTTCTTTCAGAATTGGGTATCAAAACAACCAAGGCCAAAATTCCCCTGGATTGCAGATGGAGAGATGAAAAAAAAAAAAGAAAACAAAGAGATTTTCCCAGAACTACTGTCATATCTAACAGCAGAAACAGTGAGATAAAAGGCCATCTCTTGAATGTAGGATGAGTACCTAGGGAGCTGGGGGCAAACTCTTGTGTCTTACTCATGAGTAGGTTATTGGCAGGCAAACTTTCAGTGTTTTTTTTAAAATTCAGGAAAGCCTACACCAAATCATTCAAGCCACTACTCCTTGCATCCTTGCTTCTGCTTAGACAAGGTATGAGCTGCTACCTGAAAGAAAGAGGGGCCCAGTAGGTGCCTGTAATATGAAGGACCACCAAATCACCTTCCTCAGCCTGGGACAAAGTGGCTTGAACAGGGAAAAGATGAGTCAGGGCAAGCCAATGGTTAAACAGTGGAAGAGACAAAACAGGGTTCAGTGCATGTTCCCTGACATCTTTTGGTTAACATTACATATGCTAAATAAATGTCATCCCAACTGGGACCTGGGCTTTGTTTCTAGCTCAGAGAAATGTTCAGGGAAGCTGAATGATAAGAACCCTATGCCTTTAGGTTGCTTCACTGTGCAGGGAAATCTCTGAGTGCATTCAATAGAATTACTTCTGCTCCCAGGAAAAAGATGTTGAGGTGGGAAAAGGAAAAAAAACTGTCCTGTGTTTCCCCTTGCATGAAACACTCTTAGGAATTGTGACTTAGTTTTCCTCTATTTGCTGGTCTCTCCAGCTCTCACACTCTCTGTGGGAGTAGCCTGTAGAGGGCATTTAATCCCAGGGACCGGCAGACATAACAGTGACAACAATATAAAAAAGAAGAACAGGGTCCTTCTTAGGGTGGTTGAGTTACTGTATTTGCAAATATAACATCTACACACACATAGCAAACACAACCTGTGAGTGAACCAGTCATTAAAAATAAGCCACAATAAGCAAGAGCAAAGAGCAGAAATAACTGAGGTTGGTGCCCAATTTTTATAGCAATATCTGGGGAAAGGAAAATACAGTATTTCTTAACTGCTGGTGTTAGAGAACTGTGCTGCAGCAGAGTTGAAGTCCTGCTGTTCAGGTTGGGAGGAGGAACAATGCCAGAGGCAAGGGAAGGGAGGAGAGGGGCTATGTATCTTTGAGATCTTATCTTCCCTCTGGCAAAACTGACTGATTGAGTTTTCCATATCAGTAGAAGCTATCTTGAGCTGCAAAGGTTGGATCTCTAGAATTGGAACTTCCCTGTAGTTCCTGCTGAGTACAGCGTTCAAGAGGGTGGACATTAAATGGATTAAGAAGTGGGTAATGGACAAATCTCAAAATGCAGTTGTCAAAGAGAAAGCATGATAGAGTGAGGGTATTTGTAGCGGGGTTCTACACGGATCAGTAACCAGCTCTGATGCTAGTCAGCATTGTCATGAATGATGTGGAATTAAATATCCTGGCTGATAAAATCTGTGGATAACACAAAATGGAAAATTGTAAGGACGGAACTCTGATAAAGAGTCATCTGAGTCACTTAGGTCACTCTGAATGAGCTTTGGCTGGCTGAGGCATTATGTGCGTGTTTCTGCAGAACCAAATCTAAGCTGACTCATGGAGGAATAAGGCTAAAAAACAGGCCTAAAGAGCGAGGGGTTATATTTCATAAGACAGTGACCTAGAAAAGTACCTAGGCAATGACCTAGAAAAGTGGTTAGCACAGCTGAAGAAGCCAACATTAGCTCCCAGCTTGGTGGTGGGCAAAATCATCTGATGGGACCTCTTGCTATACAAACAAGGAAACTGGGGGACAAAGATGGCTTTTTAGTAGGTAGCATTGGTGGAGAGAGTACTCTGGAAAACTGATCTCAGCCTGGCATTCATCTTTCAAAAACTGTAGTAGATTTTTAAGACCTGTAAAAATGAAACAGATGTCTCCAAGTGTCAGGCTTAAAGAGTTGTGCTCATCCTTGCCTGAGAGAGCTCCAACAGACTCAGGTCTTTATGAAAGTATCTTGTCTGGGAAAACAGCCTATATACTAAAGAGCATTTTAATCAGCGGGAGAGAGGCTGAACTTTCCCCTGAAACTTTTCTAATTTGAACGCGACGCCAAACACATTAAAGTCAGAAGTCAGAGACGGGCTTTTGTCACAAAAGGATGCACATCAAAGCAAACTATGATGCTGCTGGTTGCTTTGCCTGTTGTCCTTGTAGTAAGACTTGGCCCCTCCCCAAATGTGTATTTGGCCAAATGTGTATTTTCACATTTTTGGGCAAAATACAACCTGTGGGGACAGCTGGGAGGCAGCAGCAGAATGGTTTTGGCGTGGTGGTTCAGACCTGGGTTGGGAGGCCCCCCGAAGGGGCAGCTCTGTGGACATCTCTGGTACAGAGGGGGAGAGACCAGACCACTATAAATCACTTTTCGAAGAATCAGGCATGTGAGAGCCTCTGACTAGTCTGGGGTTAAGGAGGTTTGGGGAGAAAGGAGTAGTTGTCACTGCTGTGTGTTTGCCTGTGCAATGCCTATCTTTGCCTCCTGACTGATGCTGCAGATCACCGAAGAGGGTCTTTAGCACAGGGAGCGCGCCGAGCCCGGGCTCTGGCTCTGTGTGTCAGCGTTATCGCTCGCTGTCACATTTCGAAAGAGGAAGCGAGTCTGTGCCACGCACGCAGAGAACAAAGCCCTCGCCAAGCCGAGTGAGAGTTACAACTTGTCAGCACGTCTCTCAGCCTGCCGAGGGCCAAACATGAAACACAAAAAAGGCCTGAAATGAGGGAAAAAGGGGAAATAATAGCACAGTGAGCTCTCAAGCTCAGAAAAAGGCTTGCTATAAAACAGCACCTTCGCTCTCTGTCTCTCTCTGTTTCTCTGAGTCCCAGCTACTGATGAAGGGAAGAGATGACTCCCCTTAGCACAGTTACAGTACTGTTGCAGTAATAGGGACTGCAGCCAGGTTTAAATCTGGCTTGCACAGCCCTGCTTTCTCCACACACCCCAAAAGCATTGTTAGCCAAAAAACATTATTAGTAGTGATGAAATCTGAGGTGGAAAGAGCCTGCTGGGAGTCATTTTTTCCTATGTGGACAGCAAAGATCTAGTAGCTGGAAATTCACCTTTCCGAGACTTCGATTTTGCCTTGAATTAGGGAATTAATTTCTCCAGTTACTACTATTTAGTAGGAATGGGATAACTGGTCTTTTTGTTTGCTATCTTGCCATAGCTGTGTTGGTGGGAGAAATAATTCTATCATTGAATGGTGTATGATTGTAATGTTGATTTATACCTACTAAAGATCAGGAAGCTTTTAGATTTATGCTTACTAATTGTTTGGTCCAGGTGTATAATTTTACATTTCAAATACTTTTGACATGGCCAGAGAAAGACAATAGCATGGCCAGCATGGTGCAGTGGTAGGATGATATACCAACTTCAGTACATTTCTGTGAAAAAACAGAGACACACCTATACAGAGTGGAGAAAATTGACTGAAAACAGGAGACAAATATCCCCACTTCACATGGACTCAGTCTTATATTGCCAGTTGTTGTTAGTATAGTTGGTAGTACGTGCATCCTTCAGGCTCTCTGGTCTAATTAAAATTAGATGAAGCAGAGCACTGTCAATAGAAAATTACTTAATAAATATTTGTCTTGTTCTCATCGCGGCATTGCTGCATCTCCTTCTTCTGATACTCAAACTGCTAAGGTATTGAGTTCCCTCCTTTAAGACTCATCTGCTGTTAAAATTAAAGACCATCTAGTTCAGCCCTCTCTGCCACAGCCAGGGTCACCTCCCACCAGACCAGGCTGCTCAAAGCCCCATCCAACCTGACCTTGAACACTTGAGTCTTCTGTGTAGACTGAGAGATGCCCCTTCTCTTGCAGCTCTTGTGTAGAAGTGCATGGTCTTTGGTCCCCAACTCTTACTGTTTGCTCTCCTTCATGAGTTGCATAGCACAGGGTCTCAGGTAGGAGCTTAGGAGTGGCATGTGTAAGATCAAACTGTAGTTTAAAGCCAGGATTTTATCTAACTCTTGACAAACGAGGTGACAAAGTCATAAAGCCTGAAGGAAAACAAAAGGACAATAGCGGTCCTTCAGATAGGTCAGCACCACTCAGTGATACTACTTTTACAGAAGCAGAGCCCTGGGTCAGGCAGGAAGAATTACTAGGCAGTGTTGGGCTGAGCTGCAAGGGATTTAAAAAGACCAGTGGAAAAACAAACTCAGCAAGGATTTGGCCCGGAGCACTTCCATCTTCCTGCATGCTTGGGAAGGTGGTGGAGAAAAGCTTTACTGGTGCAAGCCACTAATATATCATACAAGTCCACTACAGCCAATGCATGTTTGCTGTGAATTCAACCACAGCAGCCAAGATCAGAGTCATGGGACTGTCCCCACAGGCAGGGATGACTCAGCCATGTGAATGAGGTGGTCCCATCCCTTTTCCTGACCAATCCTCCCCCTGAAACCCACCTGCCCACAGGACTGCCAGCAACACTAGTGCCTGGACTAAACTGCCTCTGCAGCAGGAGGCTGTTTATGAACTATTCTTTACTGCTGGCATAGCACCCGGCTCGTTTTCACCTTTCTTAAAGGTTAACCTCATTTCCTTCTATTAGTTGGTTTTAGCGAATGCCATTCGGCGCGGCAGTTAAAGAGCTCTGTCAGCGGATGGAAATGACAGTGGCATTTAAAACCAGTTGGAGTTGAGAGCTGGGGGGGTGGGAGGGTGGGTGGAAGAAATAATCTTTAATAAAATGTTTGCAGGGGGGTGCTAAGTGACATCAAAGGAATCTCGCTTTCCCCAGTGAGAGGAGAAATCTTTGTCTCAATGCACTGAGTGGGATGGGTCTCCCCTGAGCCTGAAATCAGGCCAAATCCAGGGAGATAAAGAGCCTGAGGGGCTCCAGAACAGGGCACAGGATATCCCACCTCTATGAGTAGCTTCTTTCTTAGCCCAGCAGGTCTTGCTTCGAGACAAGTGTGTGCTGAATATTGCTTTCACTAAGGGAAAGTTCGTCTGTGAACGTGTTGGTTGTAAATTCTATTGCAAACCCTGCCTGATCCCAATTTTTCTGCATTCCCTCACTGCTCTGCACTGCTGTTTTAAAACCTGTGGTCAGACCTGCAGGAAAGTCTTCTACTCATAGGAAGGAGGAGTTTTGCCTGTGCAGATTTCACAGGGATTTTGTTTTCTTTTCCTTATTGCAACAGAGTGGTGAAAGGAGCCCAAGGAAATTGGCTGAATCAGGGAAACACACTCGGACGCCCAAACCCTGGCACACAAAAGGTGTGATGGGAATTGCTCAGGCTCTGCTGTCCTTCTGCTCCATCCCCTTCAGATTTCTCCTGGCACGGGTGTAACACGCTGTTCAGCATCAGGGAGAATCTGCAATACCCAGCAGTGGTAGGGACATACTAAGCAGCGCTTCAGCAAATCAAGAGTCTGATCCAAAGCCTGCAAGGCTCTGTGGCACTCTTTTTCATTAACTTCAATAAGCTTCAGCTCTAACCCTGAATCCCCGATGTTTATTTCAAGCACTGGTGTAACATCACTGGAATATAATGTTCCTTCTCACACGCACCTTAGGGTAACAGTCTAAATGAGCATGTGGATGAATCAAGACAGATGCTGCTGGGCAGCATCCTGAAGCAGACCCATTCGTTTCCTGGGTCATTTGTTGAGCTGGCCAAAGCATTTCGAAGAAACAGTTATCTAGCCCAACATGTAGTTTTGTGACAGGCAAAGCATTCCCCTGGAACAGCTTCATTTCAATAAGATTTTTGCCAGAGGACATTTATTTTTTTTTAAATTAATGTATTGAGTTCTTGTTTCAGGAGGTACAAATCTGTCATTTTAACAGGATCTTTTTGATTTAATTTTGTTTCAAGTCTGTATTGTATTAAACCACTAGCTTCCGTTTTGAGTTAGACCAAAGGTTTGTCTAGTCCAGTATCCTCTGCTCCAGCAGTGCCCATTTAGAAACAGTAAGAATAGGGCTTTTATGAAGAGTGATCCTCCACTTAATACCCTCTGGCTTCCAGCAGACAGAAGTTTACTGACTAAGTTAGATTTTTCATCTGGATATTCATGTTTCATAGCATTGAGTGGACATAGCCACCTCTAATCTATCTCATTTGCCTTGCAGCTAATTTATGACTTTTGCATTCAGCAACATCCCATGACAGAAATGTCTTTCATTTATTCATATAGTGTGTGAAAACATACTTTCTTTTGTCTGGCTGAAAACCACAGCCATTCTGCTTTATATATTTTATGTTTTGAGGTTATTAAGACAAAGGCTTTTTATTCCTCCGAGACAATACCCTGTAATGTTTCACAAGTGAAGAATTTCCATTTCGCAAGAACTTTGGCCTCTCCAATTCAAAGTGAAAGCGCATTTTTTGAGACATCAGTATTTGCTATAGAAAGAAAATTCCATTTTTCATCCTGTTTCAGTCATTTCATTATATCAGTGTAATTGAGGGTGACAGCAACAAAAATAATAATAGCAAAAAAACCCACCAAAACAACAAAAAACCTACTTAGACACCCTGTGAAGAACTGGTAAGAATGAATGACAGTTTCACAGTAGCAGCTTCTTCCTCCCAGCTGGACAAGGAGAGTTACAAGGGCAGGTTAGGGGCGTCAGACACCCCAGCCTAATCACACTGGCACCATGTTATGCCCCTCCACTTTATTGTTCAACTGCCCATAAGGCAGGTGGTATTCTGTACAGCAGCAGAGTCCAGTTCCCACCTTCATTTTTGTCTATTAAATTCCCAGAGTGTGACTGGTTTAAGCAAAGATCTACCTTCTTTTTAGGTGATCTGTCTTGAGGGGGAAAAAAAAGTCACTGTTAAGGTGTCCTAGCAGCCAGTGGGATGCCTGAAGGATTAAATGGGTGGATCCTGTTTGAGTTCAGACCTTGTACTAATCACCCACAACTGGCCATATGCACTGCCTGCCCAGTTTCACTGCTCACATCCATAAGCAAATCCTTACAGGATTTCAGCTCCAGCTATGTAAGGCAGGGTGATATTATATTTCCTTTTTTCCAATCTCCTTATTTTTCTCCTTACAGTTACAGGCAAGACTGTCTCTTTCCATGCACACACACACAGCCTGGCACACTCCACTTTTGATTTTAGCTGAGGATTCCAGGTACAAGAATCAAACAAATAATACACAAAACTTCTTTGTGAAATACAGCTTCATAACTGAAGTGAGCATTAGGCTCGGAGCTGTATGATGTAGGAAAGGTGTTATTGAGACCTATGAGATGTGCTGCTTGGATTCCTTTATTATTATTGTTTTCTTTTCCCTTTTCTTTATTTTCTTTGTTTGTAGATGAGGGGATGGAGAGGAAGAAAGCCAGCAAGTTTATAAAAGCAATAGAGAAGGGAGTTGTGGAGATCTTTAATAGCATTCTCTATAATTTGAAAGTGAGGAGAAAAGGGGGGAGACAAAAAAGGAATTAGCAAAAAAACTGGCAAAAGAAAAGTGGAATGTGGAGAGAAGCGTGTGGATGAATTTTAATGCAATCAGAAAGCTGTAATAATGGTAATAAAGGAATATATTCAGACGTCAAGAGAGGGAGAAGGGAACAGGACCCGCGACACCAGAATTTAAATTAGACATAGGCGTATAATTCTCTTTTCTCCCCCCTCCCTTTCTTCAAATGAAGAAAATGGAATTTTTAAGCACAGCGAAAGAGGGATTAACAATTGGCAGGTTTTCAGCCCTTTGTCTTTTGGTGAATCCCATTTAATCACCGTCTTTAATATTAAGGAGGCTGTGGCCGTGCGGGGCTGTCGCAGGCTTGGGGGAAAAGGGATGATATACAGAGGAAAAGAGAGATAACACTTAGGTTCAGGCAATTGTGAGGAAGTGTTTCAATTACCTCCACTGAAGTCTTTAAAAACTGAAGTTTAATTTGATCTGAAATGTCGTCCCAGCTCCTGCAAGAGAAAATATGTCCTTCCCACCCCCCTTCCTGCCTATGCCTATGCTGTTTCAATAGTCCTCTGTGCTCAAGGCTGGAGTGCTACCACGGATTAATGTCTTGGCCTTCTAGGCTTCTGCAAAGGGTTTCAAAGCCCCAACAGGTCACCAGTGAGATAAGTTTGGGAACTGAAACTTATTTTCCTGACATACCAGGCTTGACATCACTGACCCTGCGGAGTTTGTCAAGAAGCTTCTAAGCTTTGCTCTGAATGAGCGTGAAAACCAAATGGCCCTTCGGGCTCAGCCTCAACCTTGTGTAGCCACAGAGTTAAAAGGGGATGTTACACTTAAGAATTAAGATCTGTTAAATTCCCCAGAACCAAAGGCTGTAGGAGTTGCATTCAAATCTGAGCTGCCTCTGAAAGATGAGTGTAAAAGCATGATTCGTTGTTCATTTGAGGTGTCATTTGATAGTACAAGACAGTCTTCTCCTTCACCTCCTTCTTCTTCAGGAAATCCGTCAACCTGGGCTAGGGAAACATTCATGGATTCACAGGAGGAAGGAGCCTAAACAGTCGTGCAAAATCCTGTGAAGTTTAGTCACGGCACAGCTGCACACCTCCACTCTTTGATGCTGGGACTCCTTCTCCTTAGGTGAATGTTTCCAGGGATGTTCTCAGAAAATGGGAACTATAAGAACAGGCTGCTAATTTCCAGGGAAAGAGGCATGATTTTTGCTTTTTTTCATGATTGTAAGGCTGATTTGAATTCAGATATTCTTCCTATAGTGGAGAGCTGTTGCAAAGAAAGTGTGTATTTAGGCTGTATGTTGAGTTTAGAAAGATCACATTTTGACTCCCGAATCTTTTCCTAAAAAGCATTGACTCATGAATAATTCTCAGAAATATTCCAGTTGTGTGTTTCAGATAATGAATAAACTTGGAAGAATTATGAACTGCCAGGCACAAATTGGGCAGAGTCTCTGTTCTTTGCCTGACACAGGGTTTTAAACTGCTCTCACCAACTTCCCTAAGCAAGGGCTACAAATAGAATGGGTCTTTGCAAGTTGTTTTCCCGGCTCAATATCAAACACCATAAAACCTGTCACTGAAAATCTGCACAGGGAATAGCATCTCTTGGCAATGGACAGTTGTGATGGCGCTGTTCAGCAAGTCAGAACTACTGATATTTGTCTTGGGGTTATAATATTCTCAGCTGTACAAGAGGGGTGTGCTCTTAGAATTGTTTAGGCTATGTCTTCATGGCAGTTTGCTTGGCCGGTGGCCAAAGTTTCGTTCACACACTATCTGCATAGATGAAGCCTGAGTGTGCTTTAATCTGAACTGTCCATATGAAGATGCAGGTTTAAGGTTGGATTTCAGTTTAGTGCAGATGTTGCTACAGCAGCACAGACCAGTCAAGCCCAAAACGCATCCAGTCTCTTGTTCTGAAGCATCCTCTCCATCCTCTCCTATTTTTCATCATGGCTCTGCAGTTCATCCATCCTGACAATCCTATTGCTCTATTAGACGATTTCTGGATGTGGTTTAGCAGCTGATGCACACTGAGGACCTCTTCCAGTTCCCTGTAAAGCAGGTCTTTACTCAGGAGAATAGAACTGTAGTATGGACGAGGACACTGAAAGTAGAGAATAGGCTGAGTCACTTTTAATTTAAAAACACAATCTTAGGTTTTGGATTCACCATCTGGCAACAAATTAATTTTCTTTCCAGTTTATCATAGGGCCAAGAGCAGCCAGCATCTGTGTTCTCTTGGACACATGTGCCTACATCACTGCAATGCTGTCTTTAGGCATCATATTGCTGCAGGACACGAAAATCTCTCCCTGGAAGATAACTCCAAGATCCACAGTCACTGTCATTTGCAAATATGGGCTTTCATTCAGGACTAAACCCTGCCTTGACTTACCCCGTCATGGACTCCTCTTCCATGATAAAGGAGTTGGGAAAGCTCCAGCCACTTATATCTGATACAAACCACCATAAGGTTCAGGCATAGATCTGACCACCAGCCTTCCAGGTATCTTTCATTACTACAAGAGCTCCCTGAGTTCCTGGAATGTGCAAACCTCACCAATGCCCAGTTTTGCCTGTTACAAACACCAATTAGTCTTTTTGTAGGTGGGGAAACTGAGGTTCCTTTTGCACTAGTTAATTTATGTAGCCCATATTTCCACTGAGGCCGCTCTCCTTGGCAGAGATGTATTGTAAGTATTTAATAACAGTAACTGCACAGTCATCCATCTCTTTGGTACCAGGAATAACAAATCACTCTAAGGGAAAAGTGATTTTCCCTTCCACATTTTCCAGAGTATGGATTGAGATAGGACCCAGGAGTCACAAATACCAGTCTGAAATGCACGAAAAGAGGTTCAGACAAGCTCTTGAATATCCTCATGGGTCCGCTCTTCCATAACTGGATCAGGAGTGATTTCCACTCTTTTCCAGAGCAAGATCTAGGTTCTATCTATTGAAAATGGTTAGTGACATGTTCAAAATAAACAGCAGAAAGAAGTTCCTAATTCAGTTCATGCTTAAGCTGCAGAAAGTCTTGCTGCAGGATGTGGTGGATGCTTGCAACTCGTGTGGGTTCATAAGTCCACTGAACAATTACATCAAATAAAAACACTTCAGAAACTACTACATATGAAAAAAAACAAAACAACACCACTGCATACTCCAGGATTCCTTAAACTGCAGAGCACTGAATTCTAGGAGAATATTTGGGGGGAATAATATAATTGTTTCCCTGTTTCTTTTAGTCTTCCCCAGACATCCACAACTGGTGATTGCCAGAGACAGCACACCGAATCAGACAGACCCTCTGTCTCTTTTCAGCTGTTCTTCACTCTGTTTACAGGAACCATGTCCAAGTCAGGGCTCAGAGTGCAGCCAAGAAATTAAATAAGAGAAATCCTTCAAACTAAGTTTTTCTCAGATGCAGCAGTGGAGAGTAACGCACCTGTGGGATGAAGTTTCCTTCTTTGTGCAGGAGAATTATGCTCCCACACCTGGGCTTATATTCCTTTGTGCTTGTCCCCATCACACAGCTGTTCAGATTAGCTGTTATTCTCTCTAGCCCGGGTGTCTCAAAGCCTCTGCCTCCAGCACTAGGAGACCACCAGCTGTGCAATCGTATCTACTAACGCATGCAATATAAAGAATCTGTTGAGTAAAACCAAACCGGGGAGGGAGGAGAGGAAGGAGATCAGCACAAAGTCACTCCTGCTAAAACGTGATTAGGGATGCCCCACAACACCCAGCTGCTAGGAACAGGTGAACTCAGCAAACACTTTAAAGCCTGCAGTAGAATTTGCCCCTTGAGGGTGCTGTTATATATGGGGAGGAGGAGGGAAAAAGGGTGAATTAGGAGCCAGTGCAGGTTGAAGGAGGGTTCATTTGCTGTTATTTGGAGTTAGGCAGCAGTAGTTTTCTGTTGTTTCCAGAACAACAGGTTGGGCTTTTGATTCTTGGTGGTGGTTTCCTCCCCGCCCCGTCCTAATTTTTGAAACACCTCTATTTTACAAGGTTCATGTATTTTCCAGCAAGGTATCATGGAGAAGATAATTAGCTAATTTACAATTAGCTACAACAGAATTCGTAATCACTTCCCCTGTGGAAAGGGCGATAATCATCATCACATAGCTGTAGAACTGCTGTGAAAATGGCAGTAGCAGTGTGAAGCCCAGGACCTGGGAAATGCCCTGCTTTTAGCCTATTGATCACCAGAATGAGCATGGGTTGAGTGGAGTGGTGGGACACTCTGGCTCGAGAGGGGGGCAGGTTTGAGCTTGCAGGTTTGAGTTCAGAGCTAAAACCAAACTTTTGTAATGTTCAGGGCACCTGCAGCTCGCCCTTCCACTCTATAGCTCCTTATTTCTTCTGTGACCTGAGGAGGATACCTTGTTCATAGCAGTCTGAAAGAAACCTAGGTGTATAGTTCTTTTTCACCATTGTGAGTCTGGCATATTCCTGATCCCACTACTTGGACTTGGGGGCACTGACGGATGCAAGTCTGGATATGAGTCAGCAATGCACTCTTTCAGCCCAGAAACCAAGCATGTCATGGACTGCATCAAAAGAAAGTTGGGGGAGGTGATTCTGCCCCTCTATTCTGCTTTTGTAAGATCCCCATATGAAGTGCTACATCCAGCTGGGCCCCCAGCATAAGAAAGGTGTGGACCTGTTGGAGAGTGTTCAGAGGAGGCCACAAAGAGGATTAGAAGACTGAAGTACTTCTGCTACAAAGACAAGCTAAGAGAGTTGGAGTTGTTCAACCTGTTGAAGAGAAGGCAGCAGGGAGACCTTGTTTGGCTCTTTCAGTACTTTAATAAGAGAGATGAGGACAGACTATTGACTATAGCCCATACCAATAGGACACAGACTCATGCTTTTTGACTAAAAGAGGGCAGATTGACACTAGTTACAAGGAATGTTTCTTTTACCATGAGGGTGGGGAAACACTGGCACAGGTTGCCCAGAGGGGTGGTAGATGTCCCAGCCCTGGAAACATGGGAGATCAAGTTAGACAAAGCTCTGAGCAACCTGCTATAGTTGAAGATGCCCCTGCTCACTGCTGGGGAGTTAGACAAGATAAACATTTAAAGGTTCCTCTCAACCCAAATCATTCTATGATTCTGTATGTTTCTGCAATGAACACCCTCAGAGCTATCTCCTCTCCCCTGTCTGCCAAGGATAAGTCAGGAGAGTGGGCAAAGAAGACCCACTCTGCCTCCTGCATCCTCTGTGGTAAATGTGCCGCTTGGTCCTATGCACCGGCACTACTTCTTACCCACACGTGCACAGAAAACCTCTCTAGGCTGCTCGTTTGTTCTGTCATGGTGCCAAGGAGATAAGCCTAAAGGCCTTCCCAGTACCTGGACCATGGCACTGCAGATGGTCCCCCACTGTGTGCGCAAGCAATGTTTGGGGAGGAGGGGAATAGCAGCAGGGACAAATAATTATTAGCAATATAAATAATGGAATTAATTAGCATCTGCTTTCTGAAACTAAGCCATACAACAACCTGGTCCTGATGCTTAGAAAGCCAAAGGCATTGAGTAACATCAGAGGGCTGCTCTGGTGAATACCGTGCACACACAGAAGATGCTCATTCCCATACAGAATTAAAAAAAGGCTAGTTTTACTCTTGCAGAAAGAAGCACACACACTATCCATGTGTGATGCTCTGGCAATGAACCTGGGATGAAATAGGGAGGCTCATAGGCTTTGGAATAAATGGGTTTGTGGCTAGAAGGGACTGTAGTGATCTTCTGGTTTGCCCTCCTCATTAGCCTGGGCCACAGGGGTGGTAAATCTGTCCCTCTTTATTTCTAGGGCTTTGGATGCAATGTTCTAGACAGTAAAGCTGGCTTATGCTTCCCTGATACAAGGATTCACCCTCTTTGTTTTGCATGAGGAATATGAGAACACGTGTATTTATATACTCTTATCTAAATGTACCCCCACGCACACACATACATTAGCGAGAGCTATCTGGATAAACACAGTCCCATGTCATGTCTCCCTGTGAGTGACCCTAATTTTCCCCCAGTCCCTCCACAATTGCTGTGATTCTTGTTCTTGTCCTCTTGCTCCACAGAGGGTCAAACATCCTGCATCTCATTGTCCCTTCTGTCTCTTTAATTAGTGCCCGTCCTCCCCCTTGTCCCCCTCGCTCCCAGATCCCTCCTTCCTGTCTCCTCTCAGCACTTGGTTTACAGAGCTCTATTATTTCACCTTTCACGTGTGTTGTCTCCTTCGCCCGGGCCCATCTGACACCTCTGCCTTACGCTTATCATAGAAACATAACATTTAAATACAAATAGAACAGGGAATAATTTAACCCCTATTTGCACCAGGGAAAGTGCTGAGGCTTCCTATAAACATAGCAGGGAGATTTATAGACACTGTATATTTATCTGACAAGTTGCATTTCTTCACCACTGTGCCTTGCAGCCAGCTTTTCCTGACGAACACAAGCCTCCATCCCTGGCAGAGTAGTTGAGAAGAGGGAAGCCTGGTTGCATGGGGATATTGGGAATTTCACTAAAGGGACAACTCTGGGAACCCTGATTTGCCATTGCTGTGGCCTTTCTCTCCCAGTCTGTCCTTCTGGAAGGAGCTGCTGCCTTCTGTTGTGGCATTTTGTTTACAACAAAATGGGTAGACTTGGGAGGAATTTAATTTTCAATGTCATCAGAGTGCACCAGCAAAAACCTCCTTGGCTCTCCTGGGTGCCATCACACACAGAAATACCCACCTGTGGTTGGATATTTCCATGGCGAAGCAGGCGTGATAGACTCAGCTTGTGGCCAAAGACCAATAATGAGGTGAACAATAATGAGGGAACTCAAAAACGTGGGTAGAAGAGGCTCACATGGACACCACATTCGGTCACAACACTGCAGGAGTGTCACTGCTCACAGTGCTGCTGTTTTAAGGCCTGAGCAAGGTTAATGAGGTGTACTCACCAACGTGTAACATTTGGATGTGAGATAGAATCAGAAATAGTCACTTTGGGGTACTTAATAGACAGGAATTTGGACAGGTCCTTCTTGACAAAAGCAGAGGAAAGATGCTCAGATGTGGATCAATATTTGATGCACAGCCGTGTGTGGCCTGGAGGAGGCTACGTGGGATTGGCTTCTTTCATCACACCTGTTCTTGTACATGCTAAAGCTCAGTGTCTTGATTTCCTTCATAGAGAGGAGATAGAGGATGCTCCTGGCAGCTTCCCATTTCTGTTGTGCAAGACAGTATGGTGTTCTGAGGTACCCTGACTAGGGCCACGGGCCAGTTGAGGCTGGAGCACATGGTTGTGCCCATGGCTCAGGCTGGGGACATCCCAGATCATGGGCTTATGCCTGACCTCTTTCTGTCCTCTGCTTCTGCCTTGGACAGTGTTATTTCTATACTCCTTAACTGTGTTCACTTTTCCCTGGGACCCAGGTCTTAGGGAGCCTGGTCTGAAGGTTTTTACCCCTCAGTCCCACAGTCTGAAATGAGGATGATAGCACTGAACTTTGCAACGGAGGCCGCAGAGAACTGAGTCTTCCCAGTTCTCTGACATTCAGGCATGGATTCTGAGACACATAGATTTGGGAAAGTGTCTCACTGAAAGAAGAGAAAGCATGGAACTCGTGCAGGTGATATGGGTGGACCATGGTTGGTATGGATGGACCCTACAGGAAGACAGAAGGGACAGTTTGACCTGTGACTGCTCCAGATTTGTGTGCAGCCTAAAACTTTGATTTTCGTAGGATGTAGATCCCCCAACTCTCATTAGAGGACACTGGAATCATCTGGTGGGGAGCACCTGTGGCATCCATAGTGCTCAAGACACATCCCACTGACATCAGCACATTCCTCTTCACTTTATTCTGGCAGCTTCATGGTCTTTTTTAAAATCAGAAGTAGTTGTCTTGATGCATGGCATGTTAGTTTTTTATTTGAGATGTGGAAGAGCAGTGTATGATGATACTCAGGGTGTAAGAGGCTCATACAAGACCATCAGTGCGTAAACTCATTAGCCAAGACCTGGAACATGCTGAATGATCCCATCTGCTGGACCTTTCCATCTCTCTTCCCACCCAAGACGTGTGAGGGGTGTCATTAAAACACGCTTCTGAGTCCCCTGAAAGAGTTGGGGTGTGAGAGGTAAATGAAGCACTTTGTTATAAAAGCCACTGAGAGTAAAAAACTTGTTAAACTGACTCATTTTTTATCAGTCAAGTGTGTGATTGTGTCAATTTCTGTGATGGCAGACACGACTAATGATTCCCCCAACAACACAAGGCACTGTTTTTCAGGATAGAGACACTGACTTGGAGATGGGATTGGAGGTGATGTCCAAGCAGCTGAGTCCTGGCTGTCCATGAGGGTCCTCTTTGTGCCACCTGCCCTGTAGTGACCAGACCAGCAGCTTTCAGGGAAGGTTGTCCTCACCTTTGGCAGAGCCTGTTCCTGGTGGTCTGACAACCAGCTTGTGGGCAGCTCACCAAAGCACCACATCGTCTGCCAGCTAGCTCTGGGGACCAGCACCACCACTGTAGTGCAGAGATGCAGTGGAAAAAATACAATAATAAAAAAAAAAAATAAAATTGAATGGTTCCTAGAACCCTGGTTTTAGCTTTGCATAAAGTAGACCAAACAAGGCAGTTTCGGGCCAGTTCCACACTAGAGAGTTTTGCTGACAGAGGAGGGATGTGACTTTTTTTAAAAAATGATACATTTATATTAGCAAAAAGTCTAGTGAAAACACAGTTACACAGCTATAGCAGTGTTTTTGCTGATGCAGCTTATTTGAAACAGGGGAAGCAGTATAAAATACAATATAACAAATGCTTCTGTTGTGCTGGAAGTCTTTACTAGACACAAAGTTTCTACGTAAAACCTTTTGCCAGCGCTGTTCCTAGTTCATTCCCACTACTCTGCTTCCTTCCTAAAATACTTCCCATCTTGCAGGGCAGTTGGTCTCATTTGCTGGGTGGGCTTTCCTCCAATATTTGGACAACCTTTGGACTTAGGACAGGATTCTTTTTCTAAGGCTCTGTCATGCCCTGGACTGAAAGATGTCCCCCAGAGTGCACAGTGGTGAACTTCAGTCGCTGCCTCTTGCAGGACACTTAGCCAACAAGAAAGAAACCTTTTCACATGTCTAAATCACCTCCTCGTGAGGTGAGGACAACCTCCATGGTGTTAGGGATCTGTGCATCATTAAAGTCTGAACGCTGTGTTGGCAGCAAAGACCACAAAATGCCTCTCTGCTTAATCAGTTCCAACATAAAGTAGGAATATTTCTTGCTTTAACATGTCTGTCTGAAGGCTATTTCTGTTTTTCTCACCTATTAGAAGTGCACATATACCCTCCTAAACCTATTTCTTCTACCAGTTCATCAGCCTAACTGAAGGCAACATAACTCCTTGTTTTCTGTGGGTAGTTCACTTTTTGCTGCCGTGGATAACTCGACTGCAGGGTTGAAAGCTCCTAATATCCCCACTCAATAGCCACTGCATGAAAAATTATTCACATCCAAGGCTGTAAAGTAATTTGCCAATGTGCAGGTGCATCTTGGAGAGGGGAATTTTGATCAAACACTGGTTGAAGCAGAACAGATTGCCTACACCAGTGATTTCTCGGTGAACAAAAGTGACATAAATTGCCCAATTAGTCAGCCAGAAAAGGATTGTTGCAAACCAGTGTTTTGTTCAGCTTTAGGTTAACCAGCACATTAAAAAATAAATTAAATAAAAAATAAAATTATTTATATATTTACATATATTTATTCAAATTGGTTACATCTGCTCTGTAAAGTGCTCTGAATAAAAACCTCTTGGTTCACACATTTACATAGTGTTTAATGAATGATAAATAAGACATTTATGAATCATGTGCAAATGGCCTGTTTACATACACGGTGTAAACTATGTAAATTTCCTTTTTTTTTCTTGGTGCAGTGGTGTTAGTCTCTGAATGGAAACCTGATCTCCAGGCATAACTCAGCACCCTCTGACATATTTCTGACAATCATAAATTTAGTCTGTTTTCACCAATATTTTCTGAAGGTGTCTCATGAAGATCCCCAAAATTGGTTTAAATCTGAGTATAAATCATAAAATGGTTTGGGTTGAAAGGGACCTTAAACATCATCTGGTTCCAACCCACACTCTGGTCTCACTCCAACAGGCCCACATCTTTCTTATGTTGTGGACCCCAGAGCTGGATGTAATACTCTGGATGGGTTCTCACAAGAGCAGAGCAGAGGGGCAGAATCACCTCCCTCGACCTACTGCCCACCCTGCTTTTGTTCTAGGCCAGGACATGGTTGGCTTTCAGGGCTGGAAGTGCACACTTCTGGGTTACACTGAGCATCCTTGTTCAAAATACAATTATCTACAGGCAGACCATGTCCTAGTGTGGCATGAAATACCACCTGCTCAAGTTACCTTAGATATTAGCAATCACATAAGTTAACTTTATGTTTCAAAAAACAATTTATGTTTCAAGAACTTTGGACCTGTTTCAAATGAACTTTATGAATATATTAAAAAACCTCATCCAAACTTTTAGATACGTGTCTCTGAGTGGGCTTGAATGACAAATCTCCAATTTACAGGCTGTGACTTCCGTTATATCCTGATTTAAAAAAGCTTATGTTAAACATTTTTTTCCTGCAACTTATTTAGTATTGCAAGGGCCACTAACTTATGTTATTTTTCATTTGGACTTGGTTTCTATATGCTATCTTTATCCATATTCCTCTTGGATTGCAGTCTGAGCAATGTTGTCATTTAAGTTACTGCAAGCTGACTGCAAAAATTGATCAGAAGAAGCTGATTTGGAACACTTTGCTGCCTAGATTTTAAGAGGCAGTTAGAGATTTTATACATAACAAAATCACTGTTGTTTGTTGTTTGGTGGTTTGGTTTTTTAAAATTTGCTGGATTATTTTCAAGTGCTCATTGAAAGTCAGAGGCTATTAAGGTTTTTCGAGCCAGCCACCTGAAAAGATTAGCAGCTTCTGAAATGTGTCACCCCAATGAAATCACCGTTTGTTTTGCATGTGATGCTGAGACATCTTGGCTCTCGTATCCCTCCTGAAATATGGTAAGCATCTCTTTATTTTGTTCCAGAAGACAGAAAACTCTTTGTGGGCATGCTCAATAAGCAGCAGTCGGAAGACGATGTGCGCAGGCTATTCGAGGCATTTGGCAACATCGAGGAGTGCACGATCCTTCGGGGACCCGATGGCAACAGCAAAGGTGAGGTGGTGGCCTGTGTCAAGGGGACTTAGTGCCATTTTCTGGTATGACAAAAGTACCATGTAGCCTCCAGAACAGCATGTCTTACTTTAGGAAGGGGTCACATTTGCAATGGGGAGGCTGTACTTTGCTGGTCACTCTGTGCATGAGGGGAAAAATTGCATTTTAAAACACGCCTCTCCAAAGAGCTATGTCTCAGCACGTGCAAACTGATGCCTATTATTGCTTGGACAGACCTCCCCTCTGAACAGGCCTTTGTATTCGTTCAAGACATGCTCTCTCCACCCCATTGAACAGAATGATTCTTTCTTTAAAAGAAGACACAATTGGTACTTTATATCTTGACTCACTGGCTCCATCATCATCTCTGCTTATTTCCCATCTACCAGTCTCAGGTCTTCCTCTTCTCCACCTAGTCTTTTTTGTGTGGACTCCTATCAGTCAGTGATCGCAACCACAAGGCTACAGGTACCAATTTAAATATTACACTTGGTAGATATTTACCGTTTGAAGCATGCAAATGCTTCACTGCAAAACTAGGTGCCTTTGCTTCTTCTGCCTCTTTTTGGCATCACTTCTTACCTGGATAGCACAAAAGATCCTCTGCTACAGGTCAAGTATAAAAATAAGGCCTCCCTCTCAAGCAGGAATGTCATTTTTTGTCCCCATCAGTCTCTAGACAAAGTAACTTCAATCTAAATAGAAAGTTCTCTTCTTTTGACAGTATAGTGTGTCCATTAAATATTGATCTGCATATAATACAGCATAAACTGTTCTGGAATGGTCAACATCAGAGAAGAGACCAGTCCTGCTGACACAGTTCGTATCTCGGTATTTTGACAAGTGACAACATCAACCAGCATATTTTTGCAACAGGGTGGTAAAAAATCCAAATCACAGGAATACACTGGAGCAAGATATTGTTGTTCCTTAAAATCACTGGTAACCAAAAAAACCTAAATCACACCAGTGTTATAGGGCAGCAGTTCAATATACATCAATATACATCAGCACAGCTCAACCTTCCTGATATAAATGACTGAAAATAGGCTGAAAAGTGGGCACCTTTCTTCAATTGTGTACTTAAGTTCCACAACACCCAGAGACAGGGGCTGCCCCACTGGAAACAGTAGGCTAGAATGGCCTAGAGGAGCTCCAATCGTCATAACAGCAGGCAGTACTGAACAAATCAGTAAATTGCGGAAAAGCAAAAAAATATGTCTGTCTGCTTCTACCTGGAACTGTATGGAAAAAAGTCTAATGACAAAGGAGTTAAAGAGAGTAATAATAAAGGCAACAAAGTCTGAGATCTGTAAGAAACAAATTCCAGAGGAGATCCAAACCACAGACTTGTCTTCATGCTTGCTCTATTTTTTTTTCTTTTCTTCTTAAACAATTTCATTATAAGACAGAATCTGAGTGGCAGCTCCATATTGCTAACCAGTTTAATTATTAGTGCTAGCAGGCTGCAGTCTCAGGCTGGCGTTTCACTGAGCTGCTCAGGATCAATACTGAGCTTTGACAGAGTTAATATTACCAGCTTCCATTTGCTGGTGCTATTTACTGAGAATGTGAAGCTCCTAATTTACACACACACAGTTTCGTACATGCACACACGCACACAGAGCAGTCAATCCAACGGAAAACTTAAGGCTAGTGCCCTTATCTTAGGAGACAGTCAGGCAAGCCACAACTCCCACAAAGTTATTCCCAGTCTGTAATGTTTTCCATCTGCTAGAAACCTATATGTGACACACATTGCTTGTGAGCTTCTTATTTTGGGTAAAACCCATAAGGCTTAAATTCTACATCAGTTGAGATTTAAGCAGATTGCCTAAATTCTGGATAGCAATCAGATCCCATAGACTTCAATCCTACCCAACCCACTGTGTAAAACCCCACAAGGCATCCCTGTGGTGAGCCTCTAAGTCCTTCAGGTAGCTCAGTGCTCTCAGAAGGTAGGTTGCAGATTCTCAGTTTAATGCCATCACAGTCCAGTCACAGTCAAAAAGCTGCTGAGCCTTGCCTGAAGCCATGGGTGATGTCCTGAGCCATGAGGCATGCCCTTCAGGGTCTGCAGAAACACCTCCTGCTGAGTCACTCAGCAGCAGGCACAGTGGCTGGAGTAGGTAACCAGGTGGAAGAAGAGCTGTGACTGAGGAGTTTCTCTGCCTGAAGGGGAGTGCAGCACCTGTCTTTGCCGGGAGAGGGTGGAGTGATTCTGCATCCCTCCAGGTAAAGCTCACCATTGTGCAGCCAGGAGTCCAGGACTCCTCAGGTGAGGGAGCTCAAGTGGATCCAGTTCAGCAGGCCAGAAGGACCCACAGAATCTGCATTGCTGCTGCTCTCTGTACATCTATCCCTTCTCCCCCCCTTTTTATTCCCATTAAGCAGTTGTATGCCTTGATAACTCAGAAAGTAAAAATTTCCCACAGCACCCTCCACAAGAGAAGTCTAGGCACCCTCTGCAATCATAATCCTAGGGCCTGACTGCAGTCTCCTCCAAGTTGACAAGACAGTCAGAGCAGCCCTTCCAACTCTGTAATCTGGACGTTAGGAAACAAGAAAAACTTAAGCACACATATCACCCTGTTCAGCACGGGTTGTATCTCTCTGTCAAAATCCCTTCACATTCCAGGTTTGCTTCTAAGTGACACTATTGTTCTGAGAAGAGTGGCTGGACTCTCATCCTCACCTCATAAGCTCCTGGAGTCAGTTCTGGTGAAATGGGAAGGAAGGTTATGTGCACTTTTGATGTTATGTACAGAAGCCATCCCATTGAAGACGCAAACAAAATGGACAAAAGGTTGGGATCTGTGCTATTGCCTTGCCACCATACACCAGTAAAAACTGAGTTTTCACTTGAGCTGCTACCTCAAAACCTACTGGAAGCAGTTAATAGGAAGCAGTAGGAGGGATCCCATTAATATCTTGGGCATTAAACAAGATAAATGCGTGCTACTCCCTTCATTCCCACCTTTATCCAGCTCCACTGATCCATCAGGACCCTCAGCGTATGGGTGAATTTCACCTGAAAAGAGTGAAACCTTCAATATGACAACAACACTGTAGCCAAAAATCCTGCACTAAATGCAATGGGTGGCTGGAACTGGAAAGCTTTTGTGTATTTGCTAATCAGCATCTTCTTTTTAGAGGCAGAGAGTACAAAAGAATCTCTGCAAATAATTAAAAACCCTAATTCTGGATTATCTATGATTAATGAAGAGGAAAACGCAGTATCTCAGGAGCCCGGGAATGCTGGGCTGCGATTATGTCATAATTGATCCCTATAGTTTCCAGCTGAAGTTATCTATCTCATTTTCTCATGATTGTTTCCTCTCAGCTCCTTATAAATTAGATCCAACTATTAGCAATAATCGTTGGGCTTTTCCTGAAATACAGTCTGAGCACGGTGCTGAGAAGGTAACACAAATTGAAGGGCTCCTAACTGTAAACTAATTTCATAAATGTGTATTATTTTCAGAAAGGACTATCACTGCTTTCTTCAGTCTCACTTCTATCAGCCTGCAGTGATGATGCGAGGGACCTTTGGGGCTCATTCTTACAGTTTGCAAGTTCTATTGCTACATTTTTCACCCTGCACTTGTAGGGATCCATAAGGGTGTGTGGACCCTCTGAAGATGCTCCAAAGGGAATGAAGGAGAGACATCCCATTATCAAGACTGGCGTCCCCTCTGGACCCCTTCGGGGAAAAAGTGAGGGCTTTGCAAATTGATTAAAAGCTCGGAAGTATTTGGTAGTAATAGAAAGGGATGGAAGCCAGAACTTCTCAGATCTCTCCCAATCTGTTCCAAAAACCGCCCTAGCATATGGAAATTACCCTTCCTCTCTCTGAGTCAGTTTGCTTGTAGCTAGGAGTGTTGGCAATACATTCCCCCACTCTAGTAGTGCATGTCACCCTTTGAAGTGTTGATCATTTCTGCACTCCAGCACATATTCATAAATGCACCTTTCTATCCTAAAACCTTATATAAGAGTTCAGCATGAGATTCCTCACATGGCAATGCAGGCCAGAGAAGCACTGCCTACATTTCTCTAATGTCCAGAAGAGAACACCTACACTGGTACTGGCTTTGCAGCTATGAAAAACTAAGATTCAAAGTTTGGTGGTGACAAGAAGGTAATCATCACTTTTACCTCTCCCATCCCTGCTACTTCATCAGAAGCTGTCTCGTGCTTTGTCAGACCAAAGTTGTTTGGAGCCAGGACAAGCTCTGGGCAGTGTCTCATGGAGCTCTAGTAGATAGTGATATGATAAGGTACCTCATTGATTTGGAGTAACCCTGAATGCCTTCTGTATGTTTGACCTGTGGTTGGTTGTAAAAAGTATGTGTGTGTAGCTTTTTGATAACATAAATACACTTCTGTACCATATCTCATAACCACAGAGGGCAGAACACTCAGTATTAAGTCTAATATGAATGAAAGAAAAGTCTTTTTCACCCTATAAATTGTACAATTTTGCAAGATTCTGCCATGTAAAGCTGTGGAGGTCAAATTCAAGATGTATTTGCTAAGTTTGTGTCTGTCAATGTTCATTACAAGCAATGTGGGAATTCTGGTTGCAGCTTTGCCTTAAGTGGTCCTCAGGCTGCTGAGAGCTGGACTTTGGAAAGGATCAGGGCACATCTGTTTGTTATAGTTTCTCCACAACCATATTTATTGGCCACTTCTGCTAGTGGATACTCAGCTAGATGAACTTTCATGACATCCTTTCTTACACTCTTCTTTTTCCTCTTCCAGGGTGTGCATTTGTGAAATACTCTTCACATGCAGAGGCCCAAGCTGCCATCAATGCCTTGCATGGCAGCCAGACAATGCCGGTGAGTAGCTCTGTAACATTGGCAAGGGAGAATTGGTCCAGCCTTGGCTGTCCTGTGGCCTGATTGAGGAGGAGGGATGATTTATCTCTGCTCTGCAACTCATCATCCAGAAGGCTCAGGGCCTTGGATGTGCTTAACTCATCAGTGGAAGGGCTAGGATGACACTGTCATTCCTCACAGGCACAGAACCCCAAGGGGTGCTGTATCCTGTCACCAGCAGTTTTGAAGACTTGATAAAAAGTCATATGGTTCACAGATGCCAAAAACTTTGGGTCAGACTCACCATGAGTGTAATCTTTCAAGTTTCAAAGGGAAGAATCAAGTAGAAGCTTATGTCTGAGAGTTTCTTTGTTTTCTCTCCTCAAAGAGTCCCTTTGATAAAGGATAAAGAACTTTTTGCCAGTGTTCAGGTGAGAGAAGCATGTTCACATGAAGCATTAGGAGACAGAGACAAATCACACAGTGGTGGGCCTCTCTCATTGCTACCACAGAAGAACCTACCTAGGCATAAATGTGGTCCTCTACCTCTGACTTTTGAAAGTCTCAGACCAGCTACTGGATCTTTCAGGAAACACTGGAGAGATCATTCCACTTGTACAAATATCCACTAATATGGGGTTTCGAGATTGATAGTTCAAGAACATAGCAATGGAGATGTATTTTTTAGGCAAACAGATATTTGTACATCATCATAAGACAGAGAGGAATGTAAGGCATTCCACTGTCAGAAGGGAAAGACAATCTGGTACAACATGTTTTGGTTTATTATAATAGTATATTATTTTTATTACTAATTATTCACAGTGTAAATCATGAAAGGCTAAGAAGCATGCCGACAACTTGGAAACGATACAAGAAAGCTCAATTAAAAATATTTGAGAGTGTAAAATCTCCCTTTAAGTAAGAGACTCTAATGTAAATTCCTGAATTTATCCAAATAAGTTTAAAAGTGGGCCCAACAGATTTTCTCTAGATTTTTGCAGGGATGAAAATGGAGAATTCTTTACAAGGCAAAAGGTTTCTAAAACTAGCAAACCATCAAGATCTCATTTTTTGGAACCCCATCTTAGACAAATCAGTTTAAAAATGTTTACCAGTGATGCTACTGAAAAAAATCTCCTTAAAGATGTAGGTCTCAAATTTTTGAAGTACTTCAACGCTTTTAAGAGTAACCTAAAAGGTTCCTCCTAATAAAACCAGATGTTGGGCTTGATGCTAACATTCCATAGTCAAATATTATGGACATCTTTCCTGAAACATGTTGAAGAGGTACTTTTAGTGACTTCCTTTCAAACTTTGACCCAAAGTAATAGTGTCTATAAGCTGATGTCAGGAATTTCAATTCCATAAGGTGTGGTACCACAAAAAGGTTTAATAAAATGTCAGTCTCCATCCCAATAATCTTGCAAACTCCTATAATAAATGTGACAGGAAGATGGGAGAAAACAGACAAAACTCAAGGAGAGTTGAAAATATTTCCAGATTTAGTATACCCAAAATATTATTATTCTTTCCTAGTCCTTTCCCCTCCCCTCCTACTTTCAGAACACTTTGGATAAGAAAAAAGTACTCATCTCTTGACCACCTGGGAACAAATTACTGTTCCATCCCGGTGATATCACCTGAGATTAGGATGTACAAAACAATTGAGAATTTGGTTATTTCATGGGTCAATTTTAAGGGACCATTTTTCCTCTTGACATATCTGATTCAAATAGCTGCTATAGAATGTTCTTGAATAACCAGAACTGGGCATGCGGAAAAGAGTCACAATTTAACCTTTACTAGATGCCCATCCCAGACTCACAATCAGGTTTCCATGGCTTCACAAGTGTCCGTGAATTGGTTGAACCTCAGCAGCAGTCCAAGTACGTACTGTTGGTTCACAGGAAATGCAAGAAGGGAATTATTAATGTCCTTCTCTTTATTATAAGCTAAGTTACATGGCATTGCCTTGTATCTCCTATGAGCTACAAGCAGGCACAGAAACACAGTCAGCCACCATCTCTTAGCAGACCCGTGAGGACCTGCCAAGTGACCGACACTCAACGAACACATGGAGCAAAAGAGGTTTTTCCCAGAGAGTCTCAAAATTTCTAAGGCTCTTTGAAGAGATAGGCCAAATCCTGCAAGGGCAGGATCTCTGCTCCCACTCTTGGTTTTCATGGCACATCGGAGTGTGCAGCATCATTCAGGGCTTGGATGTTCACAGGGAAATGCAGCCACCTCGTGGTGAGACAGCAACGCAGCCGTCGTCCTTGGGAAAGAAGAGGGCACTGCTGCCATCTTCCTTCAGTCCCTTCCATTTCTCCCACCACTCGAACTGGTCTCATTTGTCCTGTTGTGATGCCAACTCAATGTTTTTCCTGTGGTTCAGCCAATTTAAGCATCTATTGGTTTGTCCTCTTGTACCACCAACAGGGCATCCATCATCATTCTTGTCAGGTCTCGAGCCGTTCGTTCCTGCAGCAGACTCCTGTTCCTCCACAGCTGTCAGGATTATTGCTCTACTGTGACTTCCTGTTCACACAACATATGTTGCCTAATAGTTTCAAAATGCAACTTTCTTTTATGAAAGTTCTTTTCTTCTTTTTTTTTAATTAACCTTACCTTGGACCTGTGCCTGACCCCCATCCACCACAAGCTCATTTTCCTGTGCAAGGCCCTTTTTATTCCTAGGAGTCCACCAAACAGGTCTAAAGCTTTCCAATTTTTAAACAATCATTTCCTTTAGAAATAAGTTACCCAAAATCCCTTGCTTTTGAGCAGGCCCAAAGTTCCTTCTGTACCTACCCGTCAAGAGAGTTTCTTTTTTTTTCTTTTTAGATAATTTTTCCTATGAGCTCATCAGCTTCATGATAGTGTTTTACTTGATCTCTGTATCCTCCTTTTTAAGAGATCATCATTTTCATGTACTCTTGCATGTATTTATGATATATTTATAACAATTATACGCCTCGCACTTTTAGCTTTGCTTACTCCATCCCCTCCTGTCTCTGTTTTCTATCCATATGGGGACATAAACAGGTCTTTTCATATCATCCTCTTCTCTTCCTCATGCAAGTCTTGTCCCTAACAGCCTTATCCACCAACACAAATTCAGCTCCTATTGCTACAGTGACAGGTTGCAGATCTAGCTTCTCTACTGCAGGACTGACTCCTGTCCAAACCAAAATTTTGGACTGCTTTTCCAGCATCTCCTGGTGGATGTTTAGCTGTCAGATCAAGCTCAATATGTATAAAACAGAGCTCTTCTTCTTTTCCTCCCAAAACCTTCCTTTTCTCTCCTCCACCTCCATTCTCAATCACTGTGGACAATATTATCATCGTACCTGTCAGTCATGCTCCGTCCTAGGCATCATCTTCAGCTTGGTTTTCTCCTTCTCTCCATGTCTTCATATCTGGGCAACAGCCAAGTGTTGGAGAGTCATTCTGCACAACATATTTACAAATCCAAGATGTGGCCTTGTCCATCCATCCACACAGAATAAACTCTCTACACTTCATAGAACCATCATAGAATAGTTTGGGTTGGAAGGAGCATCCAGTTTCAATCTCCCTGCCATGGGCAGAGACACCTTCCACTAGACTAGGTTGCTCAGAGCCCCATCCAACCTGGCCTTGAGCACTGCTAGGGATGGGGCATCCGCAAATTCTCTGGGCAATCTGTGCCAGTGCCTCACCACCCTCACAGTAAGTAATTTCTTCCTAATATCTGACCTAAACCTACTCTCTTTCACTTTGAAGCCATTACCCTTTGTACTGTCACTCGAGGCCCTTATCCAAAATCCCTCTCCAGTTCTTTTATAGCCCTTTTAGGTACTGGAAGGTGCCTAAGATCATTCAGAAGCCTTGTCTTCTCCAGACTGAACAACACCAACTCTCTCAGCCTGTCTTCACAGGAAAGGTGCTTCAACCCTGTGAGCATCTTTGTGGCCTTCCATGGACTCAATCCAGCAGGTCCATGTCCTTCTTATGTTGGGACCCCCAGAGCTGGAAGCAGCACTGCAGGCGGGGTCTCAAGAGAGAGGAGCAGAGGGGTAGAATCATGCATACCTAAATCACATCAGCCTCCATCCTACGCAGAAGTTACACAGGATTAAAAAATATAGTATTGTTGCACCTTTTTCACCATCTCACCTACTGTGGCAGCTCAGGATTTCTTTGGTTATGAATTAATTCCTGGATGGGGTAGAACAATACTGTTATGTACATTTTCTGCATAGGGGTGAGAAGAAGTGAAGAGTGATTCATCTGACTTAGGCTTAACAGCCTAAAAGTTTCTGATCTATTCTAAATATCTTCTAGGATTCCTATAGAAGGGAGAGAGAGAAAGACATTTCCAGAGATTTGTGCATTCTTCCCTTTGTCTATCTGTGCTAGGATGGGCAATATCACCCTCTGGGCATGCCTGTCCCTTTATAATGGATAACTCAATAACAGCCTTAGACTGAATATCTGAAATGGGACTCATCTCACTTAATTTGAGACATCCAGAAGTTAAAGAACTATGTCTGAAGAGTTTGTCATCTAAGTTTCTATTATAATCAATAGAGGGAAATAGATACCTCTGACGGAATTTTATTTTATAAAGATAGATTTTGAAACCTGTCAAACCAAAGCCCAAATAGAAGTGTGCTTTTTAGATAATTTTAGTCATCAGTTTGCTATGGACCGCCAGTTCCAAAATAGTCATTCTTCATCGAAAGTGCAACTTAGCAACTTAGAATGGAAAAGGACCAGTAGTGCTTACAAACAAAAGCTAAAAACAGTGCAGCTTAGGGTGAATACTTAACTTCATATCCAATGTGAGGAGACCTGAAACCTGTCCTGGATATTTGCTGCCCTAATAAAGCAATTTGGGATTCAGAAACCAGGCATCCTGCAGTAGAGTTTCCTGACATGTGCTGTGAACTTGCTTAACACACGAATTATCAGCACTATGTTCATTCTATATCATTCTTTAATTAATGATATTTAAGGCCATTAAGACATCCAGAATGCTGTAAGGTGGGTTCCTCCACCACAGAGGTAACATCCGCTTTTGTTTTAGTATAAACGTCTGCAGCAGCTTGGTCAAAGCACTGCATTTCTTCTGTCCCCAGGCGATAGCATCCCAAGTCTATCCATGCTTGGCTGAACATCTTCCATGAAAATGACTTTTCAAATAGAATCCTTGGTTTTGTGAAAAGAAGGGAAAATGTGAGACTTGGATACAAGAACTGAACAGACGTCTGCCTTTCAGAGAAAGATTTGGTTTAGCTGAACTTTGAAAAACCAAAAGTACTGCAACCCAAAATCTTGTTAACTTAGGTGCTTTCATTTCAACACTTTTCTCTGCAGCTCTTATCAACACAAATGACAAAGAAAAACTTCTAATCTCTGTTCAGGAATCACCTATCTCAATCTATGCAATTATTTTTCAGTGTTATTAGATGACAGATTGATTAGATCTCTAGTTATGGCATTTAAAACATTTTATTAATCAAGAAAATATGAATGACACAACACTTTGAACAAGGTTGACTTCCAGCATCTGCTCACCATTAGTCTTTGGAAGTCCACCTATAGCACAAAAAATCCCAGACAAACACAGTCAGGTGAAAGAATTGTATTCTTTCCTTAGACAATGTACTATCTACCCTCTCATACCATAAGAGGTTTTTTCCCATTAGTTAAGCTGAAGGAATTTCTCACCTGTTTGTTTTATCAGGCAACAGTGACTCAAATATGAAATTATCAAAAATTGCCCCAAGAATCGTAGAATCACATTTGGGTTGGAAGGGACTTTAAGGATCATCTAGTTCCAATCCCCTGTCACGAGCAGGGATGCCACCCACTAGACCAGGACTTCCAAGTGTCTGTCAGAATGTCACATGCAGCGGCCTCTCAGACCAATGGCAAACGGAGCAGTGGTTCTCATCTTCCCGGCTTTGGATGTGCAGGCACCCCACCAAAGAAACCAACCCCAGCTAGCATTAATGACTACTGTTGTTACTGCTGTGCATTCCTATGGCGCACTTATGACTTTGCAAAGCTGCCTCCAGACACAGCCCCATTGCAGAAACCAGCCGAGCAGCTGTGCTCACCCCCTGTCAGCACGAGAGAGGAGCATTTCTGTGACTTAGGGATGGAGGGGAGAGCAGTGAGAGTCTGCAGAAGGAGCTCTGAGCAGGTGGAGGAGGGAAGGGAATCAGGCCTTTGTGGGCATGATGAAGTTGTAGCGCGGGCGCCGCGCCCGCAGAGCAGCGGGGAAGCAGGTACTGTGTGTGAGCACACGGGCACCAGAGCGCTGAGTCGGCAGAAAATCCCTGGGAGGAGCAGCGTGGTGGCTCCGGTGAGTGGGGGGCCACGGTGCCGTAGATCAGCTGAGGTATTTTTAACAATTATTTTGATATAAACAGCTCTGAACTTGAGGAGCTCCATGTAAATGGGAAGCAGTGGGGCTTGTAATTAGATTTGTGTACACTTTCATAAATTGCTGGAAAACATCAAAGCCGTGATAGAAGGCTGTGGTGCACTTTATTTCCTTCTTCTGTTCTTCTGTTAATTGAATGGTTGATGTGTGGATAGGAAGTGTTGGCTTCGCAGAGTACTATTTACAGACCCGCTGACAGCTGCACTGTGAAAATTAACAGGAACAGAGCAGCCTCTGTCACAGCTCTTCCCATGAGGGACTTGCTTCAAATTAGATCATTTCTTTCATAGGAGAAACTTTCCTCGTCGTTCCTCCCGTCTTCGCAGATACGCACACACATCCAGCTGCACACTCCCCTTCTCCCTGCAGGCTCATGGCAGCCTTTAGCGCTCAGAAGAAGGGCTTGTCATTTCCACAAAGTTGAGGTAGTTAGGCTGCTGTTTAAAACTTGTAACGCATTCCACTTCCAGCAAGACACATCCTTCAGGAAACCATCCAAATCTGCGAGCTGGGTGCGTGGAGCCACGGCTTCATGCTTGCAGGTCTCACCTCTACTGAAACATTCTTTTCGCCCTCTTAGAAACATTAGTAGATGTTCTCTCAGACTACTACTGTTGGAAATGTGGTTATTGTTGGTCTTAGATGAAATTCTTTTGTGTTAAACACCATACAAACCTCTGACAGGACAGTTCCCACACTCAGCAGTTTGCTAACTAAAGGCCAGGGTTAACCTGGCTGGATGAATTATGCCAAAGTGTTGTTCAAAGTGGGAAACTTCAGGGTCATCTGTAGTCTTGCCACCTACAGTTTTGCTACAGTTGACGGAGAGAGACTAGGACCTCAGAGAGATATCTCACTGTCTTGAGTTACTGAGGATTTAGAATAGATGCCCAAAATGGCTGCAATTAGGTCATCTGAGTGCCTAAGGGACAAGACACAAGAGATAAGCAAAAGAAGCAACAATGCAATGTCTGTGAGTGAACTAGTCTTATACATAATTAATCTACATATTTAGCCAGTTCTTAGCCAAAGTGACAGCAATTCTTGTTCCTGTTTCCAGCAGAGAAGTAATAACCAGTAAATACTTGAGCATCTAAATCTTAATTTTTGATACCATATAAAAAAATATAGAATTACGAACACCAAGCTTGAAGCCATCACTTCACCACCTCACTTCTGAAAAATGTCTTCAAAATATCCTGGTAACATAAACAGAACCATAGACAAACTCATAGTGTAAGCAGATAACAATTAAAGAGTTTTAAAGTATTAATTAACCAACAGAATTTACTACTGTTGATATTCCAGTATGGGCTCAAGTTCTCAATTAATAAAAGCCACATTATGAGAGTCAGCAGACATAGAGTCACTAATCCTCTCAGGCTGTCAGGGTAAATAAAATTATAGAATCAACAAGGTTGGAGGAGACCGTTAAGATCATCCAAGTCCAACTGTCCATCCAGAACTGCCACTGTACTCTAAACCACCAAGCCACATCACTCAGCACCAGATCCAGACACCTCTTAAACACTTCAAGAGATGGTGGCTCCACCACTTCCCTGGACAAACTATTCCAACATCTGACCACCCTAACAGTGAAAATTTTTTCTCTCACATCTAATCTGAATATCCCCTGTCTCAACTTCCATTTCCTCTGGTCCTCTTACTGCAGGTACAGTGGAAGAGACCAGTCTCCACCTCACCACAGCCTCCTTTCAGGTAGCTCTTGAGAGTGATGAGGTCCCTTCTAAGCCTTCTCTTCTTGAGACTAAAATAGGAAACAAAAAAGTCATCAGACTTCAGTTTTACATGACCACAGAAACATAAAGGGGAGATTCTCAAAGGTGAAAGTTGATGGAAGCCCAGCATCTGCAGCCCCTTCATGACTTACAGCTGCCTTTGCCCTAAAGTTACTTGCCCAAAGTCACAAAGTCTACGGCAGTGTGGGGTACCATCAGTGCAAGTCCATCTGTTTAAATCAATGCAGAAGGCTGAGACCTGGTTCTACGCTGCTGATGCTGGAGAAGCTGATGGATGAGAAAAGAGATGCCAACTCTGACACATTTTTTTCTCTTTACTGTTGATCTTGTGCTCTCTAAAGAACAAGCACTCCTTGCAATGTCTTTGTATAACACACAGGCTGGCTTGTTTAACTCAAGGCAAAGCACAGCACATCCATTCCTTCTATTAAAAAGTAATAATACCTTAGAAACCCATTTATAACTCACCAGCAGCAAGCCTGTCTCTCCTCACAGTAATGAATGATTTTTCTGAATATGCTACCTCAACACCATTTATAAAGGCATGCGTTGTCTTTTAGGATGAAAAAAGCACTGGACATGTAATACCAAGATGTTAATTTGCAGACATTTCTTCCATCAAAGTCCAATGGCTTTTGATAGCTCAGCTTTCCTTTCCTTTGGACAGTGGGTTCTGGATAAAGAGGGACTAAAGCTCAGAAGCCATCCCATCCCACTACTGCCATCAAGGCAGCTGATTCTACAAGCTTTGGGACAGCAGTTTCCCAGTGTTACCATAATTTCCCTTAATTCTTTCTAGAAAAAAATAAAATTGTGAGACTGTGTTTCCTACCTCTCCCCCAGTTTCATAAATGAACTAATTAATCATATCTTTCTGGGTCCCAGAATAGAAACCCAGGCAGCCCAGCTGCTTGACAGGGGGTATGAATCATGCTGGCACCAAAGATGGCCTTCACTTCTATAGCCACATTTCCACAGCCACACAGACACCCAGCAGGACAGTGAAGTGACCTGTGGGACATGACAGGCTTCACTCAACATCTTCCCTGGGCTTCCTTGCTCCCTCTAGATCAAAGCCTTCATCACCTCCAAATGAGATACCAATGATAACTGCTCGTGAGCCACATGATCTCGCTCTGGACAAATGGATTTAATTGCCTCCACAGTGTCTCCTTATGGGCCCGAGGGCAGGTAGGCACTAAATCAGCAGCTGTGGAGGCAGCCACGGGAAAGCAGGAGCAGGACTATGCCACCACTGAGAGTTGCCCGAGTCCTGGTGCTGGCAGTAGCCCCTGAAATTCTCACTGCACTCAACTCCTGCATAGTCTGGATGAGATTAGGACTGGTGGGGGCTAAAATAATTCCCAAGCACTGACCTTTCTGGGATATCGGAGACATTGATGAGCCTCCAACCTGGGAGACATAAAATGCACCCTGCCTGCCAGGGGAGTTCTCAGCCTACTGGAGGGAGCTCCACCAGGCATTACCACCTTCCTCTAATAAGGATTAAAGATGTGAGTGTTGTCTTTACATCTCTGCTTGCTTTGGGGGCATTTCTTTTTTCTCCTTTTCCCTTCCTGTATTTTTGATCTAAACATCATTTATATCAGTGGGATCTTCCTACATAGTTAAGTAGGCTCTGGATCAGCATTAAATCACTCTTGATGTTTCTAATTTTTTCCTTTTAATTCACACCTTTCCAGCTGCTCAGGTGTGTGGTCTGGGTTGATAACACACCTCCTTGTGAGGAAAACAGAAAAACCTTAGTAACTGGTAGATTGCTATCCAAGACATAGCATTAGGTGATTCAGTAGCTATTACCAAAATGGGTTCTGCAAAGATCAAAAGGAATCTTTAGAGGGCAAAGATGTATTTAGATCAAAACTATGACTTTCAGATAAGAGCCTCAACTGAAGTTCCCACAAATTCATAAATGAATGTGAAGCATCCTACCAGACACCAATGTCTTTGTCTCAGATGTCCACTGGCAAGTGAAATCTAGTAGGAGAACAAGCTTGATTTCCCATAGCAAAGGTCTGGGTGATACAGGAACAGTGGTTGTGAAGTCTCACCCAGCAGCAAGGGGACATGTTTCAGTCTTAGTATAGTGGAATGATCCTTCAGCGTAAACCAACTTCTTATTTCACCAAAAAACAGTACAGCTTCACTGAATTTACAGTACTTCATAGCTAGAGTTGACCACCTATTTTCACTATACTGAAGCATGGGTGATACCTCCCTGAAAGCAGAATATTTTCTCAAATAATTATAGAAGCATGAAATAGTTTGGGTTGGAAGGGACCTTTAAAGATCATCTGGTTCAACCCCATGGCTGGCTGGTGCTTGAAAATCTTCAGTTTAAAAATGTTGCAAAAATTCAAATCTTCTTCTTATCTCAGTTGAGCAAGATGCTTTACACCACAACATCCTAGAGTCAAGCAGCATGACAGGGATTTGGGATGCCCAGTTGTGTGAAGCATGTTTGGAACTCGGTGCCATGGAAATGTTCTTTCATGTCACATGCACAGCTGAAATGTATCTGCCCAGCTTGCAAGCCCTTTCTCTACATCTGGTTCTTTCCAAGTCATCTTTGGCTGTTCATGTCCCCATCTCAAACTGCCAAAGAAGCATGGAGCTCGTGTGAGCAGAGTCCTGAAGCATCAGGAGCTCCATACCTGGTTGTGACTTTTCCTCAATTTGACAATAGGCAATTTATTTTATGACTCTGGAATTATTCCACTTCTCTTATTTTCATTCGTGCTTGTTTAACTAGAAGGAAATGTCATTCAGACACTACCTTTTATGAGGCTCAATGCTGCAACCATCAAAGATTTTCTTAGTGGTAGTAATAATTTATAAAAAAATTATGTCATTTTTTTTTGCTGTAAGAATATTTTCAGAGGAAGTATATTTTTTAGTTAGTACAGAGCTAATCATACCTAGTCTTCCAAACCACGTTACTCTTACTGGAAAGGGGAAACTTATAACAATCTCTTCTGAATTCTGGATTTTAAATTTTTCTTCAAATAACATAAAAATAATTATTTATGGCTTTCATATTCCTAAATTAGCTGGTAAGAATTTCCATTCTCTTGATACAACAGTATTTTTCACTTCATAACACATTAGAGAAGGTGAATGATTCTGTGAGGACTTTTATCATTCATAGACTGAGCTGAAAAATGCAGAGGTGCTTGAAGAACTCTGCTTTTAAAGTTTAGGTTTTTCAGATAACTGGCTTTGATTTGAGGGGTATACTAACACCTGGGTTATATATTGAGTTCTTCCTAATTAGAAATGGGTACAGTGACACCAGGACTCAATGATTCTGTTGCCCTGTGGAAAGCAATAACTTTAGCTCTGAGAGACACCTGCTAAGTAGTGTATGGGAAGTAAAATCTAAATCAAGCTTCCACTCCAAATAAATTACGGCTCCGGAGACCTGTGAAGGGAAGTACCTGCAGCAACTCTCTCTGCTTAGACATTTCATGAAGAATCTTCTCTACTGAGGGAGCAGCATTATCAAAGGGTCCATCACTAAAGTCCTGGATGAATGCCTTCTTTCCCCTCTCCATCTCTGTCGCTCTCAAGTGTGCCTAAACCAGCTCCCAGAGTAGGACTGCTGTCCTACTCATCTTTCAGATGAGACATGAAATTGAAGCCCTGAGTACAGAAAAACAACATATTTCACAAGATAGGAGGGATGTAAGTCCCCCTCTTCTGGCCATCTTCCAGCCTGGGTAATTACATTTCTACCTACCTAAAATTCCCTTTGCTCTATGGTTTTAATTGGACAATAGTTTCTTTTTTGCTTGTCTAAAACCTCAGGCTGGGGTCAAATCCCACTGGCTAATTCAGCAGACTGACTTTCAGTAAAGCTGCACAGGCATTTAAAACAAAAATCCAAATTTGTTTTCAAACTTAGGGGAAACATACCAAACAGCCTGAGCTGACAGAGTCCAAAGCAAAGAATCCTTCCTCTGGCTTTCAGGCCGTAACATCAAGGATCCTTGTGTCGTAATACTTAGCCTGATTGTCTTGCTGAGGATCAGCATACTCCCAGCTCCGGTTTACAGTAGCAAAGGGAGTGCTAAAGCAGAATTTCCACCACAAGAAAAACCATTCATGTGGTGACACTTAGGAAGGCAGCACCTATTCATTTAAGCATCTTAGTTGGTGTCTACAGCCGACATTTCGGAAGGTAGTTTATGGGATTTGCACATTCAGATCTCTTATATTCAAGGGCTCAGTCACTGGAACTTTAATGTAACAAACCTTTTTTCAATATTTTTTGCCCAGAGTTTTTGAGTGGCTCTATTTGAGCTAACCAAGATACAAAGGTCCGCCTGTATGAGAGAGACACCCTTGTGTTAAAAGTGCTTAAGTGTATGCTTACCTCCAATATGTCATTCACTAAGCTTAAAGTGAAACATTACCTAAAGACTTCTACAAATTAGGCCCAGATTCATCAGTTTTGTAAGAAAAAGATGTCTAACCATCTATGGGGATTGGTAACCTACTGAGTTACGGGAGACTTATAGGGCTATCAGGAAAGGAAATTCAGTCATATATTCTACAAGGCAACACCTTCACAAAACTTTTCCTATGAATGTTGTTCTAGGGAGAAACAACTTTCCCTGATGCTGTGCAGTAATATTTGGCCTCCTGAAAAGCTTTTGCTTAATTTGTGTATGCACTCCGTTTGGAAGATCATGTCTAATGGGAAACAGTTCCAACAGCCAGGCAAAGGATTTTTTTTCTCCTTTGCCTTTAAATGAAATATCAATGGATGGATATTTTATTTTTAGCTGAATATGAAATTTCACAAGCGACCTGTCAAGCTCCTGTTTTCAAGAATGACTTTATTTCACACGTCAAGACAGGCTGGGAAATTAGTTTTTCCCACAGAGGACTCTGATTAGGGATTACAAAGTGAGTGTGGCGCAGAGTGATTTTTCCTCCATCTTTTCGCTCGCACCGCCAGCCTAGAGAGTATCAGACTCTGCTGACTAAGGGGAGCAATTCATTACCATGTGAGGGAGGGGGACTGGAAGCAAGATAGTCATATTAAGTAGACTTGCTGGCCCAAGAGAGAATAGGAAAAGCATAATAATACTTAGACCTACATTATTCTTTTCATCAGTAGATATCAAAGTACTTGAAAAAGGAGGTTGATTTGATGGAAAAGGAGATAAATGCCAATTCCAAGCAGCCCATTGCAGAGGCACCAGCAGGAATGCTCACTTTCATGATGGTCTCTTCTGACTGTGGGTTTGCAGGGTAGTGAAATAAACAGGTCTTTTCCTCACTATGATGCAGAAGTACATTTCAAATATTATTGACTTACCCAGTGTAACTCTCTTGGGGTTTGGCAAAATATAAGGTCCAGTCCAACAACCAGAGAGAGCAAGAAGGAGATTATGTATTACTAATAAATGACTGAGCAGACAGGACCTATTGCCTTTGTCAGCAGACAAGAGATGATTTACACCGCAGTTTAGCTGCTTGCGGAAGCAATAAATAGTCCAGATGAAGGGCTCTGGGGTTTTTACCCTACGGAAAATCTGGCCCATTCTGGGGCATTTCTGTTGTTATTCAGTGGAGTAGTAGTCACTGGAGTAGGAAGTAGCCTTGTTCTGCTGTAGATGAACAGCAGTGTTTGGCTCCACGGCTAAAAGTCCTGCACTGGCAGATCTGATAGCATTTACTGCCTGATCTCCTTTGGGCCACATGAAAGAGCTGCACATGAGGAACCACACACAGAAAGCATCAATCCCAAGGTCAATCTTCATATTCAAGAACATTGCAGCATTTCTACTGGCTACACATCTCTAACCACTTGCACTCTTAAAAAAACCTTCTTTTTCTCTTCTTTCTTTGTAGAGTGTGCTCTAGCTTGCATTTATTTGCCAATGGCCTTTCTGCTCTGTGTTATGTGATAGAGATGTTCAAAGGGGCCTGAAGTCTTGCTGCGACAGGCAACCCAGAAAAACATCTCATAAGAGGCAATACGAGATCCCATTGGGTCAAACAGCTGCTGTGCAGTCACTATGACTCATGTCAGGAGGGAAGAACACTCCAGGGGCAACCACTTCATGTGGAGGTTACCCATGTTTTCATGATGCCATCTACAATAATAGCTTAGTTTTCAACAGTGTGAGGCATCAGCAAATGCCTGAGGCAGTTCTTGCCCTAAGCCTTCCAGGGCAAATAGAGTTAGAAATAAAAGAGGAAGGAAGAAGACACCAACTTTTATTCACACTTCTCTGTCCTTCTAACAAGAGCAGGTCATATCTTCTAAACCCCTTTGCAGAGTTGAATACTTGTGTGCCTGTTTCAGTTTCAAAATCCTGCATCCTGCATTGTGCCCACAGTGCTGCAGCCTCTGCTCTGCAAATCACAACAGCACCTCTGAACAGCCCAATCTGCTGTGGACCAGTGCCTCCCTCCAATACAGCTGCAAATAGGTTTAAATCATTAGATTCAAGTTACCAAACAGTCTCTTGGATCAGGGTTAATTAAATGAGTGTTGAAATCTAATTAAGAACTAGTCCAGGTGATAATTAGCAGGAAATGTATGCATTAAAATATTCATTTGTCGATGAGCTGCAATTAAGAGTGTGATTTGGGGAAGGATCAATAACTACATCATGTGATGTAAAAAAAATGAAAAGTCATCTAGCCTTCAACAGAAATGCAGGGGAATTTTGGCTAGATTTTTTTTCCTCTCCCCCTTCCACTCCCCCTTCTGTTTTGGTTTTTTAATAACTTCTGAAGATTGCTCTCCATCCTTGAATGGAGCATTCATCTCTCCGTCCCTTTGTTTTCCTGAAGCACTTTTTTCAAAACCTTGCTCTTCACCACATTGTGTTAGCAGGTTATAGATTTATTAGAGAGAGACTAACGGGTCAAAAAGAAAGATTCTTTACCAATGAAAATCACTTTCTCCCAGAACAGACTGCTAATCCGGGGGAACATTGCTCATTGTGTGGCCTCAGATTGTTGGGGTCTTTTTTTAGCAAGTTAATTCCTCAAGTCTTTATTCATAACCGAGGATCTGGAGAGGCTATTGAATATGTATAGCTCAGACTTATATATATGTACATCCATATCTGTGGTTTACTACATTCTTCCCAGTTTGTAGCAGAGCAACTCGGCTTTCACAGAGACCATTTTTTGTGCTTGCAGTTACATAGGAGTGCATGCAAGCCAGTTAATAATATTGTTCCTGTACAATCTGAGAAAATCCACCTCTGTTAGAAAAAAGAGGGTTCTGAAATATCTCAGCTCCTCTGGCAATGGAGCTGGTCTTCCTCTAGTCCCACAGCCAGAGGCTGAGCTGGTAATTTCCAGCTGACTATATTTCCAACAATGAATACCAGTTTGTCAAAAGGGAAGTGTACCATGGGAGCACAATGATTTCAGCTGCCTTTTGTCAGCCTCCTGACAGCTCACCTGTTCTCCCCAGGCTCGATGGCAGCCCAGGTACCGAGGCAACTGTCCCCTGCTGCCAAGGCAGTGGCCAGATTCTCTCCTCTCTGCATCTCCTCCATCCTCAGGGAGAACACCCTGTGGGGAGTCAACCAACCCATGAAGTTGGGACTTCCTTGGAGCAAGACAAAAAAATACCAGTGCCTTCCTTCCTAAGTAGATCTGTTTCTTCCCATCTCTGTCTCCTATTAGAAATGTAAGGATTGCAGCTACTGACCTTTCATCTCATTCTGGGAAGGAGAGGGATTTCTTTCATCCCCAAAAGCACTATGTTTTTCACAGTTTTCTGCAGGCAGTTCTGATGGTCATCTGTAGTTCTGCACTGGTAGACAAAGACTGGTAGACAAAGACTGGTAGACTGGTAGACTGTAGACAAAATCCTAATATCATAAAGCTTTCCTGGAGATGTGTAACTTTAACTGTGGGAGTTTGTGTAGTAGTCTCTATTTTCTAAGAGGAAACTCAGGCCCATCAGGTACTATTTTTCCTCCCCTAATTTAACAGTGCAGAAGAGATGTTGTTTCATGATGATACATACACTCCGCCCACGATACTGACTCTCATCTCCAAGGCGGGGCAGAGATTTCTCAGTATGGGTTACAAGAGAGCAGTATGAAAGGGTGATCCAGTTCAGGGGTCTAGAATGCAGAAACCTTGCACATTCCACCAAAACAAATTGGTCCACAAATCCTACCGCATTCATTCAGCAAAGCCTCTTACATTTTGCTGCACTGAGTTCAGATCTTTGTCCTCTGATGAGGACAACCTAATGGGCCTGAAGGTTGAAAGAATAAGGCAAAAACTTTTACAGAGGGAACATGAACGACAGACTAGGACTTTGAATTTAACAGGAAATTAGGAAACAGGCTGCTGGCATTCACCCTCCTGGGTCCTTTACTTCCTTCCTGATGCTCTCAGCCCCTTGCAAGGGTCAAATTCAAAAACCTGATTTTTTTTGCATGGAAAAAGTCAGCTCCAGCAGAATTTTGTTGTACCAAGTCTGTATTACACGTATGGATTGGTGAGCAAGTGTGTATCTAGCTCATTCCCTCTTGTGTGTCCTTTTGTTTCCTGTCCTGCAGGGAGCCTCTTCAAGCCTGGTGGTGAAGTTTGCGGACACGGACAAGGAGCGTACAATGAGGCGCATGCAGCAAATGGCAGGACAAATGGGCATGTTCAACCCCATGGCCATCCAGTTTGGGGCTTACGGCGCCTATGCACAGGCAGTAAGTATAGACCCTGACTCTACACATGTTCATGGAATTGGGAATATTATCCAGGGCAGACAAGGGAATCTCCCAGGCAAGTCTCAGAGCTGCAGTAGCCAGTTCTAGCAGTAGCCAATTCCAGTAGTAACCACACCACGATCATGTGTGGACCCATGCAAAACACTTCCTATGGGGTCTAAGCCATTGCTGTAAAATAAAAGCACAACTAGCCTTTGAGCATCTGGATAAAATAAGCCTGAATTCAGTTTTTCCTAGTTCTCTTCCTCATGTCATCATGTGGCTTCTGGGTACCTTGGAGTGACCACAGGATGAAATGGCAGTTGTTGACAGAAATGTTTTTAGGTTCATGAAAGCATGCTAGATAATAACAAAATGGACAAGCAGATATGCACATATACAGTGTTGGCTTCCCAAAACAGTATGATTTAAGTGCACTGGGAAAAAGTCCTGTTGGAGTTGCTTCAGGTACTTTATGTACATACCAAACCTGGACACTGGGTCCCTGAGAAGATGTGATTGTACAGGGAGCTGGGCTTTTGATGATGCCCTGAAATTGATGTCTCTGGCATTAGTACTATTTCTTAGGCTACAATTAACAAGGACCTGCAAGACAAGGTTGAGGTCGGGTAACTTGGACTCTCTGTCAGGTATTTCAGAGGCAGGTAGAGGTGATGCCTGCAGGAGGCAGACACAATAGACACAATACTGCCCAGTGATTTTGTTGCCTCCTCTAGAGCACATTTGCAGGCAGTGTATCTGAGTGCTTCATCTGTTTGGTGGCAAAATGTGGTCCCCTTGTACTCTGCAAGATTTGTGTACAGGAGGGAAGTACAATTTTCCAGAGTAACATATTCCTGAACAAGAGACCAAATGCCTTGCCTGAGGTTTACAGGGCCAGCTCAGGAATCACACTCTGCTGTACCCATACTTCCTTCAGTGCACTGACCACCAGGCTTTGCTTTCTTCCCTGACTGTTTCTTTATCATTTGTTGGTACCATTTGTTGGTCTCATCACATGCCCATGTTTGTTTGTTAACTTGAAGATCTGAAAATTTCTATCCTTCTCTGGGGGTCCTGAGCCTCACTGAACCCTTGGTACAACCCTGTCTACCCCTCGTGTGAGCCATGCAGAGGTGTGAGGATGTGTTGTAGAGCTGCACAGAAGTTCCCCCTCTCCTCTCAGCTTCACCTCTTGGTGTAGTTCTGGACTTTTTAATTCACTCTTGTCTAGAAAAATGTTTACTTCTTTTTTTCCATCTCCATTTTTACTCCCAGACTAAGTCAATCTCTGTCTCTTCCTTTGTCCCCTTCTCCCTTCCTCATATGACAGAAGAACTGTTTCCTCCCCAGCCTGACTGTGTTTAACTGTCCTCCTGGCCAGGGCAGGCTGCAGGAGTTGGAAAAGAGACAGTAAATCCCATCTGAGCCCAGGTCAGTGGTCAGCAGCCTGGCAGAGGGATGCAGGATTTTTGCACCTACATATCAGAGAGATTAACAGGAGGCAACCCACGAGTACCTTGGGATGAACATTTGCAGAGGTTGTCAGGCAGGAGATGTGGCTTCAGTGTTACTCTACAGGCATTGATCAGGCAGCTGGAGAGATGGTAAAGACGCCACTGTCCTCATGCTCTGGCCCAAAAACTCTTCTTGCATTATTTTTAATCTAGAGTAACTCTTCTAATTTCCAGCCTACGCTAATCCTGATATGAGAGAATGCAAGTCTGCTCCCTTACATGACAAAAGTTCCCTGCATTTCTCACCAGATAATACAGGTATTTTATGATGGTAGGTGAGGATTTCTGGCTGAAGGAAGAGTGAAAAGAATTCCTGGTCTGCTCCCATCCATTGAAACAAATGAATATTTTTCATATTGATTTCTGCGAAAGCAGAATTGGACCCATTATCTTTTTTTTTTCCCCTGATAAGTATGCTAACAATGGGGAAAGAATAAGTTTTAGATCTTGACCCATTGGATATGACAAGCTGGTGACACCAATTACCCTGGGGACTTCAGAGCTGTCTAAATGATGGGATCACATTCCCGTTTGGCGCCTGTACACCCAGAGTGTGCTCAGATGCTGTCTCTCAATCAGCCTCCCTATCTGTTTCATCTCACAGTCTCACATGAAAGGGAAGGAAGGGAGCTTCGAGGCTCTGTGGCGTTCCCTCAGTCCTGATTAATCCACCTCAGACTGCTGGCTCTTATATATCAAGGTGATTGGCACCTCACAAATGCCAGCAGGAGATGGAGGGATCGATAAGGAAGAGGAAAAGGGAGAGAGCAGTTTTATTCGGCCCAAAATGGAGTCAAAGAGCTAATGCAAGTCAAGAGGGGGGAAGGTGAAACATCAGGATCAGGACTGTCATGATGGGTGATGCCACGGCCACCAGCAACTCTTGTGATACTCAGTGAATTACTTGACTCCCTGGCCTTGTTTCCACATGTACAAGTAAAGCTGATGATCAGATTTATTTATTTCCTCTTCTCCCTCAGGGACACGGCTCTCTCTTGCGCAGTCCCTCCAAGTTTTCACACAGTGGTAGGGCAGTAACACAAGTCCAAGAAGTGTCTCAGTGCTTGGTAGTAAGGTCAGAACAAGCAGGAGACATTAGGCTCTCTAATTCATACTTGTAGTCTGTACTCTCAGCTATCCCCCTGCAGTCCACACCTGACTCATGTCTCCATGTAAGACTTCTCAAGCAATCCTATGACAGCAGTTTATCAATAGTTTCTAATGGTCTGTCCCCAGAGAGGAAGTTGTTCAAGTCCCATATGCTGCAGTTTCTTGCTGTATTTGCCCCAGAGAAGCATCTTGCACATCACTGTGACTGGATTAGCTCCTGCAAAAAGGTCTCAATCCATCAAGGTGGCCGGTGCATCAGAAACACACATGATAGATTGATGGGCACCTGTAGGTTTGCAAACCCTCTGAGGAGAAGCAACGAGGATCTCAATCCATCAGTGTTTGACTGACAGTCTTCAGTGTTGCCATCAGGACTGATTTGGGCCCCAGCTCCTCCCTAAGCTACCTGCCTTACAGCTCAGCAACTGGCCATGTCACAGTTCGCTCCCTACTGCTGTTGCACGCTGTCAACCCACTTAGCCTCAGCTTAAACAACTTTAACCTTGATAGCAGTGGCAGCCTCACATCAGCCAAGCAACCAGTCCTCGGTTTCAGCAGCCATATGGCCTCAGACCCAGAGGTAAAAAATATGAGGAAGCAAAGGGACTTCACTGTGTGCGGTTTTCCATCCTCTCCTCATGTGCCACCTGCAAGCAGACCAGACAAAGCTTGGCACCAACCCTGTGTGCTGTTTCAGTGACACAGAAAGCCACACCAGACTCACTTCACCTCCTTTGTATGCAGCTCAAGGCAAGTCAAATTTCATGGCTTCCTAAAGCTCCCAGAGGCCCTACACTAATTTGTTTCAGAGTCTGGTGGTTTGTTCTTTTTGTTTGGTTGGTTTGGTTTGGTGGGGTTTTTTGGAATTGTTTTTTTTTGGGGGGGGTTGTTTGTTTGTCTTTTGTTTGTTTGTTTGTTTGTTTTAGGTTTTTTCTTTTTAGCAATATATTCCCATACTCATTTAACTTCTCCTTTTATGGGGCAATTATTTTTTTTTATTTCACACGTGTACAGAGCATCAGCTCTTTTTGGTGTTGGGTTACTGTGAATATACACCAGCTGGGTGTTGATAACTGTTTCTGCAGTCTAAGTTAAGCCCAGATTGAGTTATAGATTTGAACTCAGTCTGGAGAGGAGAGTGATGCTAGCTGGCACCACCTTGATTTGCTGCCAGACAAGAGTGAACCTGCAGAGACACACTCCACCTCAGAGGAGCGCAGCACACCTTCTTAGATCTTGGTAAGAGGTGGGATGGCCAAGCCCAAAATCACAAGCAGTGAAAATCAAAACAGACTGTGAATAGTGGTAGTACAATCCTGGCCCAAACAAACAATGGTAGCAAAAGTTCCTGTAGGTCTTTCTGTGCAGAAAGTGGCAAGGAATAGTTAGGAGCTGTCTCGTGTCAGTGATGCCCCACCACACAGAAAGGAAATGTTCACAGATCAAAAAAGGGTTAGGGAGATGGGAAAATGCAGAAGAGCAAAGCAAGAACAAAGGAAAGAGCCTTGGAAAGTGACAGATACATTATAAATTATTTAATTTTTAAATTATTTAAGATAAGATCAAAGTCGTAAATCAAGTTTGCATAAAAAATGGGGTGGGAGTGTTAGCCATGGTCTTCTGGCCAAACTCCAGCCTTGGGACTGATTGAACCCTGCGGCAGGGATAGGCATAGAGTTTGTGAGTAAAAACAGACAGACTGGGACAGAGACAACATAGGCAATCCTAGCATTTACTCTCTGGCCTGGAGCAAGTCCTTTCCCATCGGTAAATCCCGGCTCCCCTCACTCTGAAAAAGTACAAATGGCTGCTGCTCCCAAACTCCAGACAAAAACTGCAACAAATCTAGGAATGTCCAGCACAGCAGAGCTATCAGTCATCATCACAGCTGGTCTTCTTGGGAAGTTAGGGCAGCAATGACTACCATACTGACACAAAAGCCTAGGTATCCCCTTCTACCTCGCTGTCCAGCTCCTGTGGAGATGAAAGGATATTTCTGCTAAATAATCTGAGGTAGTGCTGATGGGAAGGATCTCTTCTTCCTAAATTTATTCAATTTGTACTGTGAAATTATTTTGGAAAGATACTTTAAAAAAAAATCAGCTAGCCCTATGAAATTGGGGGAAAATTACTGACTATAGGCTATCTTCTGGATATAATAGTTATTACATTTAAATAGCCAAAATGAGACGGTATATTTGGTAAATACTACCTGGTACGCAAATCACTTGCTCTGATCTGTTCCAGGAGAGGAGGCTATTTTGAGGCCATAATACTCTGTAGCAGTGCTAATACCATGTTTCTGACCACCAGCTCCCTGGTAATTCAGAAATAATGAACACTCACATTTGGGCTCTCTGTACAATCTTTTTTAGGCTTTGGGTTTTTTCCACAGTTCACAGGAAATCAGAAACCTGAACTGTTGTGTATCAGACTGGAAAGACACTAAGGCACATGAATACAGGTGTTGCACATTTGTTTGATTTTTAAAAAAAAATTTAATTAAATTTAAATTTTACTTTCAAAACAGAAATTTCTGTTTTCTTGAAGACATTAAAAATATATGAAAGACTATTTTGGCTTTTTTACCAATCATCTTCTGCCTGTTTGAAGGCTTGAAAGGTATTTTTAGTTTTACCTCCTAATGGCCAGTTAGGTAAAACAGACATGAATTTGCCAATTCTGTGACTTTACCAGATATGAGTCCTCTTGCTGCTTGGTTGATCACTTTGCTTAGCTCTTTCTATCACGGGGTTACCATGAGGATTCATTAGCTAAGTGTCTATATAGATTGTTAGATGTGGGAAGTGTGGGATGCTGTTATTACTTTTATTATTCTAAATGAAGAATGTTAAAAGTCAAAAAAAAAATCATGTCGTTAAGAGACAAGGATGGCAAATAACACTGAAAAAAAAGGGGAAGGTCATCACATCATTCAGAGTAAGACCTCTCCAAGGGCAATGATCACAGTATTTCAAAAAGAGTTCATCGGAAATAATCCTCCTTTCTCCTCTTCCCCTTTTAATTTTCACACGCATTTCTTTTGGGGGCTGAGCAAGGCAGGCTGTGCTTTCTTGTCCTATTTCCAGCAGGAGTTTTTGACCTTGAGAAAGTTCCTTCATGTCTCCATGCAATTGTTCCTCCTGTAAGAAAAAGGAGAGTATTTCTTGCCCTTGAGTACAGCTGCAACTCAAGGTAGTAAAAAGGTGTGTGAGACAAATCCTTCCATCTCCCTCTATTGATCAACCATCATTGCCACCCCTTCCCATGGTTTGGATGGCTTTACCAGCGCCTCTCCACCTGCCCCACCAGTTCTCAAGCATTGGGATGGCAACTGCAGGTTCTCTACCTCTTGAGGTGCTGTCTTGAGGTGTGGGAGGAACCAGTCTGGTAGCATCTCCTGGTCTCCTCAGGAGATAAATATTTGAGCAAAAGAAAAGTTAGCAGGAAAGAAGGAATGAATCTTTAAAATGGATGGGAAAAGGCTCTAAATGCTGAGGCAAAGGTCATGCCAAGGAAGTAAGAGAAGCAAAAGGAAATACGTCCTTTCAGCTAAGGGAGAGAAAAGCTCCTCTACATCCCCTTGGATCAGTCTGAGACAATAAGGCTGCTGTCTTCCTGATTAGTGCTCTGTAGCCCCAGCCCAGGCAGGGAAAATCTGCATTTCAAATGGCATATTTTAAAGTACACAATACCCAGGGGCCCTGCTGCTATTGATTTGCCTCTGGTGGGGTCACTGCCTCACTTTCTACAGTTTTATTAACTGGGACCATACGTTGGGTCTCTTTCAAAGTGAAAAGAGAGTGGATGGGACATTTGTCTTCCGGGGGGAGCTGGGGAAGGAGTGGGGTGACTTTCACTGGGAATGCCCTGGAGGTTTTATAAGGAAGACTGGTGACCCTTACAGGACTTGCTCTTCTTTTGTAAATTTCCCTGAAGCCATCCTGGGAGGGGAGGAGGTAGATCTTATCCTGTCAACTTCTTCCAAGGTGACTGAGTTCCTGTCCTCCTACCTGCATTGTGCCACTGCACTCAGTCAGGTTTTGACCACTGGGCTGGGTGGGAGCTCCCTCTTGTTCCCCCTTAACCTTCACCCCTGAGCACATCCAACAAAAGCAGGACAGGTGTGAATGGGACCTGTGATCTTAGAAAGGAGACAGGAGGGTTGTCAAGAGTTGAAATGTCCAGACAGTTTTAGGACAAGTTGAGGTCCACTCTCTAGCCAAAGTAGCAAAGCCAGTTAACGGGGGTACACATCTCTGTTCAGATGTGGGAAGCTCTACTCCTCCCAGCTCCAGGTAACCCTAGGTTAACCCAGAGACTGCAGTGAACTCTGTGTCTTTTGGGTCATGATATGAAGGGCTCCAGCTTATTTCAGTATGCTAGTTTTCTAGGACATCTTGGAGAGTACCTCCACAGAGCACTGAGCATAACAGAAAGTGGGTGATCCTGCTCTCTGCAGGATCTCTGTTGTAGCCGAAGCACTTGATCTAGTTTACCAAAACACAGTTTAGGACTTTATTTTTACTGCATTAGCTTTTTAACCCTAAGCTAAATTTAACCTCTTTACTCCTCACAGTCCTAATTCAGTCTCTGTGGGAGTATGGCCAGTTTTAAGTGACCATTTCACTGAAATTCACCAGGCTTAAACTGCAGACCCTGCACCTTCAGCACAGATCAGTAGATTAGGAACATCTAGTTCTTCTCATAAGGAGAGAGAAAATACCTTCTTCTCTCCAAAGGTCCGTGACAGAAGGGCATGAATGACATTGCATTGCAAAAAGGAACATGAATGTAGCCAAGGCATACTCTGCAAACATGCACCTTCCAGTGCAAATTTATAATCCCTCCAAGAGCACAAGAAGTGACACACTGAGGTTACCTGATTTGCAAACAGGAGGAGCACCTGCCATTGTTAACTCTGAACAGCTTAGAGACATCCATAAGCAGGAGAAAAAGTTGCATAGCCATAATTAATGTCACAAGTGACTGCGTAGCTCTGCTGAGTGCAAAATGGGGATTTTCTTTGGAGCACTAGAATCATTTGTACTACTATTGCCAATGCAGCAACTTTTTAGATAGAGCCCTGTTTCTCAGCAGCACAGGTGAAACAAAAAATGGGATTAACACCTTTCTTTTAAATGGATGTGAACCAAGTTCCAAAAATATCTGCTGAGGACCAGGTAAGGGGTGGAAATGATTTCATCTGACTGTGTTGGTAGGTGCAGCTGAACCAATCAATTGAGGTTCCACATCCAGTCCACAGGGAGAAACAAAGCTGCAATCCATCTGCCCAGAGGCATTTGGCTACAGAAGGGAGAGATGAATCTTGACCTAGATTCCTCTGCCTGTTTTCACATCAACCATGGTGGGTGACCAGCTCACAGCAAACCCGATCTGCATTTAGTTTACTGAACCTGACAGTGGGAAATGCCAAAAACATAGTCCTCTGCCTGCTCTAGAATGTCTCTGGTTCAAATACCAGGCTGATATCTGCCAGCAAGACTATGGCACACATACAACCAACCATACATCACTCTCTGTTCTGAGGTGGGCTTGTTCATGCAGCTCTGGTCACTTTTGGAGAAAAGCAGAGAAAACTTGTCAAGGTCCAGACTGGGAATGTTCCCAGCCCTTGCAACTGCATCCATCTCAGAGAGATGTTACTTGGGTCTGCAGAGCTACAGAGATCCTATAGGCATAGATCTTGGCCATCATTTCTGCAACCAGCCTCCTCTGTCCTGGGTAAAAATACCCAGCACAGAAAATGAGATATGAGTCAGCACACCTAGTGCTGGAGTCAATCCAGTGTTAAAGATGGATGGATTTCCCCTTCTTCATTCACTTCATTGGCATACTTTCTAAAATCCCCTGCTCAGTACCTTTTCTGCAGAATAAACCCAAATAATGTCTAGAAACAAATGTATTCCTTAAAGGGGAATCAGCATTGTGCTATAATAGAAAAGATTGTCTAATCACTCCATCAGTAATTACAAAGAACAGGATATCACTAATTAAAATGTGAAAGTGTCTTATGCAGGGTATAATAAAAAAGGGTAATTAAAAATCAAAGGAAAAGCCACCCCTTTGCCTCCAATCTGCATTAGGCTTCAAAAAATAATAATACTCAAGTCCGATACAACACTTTTTATCTGTAGATCTGAAGGCACTCCTGTGTGGGGAGGCAGGTATCCTGTGTCCCATTTTATTGCTGGAGAAACCAAGGCAAGTTTCCACAACATATGCGTGGTTATTCAGCAGGTCAGTGGCACAGCACCCTTTTGCTGGTGGTGACAAGTTTCAGTATTTGAATGAGTACAGTTCATTTTCAAGGGTTCATTCAAGGCACTCATTGGTTTCTTTTAGTGCGTATGTGTATGAATAGCTAATTTAGCTGTTATTTCTGTATTAAAGCTAACAGTAGGGAACAGTGTGTTCCTTGCCATGACTTTTGAGATCTGTTTAATGCTGAGAAGCATGTCCCATGTGCTTAAAAAACAGCGTCAGAAGGTGATTTCTTGATGGGAGAGAGAGTAAAATGACAGACAGCAGCAAAACAGAGTTACTCCAATTCTGGAGACAGCACAGACATGAGTCACTTCTAAAATCACTACAGGAAAACATTTTTCTTTTCCACTATTATCATTAAGGCACAGATTACCAGAGGTTCGGCAATGTACAGAGTAAGGTTTTACTCTCTGTGCATCTTTTTTCCCCCATACCATCTCTAAGCATCCACCACTGGTCACTGCTGGGGATTGGATACTCGGACGTACCCTGTCTGACTCTTTGTACAGCTACAGGGAAGGAGACAAGAGGCAGCTTCAACCAAACTGTCTTATCCTTCACACCAGGAACATTTTATAAGCCCACTGCAGCCATACTGTACACGTGAACTGCACCATCTGTGTGCTAGGTTTGGAGTGTAACATAATGATAACAAAGTCTGGTTTTAATGAAAGAAGCATTTCCAGCATGTACAACCATTCACCAGCCTTCTGCTTCAAAATTTTTACCCCCATAATGCTTGAAAACATAGCCTGGGTTACTTATTTCTGCTTTTGGTAGGTGCCCTGAAACAAGCAGTATTTTGACCACTTTCTGGAAAAAAATTAATAGAGGAAGTCAGCCCAGATCAAAAACATGGGAAAGGGGTTTTCCCATTAGGCAATATTAATCTTGCTAAAGTAGGGGAGCTCCCTTCTCTTGTACAGCTTTTCTGGAGGTCTCTGCTTGGTTGTATTGGAAATATGTGCCATAATCTGGTCAAAAGGTTTGGTCATGGTTTTGCTCTGTACCCACCATACACTTCCTAGCAGCCTCAGAAAAAGTGATTTTTCTCACTGACAGATGGAAAAAAGTCAGGTTATCCCTAGAGAACTAGCCAGGATAGCAGAAAGCTTTCTGCTTTCGAGAAGGAATCCACATTCCCTATATACACTGGTCTCCCATCATTAACCACCAGGGCTTTCCCAGAACTTTGATATAAGCAATGTAAGCCGTGAAACCTCTTTGCTCAGGTAGTATATAGTCTTTTCTATGTATAAAGTCTTTTGTCTGCCCTTCTTCTCAGAAAAGTAGCAGGGAGTCAGAGGATTGTGTCCAGCTCACGGGAGATCTCCACACTGGGGGAACACATGGAGGGGATGGGGACCACAAAGACTCCAAGATGAAAAGATAACCTTTGCCTCCAGCTCCTGTAGCGAGGAGGAAGGCCACGTCTGGGGTGTACCACAGGCACAGTGTGCTGACATCTCAAAAGAGAGGGGTGCATCACACCCTCACCAGGCCCACACCCTGATGCTGGTGCCACAGGCTGCCCAGCCAGTGACCGCGTGATATTTTTTCCCTGCTCTCTTTGTTCCAGCTGATGCAGCAGCAGGCCGCGATCATGGCCTCGGTGGCGCAGGGCGGATACCTGAACCCCATGGCAGCCTTTGCCGCGGCCCAGATGCAGCAGATGGCAGCTCTGAACATGAACGGCCTGGCAGCCGCCCCCATGACACCAACCTCAGGTAAGGGGACAGAGGGGTGGAGAGGGAAAAGGGTGGGAAGATTGGGTCCCATCCCAGAGGAGACCTGGCAGGACATATTAGCTCTCTGTTATAGCCACCTGCAGCCAGGCGAGCATCGATCTCTTCTCCCAGGTTACAAGTGACAGGACCAGAGTAAAGGGCCTCAGGTTCCACCAGGGGAGGTTTGGACTGGGTATTGGAAAAGATTTCTTTGTAACGGGCTGCCCTTGGCAGTGGTTGAGTGTCCATCCCTGGAGATGTTTAAAAGACGTGTAGGTGTGGCACTTTAGGACTTGGTTTAGTGGTGGGCTTGGCAGTGCTGGGTTAATTGTTGGACTCTGTGATCTCAGACGTCTTTTCCAACCTTAACAATTCTATGATTCTGTGACACTTCCTTCTCAGTTTTATCCCACACACAACTTTTCTTTGTGTCTGAGCACCCTCCAAATGTCATAAAACATTCTGCAGTGTCCTGCACTGGTTTATTGGTGTATATATGTGTCCAGCTGGTCAGTGCTGGTGCTGTCACAGCCAGGCTGGTCTAAAGACAAACAAAATAGGGTTGGTGGTGAGATGCATTATCGTTAACAAGATGAGTTTTGCCTTTGGGACACATAAGCCATTCCCCTATTATGCGATAGGACAGTAGGTATTTAGGGAAGATATCTGGTCCTATCTGGAATGAAGACCTTTGGTGAGAGGGTTTCAGGCTGCTGAAATAGAGACAGGTAGTCAGTGAAGGGCTGCCAGGATCTGTCTAGGCTGTGAGAAGCCCATTCTAGGAGCTGCAATATGTAGTTCCATGGGCAGAGAAATAAGCTGAGATGCAAACAGGTCTGTCTTTCCTGGGGCTTGAAGCACAGGGATATCATTTGGGCAGGAAAAGGTCAAGGAATGATCAAGCCTGGTAGTCATGGAGTGATACATGGCCTAACAGCAGTGAAGTAGGAAAGCAGGAAAGTGGGACCAAACCTTGAAAGACATGAGAATTTGGAAAGCCTTGCAATCTACCACAGTCTGGTAGGGGAGCAGAACTCTCAAAGGTACATCTTCAGAGGGCCATTTCTAAGAGACAGGCTGGGATAAAAGGGTCCTTGGGGTGACATAGCTTGTTTCTATGAGAGGTAAAGGGAATAGGACTGTACTCAGAAAGATGTGGCACACCAGTGCCCTTGTGTGAACCTGGAAGCATCCAGCTGGCCTGGAGAGGACCAGCTTCATAAAGGTTTGGGATGAGACATGGAAGGAGTCAGATATGTCTGAGCCTACTATGGTGCAGGCAGTGTTGGGCAGACCAGGAACTGGGACTCCAGAGCAGAGCAGTAAGAGAGGAAAAAGGCAGCTTCATTGCTGAATATAGAGAGATCTGCACCAGCCCTGGAGTGGGAAAGTGCCATCTGACAAAGCAGTCAGGAAAGATGCCTGATGGTTGAGAAACATTGGATGGCAGGGAATTAAGGCACCAAAGCAATGCAGGTTTGGGCACTGATCCTAATGAACTGAGCTGTGCTAACCTGTCTGCCAAAGGAAATATCCCTGACTGCACACAGCAACTCTCTGCAATCTGTAGCTGGGAACAGCATCAGCAGCTACTGGATCATATACATATCTTTTCCTTTGCTTGTATTAGAATATAAGTGGGGGGGAGAGGAAGAGAAAGGAAGACAGATCTCATTCCACATGAACTTATGGAGACCCAAGGAAAAGCACTTGACTCAAAAATCTTATACCACACACATTTCGAAATATATGTTTACACAATGATAAAAGTATAAACAATGAGTCGATGGAGCTACTGCAAAACCAAACAGAAAAGTGGCTTAATTATATGTGCACCCTTTAAACCCACTGCTGGAAAGATTATCATATTTGCATTAGCTAGATTTGTTTTGTGTTGGTGGGAGCAGAAAGAACATCAAACAAAGACTGTCTGGAATTCAAATGTTGTCAGGGTCTGGAAAGTTGAATCCAGGCAGTGGTTTGTGATGGACCCACCACAAAAGAGCACAAGCTGTTTTGCATACGTATAAGTCTTGAAAACGACTGAGTTTTGTGCAATAGATCCGAAAATACCTGTAAAACAGCCAAATTATGTGCCTACCATGATATCCAGCACACAAAAAGCATCCCAGCTCTTCTTTGCTATAAACTGCTCCTCTTCTGCTGTCACCAGTGCCTTTCAGAGTCACAGAATCCTAGATCACCTAGGTTGTAAAAAATCTTTAAGATCATCAAGTCCAACCATTAACCCAGCAATACCATGTTCCCCATTAAATTGTGTCCCTAAACATCACGTCTACACGTTTTAAATATCTCCAGGGATGGTGACTCCATCACTTCCCTGGGCAGGCAGTTTCAGTGTTTGACAGGATGAGGGGACTGTTAAACTCTCACTGTCAGAATACAGGAGAGGAAACTCATGTTTTTTACATGCTCTCTGGATCACTCATGACTGGTCATTATTGAAAATAAGATGCTGGTTTAGATGATCCCCTGATGTCTTTCATGGTGGCCAATTTTGCACTCTCCTAATGACATATTTTCAATCACAGAGCCTATTCACTTTGGTATTATTGCAGATTTACCTTGAATGAGTAACTTCCTTCACGAAAAACCTCTGTGGTGGGTTGTGGAAATATCCATTGACAATTATTCCTTAGGAGAAATGTTTAGACTTTGAAATTACTCCTTGTATTACTACAACACTCACAAAGCATGTTATAAGATGCATAGAAAATGTTTCACATAATTTCTGAGCAAGCAAGCCTACAACACTAGCAGCGATTTCTGAGTGGCCAGGAGATATCTGAAGCCTAACATGAATTCTCCTGCTGGTTTTTGTTAGCATTCAGAAAGCCAAATGGAAAATGATCATTCTGCTTCATAGCAGGATTTCTAGTCATTGAAGTATATCTTTGTTCTGCCTTGGAATGAAAATGAAATATTTCAAAGTTCTCTGAAAAAAAAAAAAACAGGCGTCAGAAAAAGTGTTTGGAACATTGAAAAAGTAAAAAGGAAGTGTTTTGATCTTTCCTAAGCAAAAGAAAAATTGTGCTAGAAAAAAAGATGCTGGTAACCCAGGAGTCCTAGAGGCATTGGAGGTATTGGCTCAGCCTCTATGCTGATATCTTCAGGGCTTCTAATCCAGCTGGTTTCCTGTGTGTCCCACCTCTAGGAGAGAGGGTTCCTTGTGACACGGCCATGACTTCATTCAGGCTTATGGGACCTACAAACTCAGAGAGTTTTGGATCCAGCCAAATCTAACAGATGAGAGACAATATCCATCTTATCTGGCTGTGACCATGCAAAAGTCAGACCTCTCATTTAATATAGTCACCTGGCTGGCCTGCAGTCAGTGTGGGTGGTGATAGGCAGTCCCAGTGGGTAATTCAGACCAGAAAAAATTTAATGCTGTTTGCTGCCATTTTAACAGTTCTCCATCAAGACTCAGGTTTATCTCACACACCACCCGTAGTTGTGAGGCAATTAATTTAACATCTCTGAAAGTTTGGTTCAGGTTTTACATTTCTCCCATCTCTGCTACAATCTGGGTGAAAAGTGGGTCTGGCAGAGGATCTGCTACTCTGTTAACTGCAAAGAGATGCTAGAAATGAAATTTCATTTAGGTTTTCCTTCCTTCCTTCTCTTCTCCCTCCCTCCCTCCCTCCCTCCCTCCCTCCCTCTGTGTTGTAAATCTGCACCTGGTGTAGCTGCAGCAAGAGATCTCAAACGAGGGATGAAATCCACAACTGGCATCCACCACCACCATTTGTTCTCTGCAGTGGCATTATGCCAGTTTTACTCCAGCTACAGATCTGACCTCTCCAGGGGGGTTCTTTATAAGAAGAAAATTAAAAAATTCCAATGAATGTGCCTAAACTTCCTTAGACATGCACAAAATAGCTAGCACAAATCCCTTGTTGCAATTTTAGAAAAAAATTACTTACATTTTCTATGCAAATAAAGGAGAGATCCAGAAAAGCAACTGAAATTTTAAGTAGCCTTTGTGATTTGCAAGCTGATGGCATATGCTAAGAGCATTGCCTTTGGACTTCAGTTGCCACTGCTGGCTCCCTGTACCTCCACAGAGGGCATTTTTAAAGGCCAACACCATTTAAATAAGCAAAGGGGAAGCAGCAGCTTGTCTGCTCAGGGTATAAGAAATGAGTTGAAATACTGCCTATTTTTTGGGCTACTCAAATCTGAACATATTAAACCACCTCATCCATTTGTATTGGCTTTCTTAAAGCACCAACACAGATTTAAGCAGTCATTAAATTGTGTTACCAGACTTACCCATCATGGAATACTCTTGTGGTGAAGAAAATATCTGCAATTGGTTTAAAAAAGAGGTTACTGCAAAAATGGTGTTTTCTACCAGTAGTATACCCTGACACAGAAAGATATTGCTAAAGATTATATAGTTAAACTTCCCACACACAGCCACCAAGAGAAAAATACTATTTCAGCATGTTTGAAAACTCATTTTTGGTCCCTAAAACTATCTTGACTATGTCAGAAGAAGAACAGACTGTCCAGTCATTTTAAACATAGATACAGGAGCAGACAATGAGGTAGTAGAGGGATTTAATTCTGTCCCCAGAAATTCAAGAATTCTCTACCAGTGGGAGACAAGATCTCACCCAAAATATAAAGACTAATTTGTTCTTCTGAAACAGCAGCATTAGAGTCCCCAATAGGATGCATCAGAAAAGAAAGAAAGGAGTATGATTCCATGATAGGAACAAACCTAGCCCAGAATTTGCCCTATTCACCGAGAGAAGTCTGTCAAAACTCTATAAAGTCAAGTTTGAGCCAAAGAGTGACATTTAAAAAAAATATCGCTGGCTACCTTTAGGTTGTGAATCAACTTGCCAAGCCTTGTAAGGATCCCTAGTGCTGAGAAAGTTCAGAATGAGTGTGTATGTGAAAGGTGTATCCTGGGAGTCTGTAGAGAGAGTAGTCCTGGAAGTCAGTACACACACAGAGCTCCAAAGGGAAATTGAGAGGAACTGCTGTAGAAAGGTAGAGCTGAGAAATTTTGAAAGATTTGCAAGCCTTTCTTAAATGCTTCCTGAACAGAGGAGCAATGGCAAGCAGTCCCTTCACTTGCTCAACAGCTTGGAAGATTTTTCATTTCTTGGATTATGGGGAGGTTTCTGTCTGGTGGTCACAGCTGTTATGTCAGCAGTTTTCTCCTTGTACTTGTTTTTGTTTCCAGTACTCACCAGCTCTGACATTGTGTCCTCTCTGTTTGCAGGTGGAAGCACGCCTCCTGGCATAACTGCACCAGCTGTGCCTAGCATCCCATCTCCAATTGGGGTGAATGGTTTCACTGGCCTCCCGCCGCAGGCTAATGGGCAGCCAGCTGCAGAAGCCGTGTTTGCTAATGGCATTCACCCTTATCCAGGTAAGCCAGACCCATGCTGTGCCCACAACCTGCTCCCTCAGTGTTAGGGAAGGCTGTCCACATCCACAGGCTTTGTCCAACAAGAGAGACCTCAGAGGGATTATGCCTCACACCATCAGGACTCACCCCCACATCGCTGTTTGAGGTCTTACGCAGCTACAGTAGTTAAAAAGTTCAATCTGATGATAAACATCAAGGGCATGTTGGAGGTGAAAAAACTCGGTTCTGAATATTTGAGTGCTCAGTTGCTGGATAGCGTGTCTGGTGAATATAGTCAGGACAACCAGCATGTTTTGCTTCAGCTGAAAATTGCGCTTAGTCCTGACCAGTTCATGCTGGTAGATCTCCTAGTGTTACACCCAAGGGTCTTGCTCCTGAGTGGCCTTGAAAGAGCTGTGCTAAGCCTGTTTGCATCTGCTAGCACCCACCATTGGTAACTCTTCCTGGAATTCCTCTGCAGCCAAATGGCTCTGGGAGGATGAGTCCAAAGGGTCCACATGTCTGCTGACCCAAACTGCTTCATGTGTGCAGAGAGCAGGTATTGGTCTCTGAATTGCTCACTGCATCCAAATCCTGTTGCCTTACCAGGCCTGGAGACTGAAGCTCCATTAAGTATAGCCACCGAATGGGCTCAGGTTCACCTTTTTGTGTCACACTGCCAGAGAACTACTGCTGGGATTCAGACTGTGCCTAGCTCAAAGATGCCAGCACTGAAGGAGTGATTTTGCAAGCACTGGCAGTCATGGATGAAGGAGGGAGGTTAAAGGACATGTATCTGCCTCTGTTTACAAAGATATGGACAGTCTAAGGCTGCAATCACCAAGAACTCAGGAGTTTACCATTTCTTCATGTGCACCTGCATTTTTTCAGTATTCTGAAGATTTGCAATAGCCCTCTCCCTTCTTCCTTCTGCTAGGAAGACATTTTTTACCATTGCTGTATACTTACTAATAGTAACAATCATAGCAATAAAAATTTAAGTAAATGTTACTAATTGATCCTAATCACCAGCTGGCAAAGGAGTATATTACCCTGGGGTGCTCATAGATTGATCTAGACTGTTAGAAAATCAAATACTGAGTCAGATGCTCCAACCAAAAAGCCCAAAAAACCCCTGAGAAAAAAAAAATTATTTAGATCTCTGTCAGTCCTGAAAACTCAGAAGAGTCATCATCACAGGGGACTTTATGCGCCAAAAGGAAAAATACCACATAAAAGCCTTACCTACGTATTTGCAAATAAATATCCTCCTCCCAACAAACACTTTGCAAATATGTAGTTGTGAGTTCATCTCTAAGCAGAATTGAAATCAAAGGACTTACTCTACTGAAAGTTGTAGGCATGTATATATGTTTTTGTAGCAGCTTAAGGGCAGGGGAGATTTTGGAGTCTTGTGAAGGCACCAGAAGATTGCAAAGAGCCTTTAGTATGCTCTGTGAGCTCAACCACAGCATCAAGAAAGCTGTCTTTAAGGTTACATAAACATAACCATCTGTTCTACCGTCCATTTATTTCAGTTTCTACCTGTTTGCCAGTCTATCATCTCTCTGTTTATTCATCCATTTATGTGTCTGTCTTTTTTCCTGGTTTATCTAGCTCCTTTTAGCTAATCTTCCATGATCCATTACTGTGGATATCAGAGAAAAGATGTTCTTTCTAGATGAATCTTAATGACTTGAGCTTTTGTTACTACCCCCAACTATCCCCATAATTAAAGAAGCCTTTTAGTTAGGTATTTCATCCATGATTATATAAAAGTCAATGGCCTTAATCTGATTCTCTCTGAGTTTCAGAGAGACTTGTTCAGCCAGCAGTTCACAGTAAGTCCCTGCACAAACACCAAAAGCCCGACACACTAAAAGGTAACAGCCATCCTTGCTCCTCTTCACTGCAGGCAGAGAGACTCCTTCCTGCCAGTAAAGCTGACATCTAAATAGGCTGCTCTGTGTAAAGTTTGAATTTATCTCAGCATGTCTTCAGCAATATATTTGTCTTTCTCGGTGCTCAGCTTCCCCATAACTTAGTGACATCTTAAGTTATAGCAGAGGTGTAAAGGGAACAGTGGCAGGTCAAACACTCACCTCTCATTTTACTTTTGTCTGTCCCTGAAACACTGAAAGCAAGCCCATGTAGCTTACATCATGTGTTTGCTCCATCTAATTCTCTTCCTTCTCATGAGCGTTTATGCACTCTCCAAAACTCTACTCCTTGCCACAGGCTTTATTGAGTCCTGGAGCTTAGTAGCATAAAAAATAAAAGGATTAGTCATTTATATGGGTAATGAGAACATCCACAGCCATATTAGACTGGATAAAATGTAGATAGGACACAAAACTTCATGCTTTATAATATAAGCCAGCCACTAATTGCTTGGGGTTAGAAAGAAATTTTCATCACTGGGCAGCTTATTCCATCATTGTTCATTATGGGATTTTTTACACTTTCCTCTGTTGCATCTGTTACTGGCACTGCTCTGTAGTTCTGCATGTCTCTGTTTCTAAAGGCAAGGGTAAAAATAAAATATTACAACCAAGCAAGCAATTGCATTAACACTATAGAGAAGAAAAGAACATGACAGTCCCCGTCCAAAGTCAGCATCTTCCAAACAACTTTCCTTTATGGTATGTCTCTCATTCTGAAAGTGGCTAAGACTGCTGCAGTATTATGTACATAATCATAGTCTTGCTATGGTTATGACTCGCCATATATTGTTTAAAGCCTGAATGTTGCTCTCAAGCTCCACAAAAAAAATCCTCAAATGTGGGTTCACACCATTATATCCTGTAGAAGAATGTTCTTTGTTGTCTGAAAATAGCAAAACAGGACAATGAACATCTATAGAGGCATGACATCCATACCATTCCGACCCAAATAAATTCAATTAAATGTGCAGTTTGTCTACATGTTCACCTTTGTGACTAGCCGTAATATTTTTGATGCTGCATCTAAAGGACTCCAGAATTCCGCAATATTTGTAAAAACATGTCCACACGATGCAATTGTATTTACTCTTTAATTTCAATTATTTTTTTTTTCTCTGTCTTCCTCTGTGCTCTTTTTTTAAGATTTCCTCTGACTGCAGAAGGGACATACACGGTATCATTTGAGTTAGACTATCAAACCATCCATGGCTTTGCGGCAAAGGCCAGAGTAGGTAGAACATCCCTACTCACCAGGTCTTTCATCACAGCCCTTGTCCCTGCAGGAATTAGCTTTTTCTGTGCATCTGATCAGTCTATGGATTCATGCAGTAGCACTAGAAAACCATTCCTTGCAAGCATACTCTTTGTAAGCCAAGGTCTCACCTTCTCCAAGATCAGCCAGTACATAATGCCTCAGTGCACTTTTTTGGCATGGAGTGAATAACAAGGCAGCAAGTATTTCCCTTTTCACTAGCCTGAGCCCCTTTGGAGATTTGACCTTTTTGTATATTAATTCCTGCCCTTTAATCTTTCAGCTTGCAGAGCTATTGAACGTGGCAATGTGTCACAATATATAGTGGGGACAAAGAGCATAATCTGTTGTGCCATGATACTGTGAGTCACTTTGCAGCAGCACAAGAGCTTTTGCCATTTCCACATTAGTCATAGTAGCAGGGATTGTGCTCTTCTGCCAAAGCTTCTTAGCCACCCAGAGCCCAGAGCCTCTCTTGTAACCATGTGTGATGTACAATAACAGTAGAGACCATCTGCAATGGTTTCTGCAGTGTCTCACCTCATCAGAATTCTGCTTTCTGGTAACAGGTCCTGCCCTACTGAATTGCATTGTGAGGGAATGCACAAAATGCTCTCTTCAAAGATAAAGCCTCTTTGGAAAGAGAAAGGGAGGGAGAGACGAGAAAATCATGAGACCAAAGGGCAGCTAACAAGAGAGAGAAGAGATTGGCTGTCAAAGAATCAGTGAAATGAGGAAACTGGAAGAGGGAACAAAGCAGAGCTCCCAGAAAAGTGAAGACTGCTCCATGATATTCCAGTGATGTGCCCAGAAAAATGTGGAAATAAACTACATAACATCCTACAACCTTATTCCTTCTGAGCTGAGGGATCTACAGCTTAACCAGAGCCAGGGATGGATCAGTGGTGTGTCAGCTTTGTGGAGCCTTAGATGGGGAATGCTTTCACAGATGCTGAGTTCTTCATCTTCCTCGTGAGGGGATGTAGAGGGCCAGGCACTGATCTCTTCTCTCTGGTCACCAGTGGCAGGACCCGAGGGAACAGCATGAAGCTGTGTCATGGGAGGTTTAGGTTGGATATCATGAAAAAGTTCTTCACCCAGAGGGTGGCTGGGCACTACAACAGGCTTTCCAGGAAAGTGATCACAGCACCAAGCCTGACATACATCAAGAAGCATTTGAGCAGTGCTCTAAGGCCCATAGTATGATTCTTGGGGTTCTCCTGTGTAGGGACAGGAGTTGGATTTTGATGATCCTTATGGATCCCTTTCAACTCAGGATGTTCTATGATTCTGATTCAGTGCATTTGCTCTGGGTTTAGGTTGCTGAGGAAAACAAAAGCTAAGTTCCCTCAGTTCCTCATAATACATTAAAAACTTATCATCTCATTTACTATTTTCAGGCACACTGTCGTTCTCTTTCTGACTGCCCACCACTGACAGAGCTAGCTCTGTGTCTCCTCTCTGCAGACATAGCGGAAGTTTCTCCACCAACCCCCTCCTTTGGCTGCACAGTGGGTACATCTGGGCTAGCAAGACAGCAGTCTCCACTTCATACCCTGTTTGGGGTCCAGCCCTCTCTTGTGAGCACTAGCTCTCAGTACAAGACAAGCCTTTATGCCCAGATGTTTCCAAGCCACTGCTGAAACTGGCAGTAAGGGTGTCCCCCACCGAGTTCTGCAGGAACTCATGTCAGTAACTGAACCAAGACCATCGATTCATTTTAGCTGGGTCAATGAAGAGATATCAGGCAGTCACTTACTTCACCCATTGCCAGAAGAGACAGGATTCAAATTCCAAGTGTAATTATTATTTTCATCCAAACTAATTCTGTAGGGGAGGAGTGCCCAGCATGATAATATGACAGCCTTATCTATTAGCTTGTCAATGACTAGTAGCACTGCTGGTGGGCAAGCTGCTGCTCCAGACAAGTGAGTCCAGTGTCAGTCCTGATCATCCATGCAGTGGCACTGGGCAAGATTAAGACTTTGCTTGTGGAGAGAAAGAAAAGAAATGGCTTCCCACACCCCGATATCTACCCTGACATTTTGGACCCAAAAGATGTCAGCCAAGAAGAGTTTAGATACAAGATGAATCAGGAGAACAGAAAAAGAGTGACCCACCTGCACCTTTAGAAGGTCCAGGATGAAAATCAAACCCCACAACATTTGGTCCAGGCACACACTATGCCATAGAATTGTGCCTAGCTCGGCTACCCTGGGGCTAACTTCTTCACTACACGAAATCTCTGGCTGTGTTCTGTTTGTCCACCCTAAATCTCCAGGTGAGAGCTTTCCTGTTCATATTTTGTATCAGCAGTTCCAAAACTGCAACAGAGAGCACCTGAGACATCATTATGACTAGAAAGCATTTATTTGACCCATTTGTAACAATCTGCCTTGTGTCATAAACCACACTTTACTGGTAAAATAAATAAGTGAAGGAATGCACTCATTAAAAATATAATAACAAGTTGCCATCTTCAATTGTAGTCTAAGCTACTTTAATGATGCCATGTACTTCCAATGACCGTGCTGCAGCTGTAATGAATGAGGTTGTTTAAGGCAGTTGTGTAAGCCTTTCCAGAGCCAAAGTGTTTTCTCCTCTGATCTGAAAAAAGTTTAAACACAAATCAGGTTCTGTGCTGTGTTTTCAGTAGCATCTATGTGAGTTAAGACCTTGAGCTTTTTTTTTAAAGATGACTTAAACAAAACTCCCCAGAAATATGGATTTAGAGTGCCTTAATAGCTTTTAAAACCTGACCCTGACTTCTGAGATTATGGCCTTAGACAAAGAGAGGGATGTCTGGCCCTGGCTTTGCTATTGATTTAGTTCATCACCTTGACTAGCCACATCCACCTGTCTGCATTTCTGGGTCTTCTGTGTCTTTCTTACTTTGCTCACTGAAAGCTCTTCATTGCCAGACATGTCTCCTGTCATGTTTTTGTTTGGTCTCCATCTCAGAAGGGACCCAATTAGGGATGGGGCTTGGAGGTGTGACTATCAAGAAAATAATAAAGATACCCCTGGTTTCCAAAATTGAACTATATGAATTTTATAGTAGGACTATATGTTGTCCTAAACAAGCATCTACAATACCTGAGGATGCTACCAAAATGGCTTTTCCTATTAACAGGGTGAAGCAGAGGGCACAAAAGCCCTCAATTTCTTTGCTCTTTTGATGCGTAGGGGAAGAGACAGTGGGACAACATGACTTTAACTGAGTGGTGTCCACCCCTAAATGGCAAAACGAGACTATAAAACACGGGATCAGCCTCTGTTTTCTGCCAGATCAGCACATTCTTTCCGTTATTGCAGTTATTGTTGTGTCTGAATACCTAATTAATTACAACAGTAAACGCTGGCTTCTTTAATCACAGCATCAGCTGTCCTAATCAATCTTAATAATATGGAATCTGTACTATGGCACCCATGAATTTTAATCTACATAAATTTCTTAAGACCTCTCGCAAGCTTGTTGTACGAAATGATATAATTATGGATATAGATTAGGGCTGTAGAGAGTGATTTAAATTGGATTTAAGGAGAAGGTGAATAGAGCCCTCCCACTCAGTTATTTATTTATTTTAATCCTGGCCTTCACATAGATTTTTTTTTTTCCCCTCTCATTATGTTATTACCCCCCACACTAACTAAACAACATTGCCTCTCTTTGATCACCCTCCTCCCCTATCCACCTTCCCAAAGGTGATAGTGGCCAAGCTGCAGCTCCTGGGAGAGGTGTAAAATACCTTTGAGACAGTAGGAGGAAAGAATAGATGGGGCAGACCACAAAGCTGTGGATCCAGTTGATAACTTGCTGTTTCAGACCCCTATAGGAAGCATCTCTTCAAAACAGGGTGAAATAGATGGAATTGAGCATGTCTGTTAAAAAATGCACAAACTGTCAGAAGCAGGGAGTGGAGAGAGTATCATACAATTGTAAGCTGACTCCTTCCACCAAAATGAAGTCCCAAGGTGCCTTAGGGGCCTAAAATGAGCCAGACCCTGCTTTTGTCTCTCAGAAGGACTGGCCCCTTCTGGTTTCAGAGAGCAGACCACTTCGGCTTTCTCATACCCTGAGCTGGGACAGGGAGGCTGTCCCATAGTCCACTGAGGGGTATGGAGGACCCCCTTTTGATGCCTCAGACAGTAACCATCATCCTTTTTCCTCACCAGCCCACTGGTTTAGATGCAGATATTCCTGATTTACACTCCTGACTATCACAGCAGACTCCAACCCTCTGTCCCCTGCAGCCATTTTCACTCGAAGCACCCATATAACAGCTTGTCTTGGCCAGACACTGTAGCAGGGCTACTGACATCTCAGGAGAGATTCTTTATAGAACATCGCTTAAACCAATTTTATTTATTTTTAACAATGTGCTTCATTCTGCCACCTCCATTCATTCACTCTCTGACAAAAGCTAAATGTCAGGCCCAACAATAACTAAATGCCCCTTTAAAAAGCTGGATTTCAATCTAGAGATATATCAGTAGTAAGAAACCTTCCTGGTGTTAATTTTAAAGCACTGGTATTTCATGCTGACTTGGGAAATCATCCTCACTTTTTGGCATCAGGCAGAGGATTTGGAAAGTGACATTAACAGATCTACTTTCTTTGAAGGACTTGGGAGTCATTTCTTGACTTCTGCCTAATGAATAAGTACTGCCTTCGTTAAATTTATATTTATGGCCATATAGTAGGTCATTGGCTTGTTTTATGTCTCCAGGTTTATGGAAGGTTATCTGCCATGGTCACCTTGTGGCATCTTGGCCGGGATCATCTTGCAAAGAGACAATTGTATCTGAGCAGGATTTTTCCCGTGGAGATATGGAAATGATCAAATTAATATAGAGGAGATGTCCAGGGATAAGGCTCTTGCCCTGAGCTGACAAATGAAGTTACTATTAGCATCTGTTTTCACAGTATACCTTTAGTATGCCCTAGCAAGGCCAGATCTTTAGCTCCTGCAAAGCAGCAAGGCCACAGGGACTTCAGCAGAGCTGACGTGATTGATAGTTGTCCTCTGGCCTCTCAGGAACCTCTCTGCATTTTTCCTTTCACCGGGTGATCCTCAGCATGTACATTACATCACCTTTAATCTCAGAAACGTCCATATGTTGGACATGACATCTCCATGAGTCTGGCCAGAAGGAGAGCTGCTTCAGATGTTATCTGTAGATGTATTTACACAGAGAGTCACCAGCACATCCGAGGTTTTTGGATGATGTCACAACTTAGAGACATGCTAGTTCTGGCCCAAAAGCCCCTTCAAGGTGCTTTATGTAATCCATGTCCCTCATCTAGTGACTCCTATATCCCTATAGCTCTTACCAGCTCTTACTGAGTTATTTACCTTACAGGCCACTGTGGGGTCACAGCCTAGCACAGGCAGTACACAGAGCTGAGGAGCTGAGGTCTGTTCCCAGCCCCACATGCTTGTGCTCAACTATTATTTGCAGTAACAAAGAAGACTGGCAAGCTGGATGGGGAGAAAGGGTGGCTGAGACAGGGTAACTCTCCTACCTAATGATCTATGTGAAGGCCACAGGGCCACACAACCTATGACGTGTATCTTATGAAGGAATAAAACAACTTTTAACTCATGGTTCTCCTTGTGTTGGGACACAGAAATGACTCATATCTCCCCATCACTTTGAACTTTAGCACGTGGTGTGCTACAGCCATACAAAACCTCTGCAGTGTGTTGACTCTCATACATCTCCTACATCTGAGCCCCTGCTGAACTTCTCATGGATCATTAGTATGTAAGAAGGTTGTCACTTTACTGAACACAGTAGGGACACAACATCCTTAAACGTCTAATCTGTGTCTTGAGATTTCTGGATCAATATCAACTGTTGGCTTCATACATGCTACAGCTGGGAGTGCAGGCAGTTATGCCCTTTCCTAGGTTTAATTCCTCTGGCAGAGTGAGCAGCAGCATGAAGATATGCTCATGGCTGCCTAAGAAGCCTTGGCTTCCTACCAGGGTGTCCAGCCAACACTGGAGTCTGTGTCCCTGCATCTTCATAGGCCATATTGGCCAGCATGGACACATCCACTGTACTGGAGACACATCTTCATTTGCTCAGTAAACACAATCATCAGGCTAAGGAAGGAGAGTTCTGCAGTGAGCAGAGATCATCACTTTTGTTTTTAAGAACTGCCAAGTTAAATTCCTCCTGGTTGTGACTTACCACAACTACTTCTCCCAAGTGGCCAAAGGTAGGGTATGAGACTACACATAAAACACAGAGCCCCAAGCTACAAGTTGCTGCCTCCCCAGAGGTGCTTTAAATTATCTCCTTTTCAAGAACATCCAGGAAAGTTTGGGTCAGTGTAAGAGCCCTGTGTGTTAGAACAGCCATTTTGCATCTTCTTTTTCTATGAGGAAGTGATTTCCAACTTGGAGCAAAGCTGACTGAAACCAGGGCAGAGTCTTTCTACTGGCTTGCATGTGCTGTGAGCCAAGACGAAATTCCATGCATGATCTGGGGCATGAGGCACCCTCGCGAGAAAGAAACACCCATTTAGATGCTACCTTTGATGACAAGTTATTAATATTCAGGAAAATAGTTAACTCTAAAAGCTTTAATGTGGAAGGGGAAAGGCTGCATTTAATGTCCTGTTGTCCCAAACATTTTAGATAAAGTATTTGTCCAGTTCTAATATTTAATCTTAAAGGTGAACCATGGTTTTCAGTGTATATTTCCTAAGCAGAATGTCGTAGTTCTGATGGTCAAAGTGAGGTTCCAAAGGCAGGTGAGATATCCACAGGTGGGGTAAGGAAGGAGAGCAGCTCTCCAGTGAGCCACGTGGTCCTGTTCAGCACAGTCTCAGCTGTAGCTGGGAGATTGGGCAGTTCCCATATGTTCCCAGATGAGGCAAGAAATTAAGGAAAGGACCACAGTCAGACAGGTCCTGCTTAGTGACTTCTCCTGAGTTAGTGAAGCGACAGCCATCACTAATTGTCAGGAGGTCAGAGAGAGAACAAACATGCCCAAACCAGACTCATTTGGAAAGGAATGAAATGCTGTCACTGTATTTCCTGGGCAGCAAAGACAATTTCTTCTTCTAGGTCTATAAACAGATGAGTGCAAAGAAGGAAGGGCAGTTGCCTTTGGAGCAGAGATGGGAGATCATTTCCTTTACTGCAATCTGCAAAACCATAGCTGTCTCAGAAAGATTTGCTTATTTCACCACAGGTTCCCTCACCTTTCTCAGGAGATATCTTCTACCTGACAGGACTTGGTTATTTTGGAGGGTCCAGGTTACTATGATACATTCTCCCAAAGGGGTGTGGGAACTGGTGTATGACTCAACCTTTCATAGCTGTTGAGCTTTCTTCTGGAGCAATATGATCAACATTCTGGTTTTTTGAGGAAAACTATTTTGAGCAGAGGTTAAAAAGAGTAGACTTTATTTGGTTTCTTCTTCAAGAGTACAGGAGTAAGTGGAAACAATTTTTATATTTTCCAACCACTTCCTCCAGTTTCCTGGAACAACTACTCCTTAGAAATGTAGCTTTATGTCTCTACTATGCCCTCCACTGATCTCCCACAGGTTTTAATATATCCTCCTCACACCCCTTTGTAAGAAGTGAAAATCCCTACAGTAGGGCAGTGCTTTCCCATTTCACATACACACATATTGAGGGACTTGCCAAAAGTCATCTAGGTAATTATTTCAACCTGAGGCTGCAATCCCACTTATTTCTTCCTGTGACTACCCCATTCTCAAAGCCCACGTGTCCAGTAATGTCCGTAATGAACAGAAGCCTCCAAGCTTTAGCCAGCTAATTGGGTTTGCTGCCTCAAAGTTTGGTCTTCTCATCATTCCTCCTTGTATTTTGGGAGAAAAGTGCAAGACCTTGCAAGCTTCTAACATGACCAATGGTTATCTTTAAAGTTAAGTTTCAAGCTGGTATATCTATCTGTAAGAAAACACTTAATCCATGTTCCTTGGGTCTGTAATACTCACGTTTGACAACCTCCCCCACACTTTGCCATACAGTCAGTGTCTCTCCTTGGATAGGTGTATGGCACCAGATTTCCTTCCAAGAGGCCCCCACCTTTGCATCCTCCAAGCCTTGCCTCCAGCCACACCTCTGTGCGGGTAAGAAGGAAAAAGGTGGGATGGATGTGGGAAAGTGGCAGCTCCCTAAGGGATCATCCTACAAGGAATAAGCCGGAGGGACTGTGTAAATGTAGAACTGTGCAGCACCAATAAATACAAATTAAACTCATAACAAGAAGTGAAATATTAGGGCCAAGGTGACATTTGGACTGGAGGTTCAGCCAAGCTTTGCTTTAAATTTTTTATTGCTGCAGATAAAGAAAGAGCTTATCCAACACGTTTCTCTCTTTTTTCCTCCCTATCAACCAAAGGAAAAAAAGAAAAAAAAAATCTTAACTAGCTTTGGTTGTATTTGAGCAAGACTTCAAAGTTTCACAAAAATAAACAGTTTTAGTGGGGAGGAATGCTCACTTGTAAAGAGAGAAAATGCACTTTGAAGCCAGCAAGAGACTGCATGCCTTATGGAGAGATTCACAGCATCCTCCCTGGAGCAGACAAGTGGTGTCCCCTGGCCCCCCCCAACCAGCTTCTTCTCTCTCACAGGGGGCTGCCTGGCAGCAACACAGTCCTTCGAAGGGATGTGGGGATGACAGGAGCCACTGCTTTGTTCTCTTCTCCTTCCTCCTGCTATGCCCCTGTTGTTTTCTGCTCTGATTGAAAGTTTCATGTGACTGTAGCTGTCACTGAGATCTGAGTTTGCACAGCACCTAGCACAGTGTCAGTCCTGGCTTAAGATGAGGGCTCTTTGGGGTTGATTACTGCAATGCCAAAAATCTGCATGCTCAGTGCAGATCCATAATTTAAGCTTGGGAAGGGAGGAGAGAGGTTTATTTGCCCTCTGCTCCAAGGTCTCACAGGGTGATGGCTGGGGGACAGAACCCTCTTGGCCATGCTGGGGGGCTCTGTGCAGTCCTGTCCATAGGGCAAGGCAAGCTGCTCCTCTTCCACAACCCTCAGCCCCCGGGTCTGTCTGTCTCACAATACATGTTGATGATGAAAGAGAAAGGGAAAGTTCCTATCATATTTTAACCCCTTAATTCCTTCTGTCTCTTATGTCTCCACAGCACAGAGCCCCACTGCAGCAGACCCCTTGCAGCAAGCCTACGCTGGAGTGCAGCAGTACGCAGGTCGTTAGTATTAACACTTTCTCCCAATAAACCTTTCTCTTCTGTAAAGCCATTAATCTCTGAACACATCTCAGGGGGCTGAGAGAAGGGAGGTGTTTACTAATACAGGGGCAAGCTGGGGGTCACAGGCTCCCAGATTAGGTTTGCACAAACACCAAGCCCAGGGTCTTCTCCCACAGAGGAAGCAACCTCCTCCCTTTTCCCAGGGAACTGTCCCACTGGCATGTACCTCAGTGAAACTTGATCAGCAGGACCGTGTCTGGTTTACCTTTAGCACAATTCATAAGTCCAAAATCAGGCCACTGCTTTGGAGGCAACTTGCTACAACAGGTCTCCTGAATGCTGTAGCAAAGAGAGAAAATAGGCAACCAGACCCTGCAAAGCCACTGCTGCTGTGCCTGGCACGGTATGTAATGCCTGCACATACCCATTTTTTTAGGGTATGTGTACTGACCATACCCCAGTTAGTTAGTCTGAGACTTACTTAGGAGATACAAAGACATCCTCCCGGCTTCCCAGCAGATTTCTCCACAGCTCCCAGTGGATCAGTCTCCACTCGTGTTGCCCTGTATGCTGAGCAGCTCCTTTGCAGTTGATGGACTGACACCAGCCAAAGTGACCTGGTGCAGACCACGACCCCGCCGTGTTCAGCCTCCCCTCACGAGGTGTCCATGGCCAACGTTGCGAGGAAGCTGCCACCCCAAAGTCATTATTTCCTGTGGTAACTGGAGCGATCATGGGCTCCCGCTGAGGAATGGCTATTATCTCATGTCAGCGCTGTATCTGGAAACTTAATTTAATTCTCCATGTAGGGCTTCATTTGCCGGTGTTTTAGTTATTGTCATTTATTGCTTGTGAGGTTTGATAGATGGGAAGCAGCTCAACCCTTTGAGCTGTTAATTAACCCCTCTGCACACACATGGCCCCTATCCCCTTCTCTCTGGTCTCGCAGCCGACCCATACTCTGTATTTTTAGCAGCAAGACACATCATCTACCATCTGTGGTAGTGAGTGGCTCCCCTTGTTTGCTTGGTGGGGGAGCTGAGTTGGGGAAAATTGTTTAATTGCTGCTCACTGTTTCCACTCTGTTTGTGTGAGAGAGAGGAGGTCTCTATGGACATGAAAGAAAATGTATATCCAAGGGTGTATGTGCAACTCTGTCCATATAGTGTGTGGGCATATGAAGGCAGGAAACATGAGTGTGGATTGTTTTTACGAGTATGGGAATTAATCAGGGTACAAGGGAGATTACACAGGGGAAACGCGTGCTCGCTCTCTGCACGTGGCTGTCAGCATGGGCCCCTCTACGCTGAGCTGGAGAATGGATGTGTTTGTGTCACCATCTGGAATGGTTGCGCATGTCTGCTGGGAAAGATCTCAGCAGAGACCCCCATTTACACTGCATGGCTCTCCTCGGTGTTACTGCTGACGAAGCTGAAGGGAGGGTGGGTGCTCAAGGCCATGTGGCACCTCCTGGAGCACAACCATGGTTCTGCCACATCTCAGCCTGCACGAGATGGCCCCTCACAGAGCCAAAAGGCAGGGTGAAAGCCCACCTCTAGCTTGGTATGGTGGCTTGGAGTGAAAGTTCCTCGCTTCCCAGCACTGAAATCTGTCCTTCTTTCTTCTCTCCCTTTCTCTTCCCTGTAGCTGCTTATCCTGCTGCTTATGGCCAGATTAGCCAAGCGTTCCCACAGCCACCTCCCATGATCCCACAGCAACAGAGAGAAGGTGAGTAAAAGTGAAGTCTTCCTTTGTGACCCCAGCAAGCCATCCCCATCACGTTGGTTCCCCTCCTTGTACACCTAGAGTATCCATGAAACGCCTAATTGCTTTGGATCCCTGGTCCACTGAGTGTTTCTCCATTTCCATATATGGCACAACATCGTTGTCACAAAGGATAATATGGAGAAACATGCTCATGGGGAATTGCTGATGATATGTCCTCAGACCCCAGGGAGAAGAGAACGCTGATGTGCACAGGCCATGGAAAGACCTGCTAGCAACCTAGGCAATAACGTCCAGTGGGTGTCTGTGTCTGAGAATACATACAAAAATGCAATTGCATTGAAATAAAGAACTTTGTAGGAAATTCCTTCATTAAAATCCAGTAACATGATTTCAGACACCTGCTATTTGGAGATCAAGGACCTGCTATTTAGAGTAGCTTATCCAGTCCTTTCAGCCTCCACTGGTAATCTGGAAACAGAAATCAGATCCTGTAGAGCACAACTTCTATATCAGGATGAGAAAAATCATGTAGTAAGGGTACCTATTTCTTTACATTGACTATCAGAGGAGCCTGAGTAATCTAGTTCACAGTATTGGATGGCTTCACTGAAGACACGAAAAGTAAGGAGAGGTAAATGTAACATTATTGCATGTAAACACTTTGGGAGACAACTGTGCCATGTAATTTTCCCTTTAGAGTCAGTGGGGAGCAGTGGAATCTTCAGAGGCAACCCACTTGGGTAGCTCCAGTTGTCCTCCAAGGAGTCCACTGCTCCCTTTTGACAAGAAAAAGAGACTGCTTGCCTAAGTGAGGCTTTAAAGTCAGGTGCTCCAGCTTAGCAACCCTCATTTTAAATAGTTACAATTTAAATTTTATCCTCTATTAGATCACTAATTCAGATATATTCTATATTATATGTGTTATTATATATATGTAATTACATTTAATGTTTTAATATAGTGTAAGAGTCAGAATGAAATGGATCAAGATTACACTATCAAGCTAAAACATTCTGATGGCCTAGAACTACTTTCGGGGAGAAATCTCATTTTGTAAGAAAATTAGAAATGTTGGCATTTCCATCTAATTTGGAATTAATTTTTTTCCTATGTCAGAATTTCCTGGGGAACACAACTTCCAGCTCCTGATTAGCTCCAGTGCATGTCCCTGCTGTGAGAACAGATGCACAGACCTATCATATCATTACAGAGATGTTTCCCCCATGCTGAAGGACTTTTGCTTTTTATTACTTACTGGGGCTAGATTAAGCACAGGACAAAATGGCGAGCAGATCATTGCTCAGCACAGCACAGTGCCAGGAACTGTCAGGAGCAGGGGAAAGCTGTGGTGCACTCTTTGAAGACCCTCTGCCTGAAGATCCCTGTGTTCATAAGGCATGGTGTGTCTCTGTGGGTTGGGAGTGAGTGTCACCCAGTGGACAAGTTATCTCATAACTCTTCACTCCTTCTTGTAAGCAGCTGGTATTGAGGCTGAAGGTGGTTGGGGGCCAGAGATGAGAGATGTACGACCAGTCCAATGCAGGTTGGCACTCCCAGTGTCCCTCATTTTCCTGCAGTGTTAGGACACTGTGGCATTCTCTGCTGCTAGAGGGATAATCTATGAGACACAACACTCCATTTTAGCAGAGGGTCAAGACCTTTAAGAATCTTTAACCTCTAACAGGAAAACACAGCAAGAGGAACTCTAATAATGACGGTAATGCCCAGTGCTGAGAAGAGTACTTTATGTTTGCAAGGATGTGCATAAACATTGATTCGTTAGTGAACCAGCCCTACCACAACAGTAACACCAATGATCACATTGATAATAACAATGCTAAACTCTCTGCTCCTGGATCCCAGTTGGATAACAAGCCCAGAAACGTTTGGCTGCTGGAACCTTCCTGTAGAGATTAGTCATTACTTCCACACAAGCACTGAGGCTGACGGCAGCTGACAGGGCGCATGGGGTGGAATAGATCCAAAGCTATCAAAACTTGAGATGAAATCTTGATTCAGGCCATGTCAACCACAGAAAACTTGGAGGTAATTTTACATTTGAATGGTATTACTCATCTTAATGTAATTCCTGAAACTCAGAAGTACACTTATACATTAAAATAAAGTGGTACAGGCTTGTGACTGTCACGTGCCCTGTTCGCAAACACTCTGGGGACTGAATAGGAAGCAAAGGCAGAAGAGGCAATGAAATTCCAGCCTCTGAGTGTTTGCTGTAGAGGTGAGGTGTGCAGCTGACCAAAGTGCTGCAGGCTAACTTCACACAGTCTTACAGGACAGCCCAGTTTTAGTTACTGTTGGAAAACAAGTCTAATCATAGCCTTTCCTTATGACATTGCCTCACGGTGTTAGGGATGCAATGATACATAGTTGATATCTGAACAGGTATGTGGAGTTGACTCATGTTGACAGTGGGCACCAAGGGATAGGCTGGGTCTGTAGCTGTCCCGGTGTTAAAAAACTAACAGTGAGCTGAAGTGTGAAGAGCATGGACAGAGCAATGGCTTAGCAGTTCAGGTCCAACCAAGCCAAATCAACCATGTGGTTCTGTGCCCTGAGTAACAGGTTTTTCCATTATCCAGCGTGGTTCCCCTGTAATCTACAAATGATTCATAAACTGTGAGCTCCTTAAAGCTCTTCTTTCTTTTTTGTCCAAATCAAGGCTAGCTCTGCTTCTTGTGTATAAATGAACAGAAATATATATAACTTAAAGTCATAAAACCAAGAGCCATGGTAGACATCAGTGTAAAAATGAAACTTCATTTTCTTCTCATAATGTGTCATGAGGGTTAGATTTCAAGTTGGCTCAGAGCCCTTTTAAAAAGAAAAGTAAAGCCTGTGGTAAACAATTTTATTACTGTATTCAGCCCTGAACTGCCAAGTATACTGATCTCCAACAATCCATTAACTCTGTTCAAAAGCAGAACTTTCTCTCCAGCAAATTAGTTGGAGTCTTCAGTAGGGTTTTTCTGTGCCCACTGGGATTTTCCTCTTGCTCCAGTGATTTGAGCAAGTCCCTCAAAACTCATCACATTTGTGCACTGAGAACTAACGTAGATTTTCATAGAATTCTGAGATGAACAACTCACAGAATCATAGAATAATTTGGGTTGGAAGGGACCTTAAAAACCCTAGGTCCAACACCCTGCCACAGGCAGAGTCACCTTCCACTAGACCAGGCTGCTCAAAGCCCCATCCAACCTGGCCTTGAACACTTCCAGGGATGGGGCATCCACAACTTCTGTGAGCAACCTGTGACAGTGCCTCACCACCCTCATAGTAAAGAATTTCTTCCTGATGTCTTGTCTTTGGTTTCTTAAAAATATACATGTATATATGACAAGACAGCCACATACACAAACCCATAGTCTACTATGGAGTGCCTATATTAACTTGCAGCAGGCAAAAAAATCCAACAAGGTAGAATGGTTGAGGCAGACAGATCATGTTTTTTGAATTCTTTACCAAGGACTCTAACTGCAACAGGTAACTTACAGATGGATACAACAAAAAATTGCTTATTAAACTCCAGTGGCAGAATTTTCATATGTGAGGGGGACAAAACAAATCAAACTATCCCTTTTTTTTTTTCTCAGAAGCAGGTGGCATTTTCAGTACTGGAAATTAGCCAAAAACCCTCTGTAGCTGGGAACAAAGTGAGTTCAGCCTTGCATGTCTGAGTCAATATGGGAAGCCACAGCATAGGTTTCCTAGCCACATTTCAGAGCTGAGCTGGGCTTTGGGGATGGTCCTTGCTTTTTCACACCCTCACTGCTCTCTTACTCTTGGTCTTTGAGTCGTGTGAGGAAAAGTTGATTTCAAGGTGACCTAAGGGTTGTTCTCTCCTTGTGCCCAGCCTCTAAACATGGTCTAGATGAAGTTGTGTGCCTCCTGGTCTGCCTTATGCCTTGGTAGGTGTTTCTCAGCACACACAGGCAGAATCCGTACTCATGCACAACGAGTCCAAGACCCCAGGAAATGCAGCTGGTATTTTTGAAAGAATTGGCCAGTTTTACAGAGCAAACTGCTGGCTCTGGTGATGTCAGTGGGAATTTTGCCACCAATTGCAGCAAAGCCAAGATTTTACCCATTCTATTATAATGTGGATCTCAAATCCCACAGCAGAAGTGCTCTGGGGCATGTTCAGATGAAGGAATGAATTTTTTCCCTGTTATTCTGGACCATGGTCTTCTCCTGGGCAGAATTTTCTCAATTGTAACAGACATCTAAGGGGGTTGGTGTTTGTTTAACACTTTCAGACTGTTTCATATCTAGCTTACCATGCCAATAACTCTGTATTGTGTGGAAGCAAATGGCAGCAAGGATTGGAGAAGGGATAGTTGCTCAGTAAAGAGACTAAAGAAGAGGCAGACAGGAGGTGGGGGGAAACTGGAAAAGCTTGGCATGAAATAGGGGAGCCTGATTGTGGGCCACTGAGGTTCAAAAGTAATTTAGCTAAGCAGATGACCGGGTGCCTAATTAGTTAATTATCCCACCATACCACTATCCCCCACATTTGGAAGAAACCCTGTTACCATCCCCATGACCTTTAGGAAATGCACAAGATGCAAAGGATCAGCTGTTCCTTCATGACAGTCCTTTTAGCAAATTAGTGGGGAAAATTGTGCTTAGCAAATATTCATTAGGGCTTCATTTTCCATTAATCCAAAAGGAAATGTGGAGAGCCTGTGACTTCAATCATGCTGAGGCCCAGGAATTTTAATGAGCTTTAAATGGGCATCTGCCAGAATCCTGACTTCACCGTACTTCTCCTGCCAGCCGGGGGGATGAGTAATGGCTAATAAAAGGTGGGAGCATCTAGGCGAACTCCTCTCCCTAACAGGAAAGGCAAAGTTGTAATTTGCTGTGTTATGACACTGTAATTATGCCCTGATGAAGAAAACGAGAGTATTAAAAAACCCTTTCCTTCCCCACAGACGTAAAAGGGGGAAAGTTGACTGAGTCAGGTCACAGGGTTGCAGGCACAGGGACTAGGGGGGGAAGGAGGAAACCTTCCTTCTCTCTGAGCTCTTATACTTTTGGCAAAGGGCGTGCACTGTATCGCCTCTCAGCAAAGCAGGGCTGGAGTTACCTCTCGAGGCCAATGCAAAGCTGAGCATCACCTGGAAATACCTTTGGAAATAAGACGATTAAAAAAAGAATCCCCGTCTCCTCAAACTGTACAGTTTTCTGCTATTGAACACTGTAGAGGTGTTAAGTGTTTAACTTTTTCAACAAAACTTCTTGGACAGACCTACCCCCTTTAGGCTGTTGCTCAAAGACACCACGCTTAAAAATAAAAGCCAGGTTGAAGAGTTTCATTCTAGACTGTTTGACCAGAGGCAGGTTCTCCCTCTTCTGTCCCAAAATACAATTTCAACAGAATATTTTTTGAGGGTCTCTACTTTAACAAAACTTCATATTCCAACTAACTCCTCTCTGGATATTTTCCCAAGTACCTTTTGAAATCTGTAAGAGAATATGTTACAGTATTGAGGCAAAAAAGCCAATCCCTGCAGTCTCTCCTGCAGAACACTCTAGAATGGAGAACATGGCCAAACTGTCCTGATCTGGGGGAGTTATCAAGATGAGTCACACTGGGGGCTGAATGCAAAATTCTACAGAACAAAATGACCCTGTGGGTTACAAGGAACAAAAGAAAATTATGAACCATATTCTTTCATTCTTGTGTTACTATTCCTCCATTCTGCCTTTCCATAGCCACATGTGCCAGTGCATTCCTCTGTCTCTATATTTTATCCTGCTGTCTGTCCTGGGAAGGTTAATGAAGTTACCATAGCCTGTAGGTAACTTTTTGAGTTCCTGGTCTTGTGCTTTGTCATTCCTCTAAAAGTCTACAAGCTGCTTCCTAGAGGTGACCCTTCACCAGTCAGGGAGAGAGGATGCCAAAGTAAATGTCCACCATGTACTTTCTCGTATCCTATTTCTCTTCATTCATGAGTCTTCTTTTTCTCTTGATAGGACCAGAGGGCTGTAACCTGTTTATCTACCATCTGCCCCAGGAGTTTGGGGATGCTGAGCTGATGCAGATGTTCCTGCCTTTCGGTAATGTCATCTCCTCGAAAGTGTTTGTGGATCGGGCGACAAACCAAAGTAAATGCTTTGGTGGGTAAAGATAACAAAACAATTAGATTCATCCAGGAAAGGGCTTTCTCTGAATACTTTACCTTTCAAACTGCTTTCTTTCTGCTTAAGCTTTATGATTTCTCTCAACTTACTCCTGTCAATACTTTCCCCCTTCCCACTTTCTCTCCTGATTGTCTCATGTTCAGAGTTGTGTGCGCTGCTTAGAGGTGAAGGTTTGGCGTTTCACCAGCAGCAAGATGCTGCAGCTGCTGGTGGTGGGCTGGAAAATATCCCCCCTTGTAAGGGCAGGTGGGGATGGTATAGGAAAGACTAAAGAACCTGGGGCAAAAGGGCGGAACTGGGGGCTAGGTGAAGTATTGATGAGATCAGCAGAGGGAGCATGTGGCAGAAGGGGAGTTTCTGTACCTAAGTCAAAAAGACAAACATGGGGTCATGGGGTTGAAGGGAAGACAGAGCTGTGGGGGCAGCTTTTCAACAGCTGTGATGCATTAGACTGCAAGGGGATAAGGGCTGACCATCAGCTGAAATCCTGGCCTTATGGGGGATG
>NW_016690252.1:2334250-2374514 GCF_001604755.1 Lepidothrix coronata | reverse complement strand
AGGGGAAAGGAGGGGAGTGGGAGAGAGGAGGGGAGGGGAGGGGAGTGGGAGAGAGGAGGGGAGGGGAGGCAAGGCGAGGCGAAGCGAGGGGATGGGATGGGAGGGAAGGATGGCTGCTTGAAGGATCACAGTAAGACGTGCTCTGAGCCCACTGGACCCAAGGCAGCAACCCAGCAGATACAGATAGACCAAGGTAACCCTGTGCCTCGCTGACAGGCTGTGCTAGAGGCTGGGTTTGAAAGCTGCACCAGGATCACATAGCTCTGGCCTCATCACTGGCTCAACCTCGTCAGCTGGAGCAGGAAAAGAGCACAGACTGAGCTGCCTGTGGGGCAGCAAGCAGGAATACCCTGAGGGTGGGCTCAGCCAGCCAAGAGCCATGGGGTAATGTGTGCATGGGGTTTCAGTGGTATACTGCTGTTTGCAAACATTCACTTGTTGCAGTGCAGCAGAATGGGGACCCTGTCACATTTGATCCCATCCCACCTGGTGGACAGGGTATCTCCCCCATCCATGTGCCCACCACTGGGATCTGTAATTTCTCTGCCATCCTGCACTCTTTGCAGACCTTCCCTGAGAAGTGCAACAGAACAAACTATTGCTTTTCTTTTCCTGTTACTTGCAGCTAATCTGGACTCTGTCTCTCAGGCAAACTTCCAGAGTTAAGACTCATTGGAGTTTCATTTGATTTTACAGCCACTCTCAATCTCCACACTATGCTTCCCTTCCATACTGCCTTCCCCTTTCCCCACCTGAACAGCCCACCTCCCAAAACTCTTACCTCATCCCCTGCTAGCTATGGTGCATGTCAGACAGTACTTCAAGAGTTTTGTGCCCTTTCTCTATGCACAGTTCCTCCTGCACATCCATAGAGGTTCTGAATAGGATATTTTCCCCTCTGTTTGAAGGAGCCCTGACCCCTGATGAGAGGGACACAGAGCTCCCCTTCATCAGGAGTCATTGGGTTGCTGCACGCTCAAGCACCGGAGGAATGAAGGACAAAAAGTTTCGTGTGTAGAGGCAGTTGGAAAATTCAAATTAGAATTCAAAACTATGAATTAGCCCTGTTGTCTCCAGAGCCCACCTGCTTTATAGAGCTCCTACCATATAAGAGCTCATAACAAGATAAATAGACCACCAAAGATCCAGGTGACATCGAAAACTAATGCTCCAAGGAGATCCACAGATTAGAAAAGGACTTTTGGCAGTGAAATTGTCATCAATATTTAGAGGAATACTGAGCCTGGTTCTCCACATATTGACAAGTGGGAAGACCGAAGGTATATGGAGAAACGAGGTGGGAGCTGAATGCAGAAAGACAGAACGTCTTCTGCTGGACAGGTATTATCCTTATCCCAGCTCAGCTCAAAGGCTGATGACTACAAGACTTCATGAGGATAGCCACACATACCCAGTTTGTGGGGCAGGGTTTTGGGGCTGCATTTATTGCTGTTCCCAAGGTACTGCGAGATCAAGGTTGATAAGTGAGCAGGAATTGAGGGATCTTAGCAGAAATTTTTCTTAATATTGAGTCTCATTGGGAAAGACTAAACATCAGCTTGTTGGATGAAGTAAACTCCAAAACTAACTGTGGGATATTGAAGCCTGAAATAAGAAGGTGCCCTTTGGAAGTGTCGGCTCAAGCTCACAGGCCAGCAAAAGAAGGAATTAGAGATTGCTAGTGGATCTTTGTCACCTTATATTATCTTCTGAGACACAAAAACCCGAGTTAGTTCAGTTTTGGGTCCCAGGTGTCAAGCCTCGGTTTTCTTTACATTTAACTTAATTACCCATAGAGCTGAGTGCCTGCTGTGATGGTTGGTCTCAGACAAACATGTTGTCTATGCTGCCATGTGCACCAACTCCAGAAGGATAGAAATAGTAGAAGCACAGGTATCCAATTATCACAGGTATGTCATGATGCTTTTCAAAACCCCTCATCCTGCTTTAAAGCAATGTAAAAATGTAAAGGGGAGGTACAGAAAATCAAGCCTTTCATTTGTTTTTGCTAAGTCTGCTGAAGCTGGCACTGATTGTAAATTTTTGTTCAGGAAGTAAATTTAAATTAAAAAATAAATTACTTTTTCCTAAAGGAATAAAAGGCATTTTATTAACTTTGAAAGTAAGAAAACTCCTTCCTTTTCTGCTTAAACATTTCCCAAAACTCAACATGTAAGAACGTAGCATTTGCATTCTGTTTCACTTTTTTTTTAACCCAGCTAAAGCTCTCCAACTGCTAGCCTGGGGGGACAATTCTGTCTGGCCCCAGAAAGATATTCCACCATTATATGACCTTTTAAAATATATCTGCTATGCAGATCCCAAATAAATTGCTGTAACAGAGTCTAGCCCCAGGTTGTCGAGAAATTGTCAAGAAGTCCTGCTTTAGACAAACTTAAAAAACTCTATGAAGAAAAATATCACCATTTTTTTTCCATAGGAATAGAAAAAACTTCATTTTTTGCTTTCACCTCACTGTTGAACTACCTGTAAGCAGCTTGCCCAAACTGAATGAGTCAGTAGAGCAGCATGTCAAAATAGAATTTTGGAGGGCCACAATGATTATCAGGGGCTGAAGCACCTCTCCTATGGAGAGAGTTGGGATTGGTCAGCCTAGAGAATAGAAGACACTGGGGAAACTTTATTGCACCTTCCAGTATCTAAAGGAGATACAAGAGAGCTGGAGATGGATTTTGAAAAGAATATTTAGTGATAGAACAAGGAGGAATGGCTTTAAAATGAAAGAGGAGAGATTTAGCTTAGATAGTCAGAAGAAATTCTTGGCTATGAGGGTGATGAGGCACTGGCGTAGGTTGGTTGCCCAGGGAAACTGGCTGCCCCACCCCTGGAAGTGTTCAAGGGCAGGCTGGGTGGGACTTTGAGCAACCTGGTCTAGTGGAAGGTGTCTTGCTCACAGCAGGGGGGTTGGAATGAGATGATCTTTAAGGTCCCTTCCAACCCAAACCATTCTACGATTCTGTCATTCTATGATTTTATTCCTTATTATTTGGCTCTGAATTCTCCCCTGCATTTCAAGTACAAATTTATCTCCTTTGGTGAATACTGGCAGGATGGGCAATTGTGGGCAAATTAGAAAGAAGGTGAGATCAGCCACAAGCCTTTCTCCTGGTTTCTGGAGTCCATGACCCTGCAGAGAACCACTAGAACCTGCATGTGCTAAAGAAACCATGCCTGGTCAGGAAGCCTTTGACTTCCCCAGTTCAGAGGCAAACAGCAAACATCAATATCATATATAAAACACCAATATAATGTATAAAAAAACACTGATATCACATATAAAATGTGAAAGTGCTTAAAATATGTCTGTGCTTTTCCATAGTGGGACTGCCTGCTGTAGTGTGTAAGATTGCCTGAGAAACCACCCTGACTTCTCACTGAAAAAAAGTCATTTAAACTGGAAGGCTTCTTTCCCTTTGACTTTTCTTCTACTGCACAAATCCAGGCTAGATCCAAATCCTTCACTTTCTCTTACAATTTTTTCAACCTCTGGCTTTTATTTTCCCTCCACCCCTACCCTGATGCAGCTGTAACATGGCCAAGTGCAGACCACGCTTCTCTTTTCCTTTCAACAACACCCTGTCTATCCCCATGGCCTGAGCCTCCATCACACCAACCATATCAGCATCTCCTTGGGTCTCTCCTCAGGCTCTGCCTTGTCCACATTCTTGTATTCAGATTTACTGATTTCACCTTCACAGCTCTTCGATGTTCTGCCCTTCTCTCACCTCTCTCACTAGCCCTTCACTCAATGCCCAGCTGGTACATGCACCCCTTTTGCAGCCAACATATTTCTCCTGCTGAGCCGTGCTGTCTATTCCCACTGAAATAGCAGTGCCACAGCAGATATCATTGTCTCACTCAGGGAAAAATTACACTGAGTCGGATATTCCTTGAAGACAGTGACTCCCATTCTCACAGTAGGCTGGTCCAGGAAGTCTTGCATGGAGGTACAGTGTACACACAGCCTGAATGTCAACATCTGCAGGACCCCAGAGCTTGTCTCTGCACAAGGCAGAGATTGCACTGGGTCTCCTACCTTCCCACTACACGCGTGTAGGTTGTTCTGTGTGTAGGTATGCTAAATGTCAGAGGATGTGAAAAACACCTTTGTGCTGGTCTCAATGTTTCTGGTGATAATTTTCCTCTCAGTTATGCAGATAGTTTAAATGTGAGCAGTTTGTGTACAAGGATTAAAGAAAACTCCAGTAAAAAATGACACTATTAAGGCTGCTAAGACAAGAAAGCAATCTGAGAAGAGCTATTCTTCACCATGCCCACACATGGCTAACTCTACCTCTGTCATAGGGTGATGCAACAATACAGCCTGGGATCACTTACTGCTGTCCCATAAGACACATTTTAAGAAAGTATTTGAAGACATTAAATTAGTGAAATACAGAGACAGACATCTTCTAGAAAAATTTCTTAACAGAGAAGAGAGAGAAAAAGATAGGTTTGGGAAATATTAATTAGAAAGGCATGACAGAAATTAGAAAAACGAGAACATGGATGGAGCAGAAGAGGTCAAATGGTTATCCCAAAGTGTCAAATAAGATGTAGATAAATTAAAGCTGGAGGAATTGCTTTACCGGAACACTTGGAAATTCATTCCTCAAGTCACCTCTTTCAGAAAGCAATAAGCACCTGGATCTGCCAGCTTTTTGCACACCATTGAACAGTAGACACTGACAGGCCAGTTCTGCTCTATGTTCCCCACATGTCTCCTTGGCATGCGCCTGTTTCCCATACCCAGTGGCGTGGCAGCTTCAGCTCTTCTCCATGGGCCAATGACTCCAGAAGGATGTCAACAACCTGCCTTACGCCCAGAGAGACACTCTGTTTTCCCTCCACTCAGCTCGACATGCTCTGACACCCCAGGTGTAAGCAACCACAACCGCCAGATGTTTTCCTCCTTTTCTGTGCACTCCAGGCGCACTTTCCCATCAGCAGAAGGGATGTCCCACCCCTTTTTGAAATGTCCCACAATAAACAAAGCAAGGAGCATTCTAGATTTGACTACAAAATACAAGGGCTTCTTAGGACCATAGATTTACATGTCATAAAGGAAATATCTTGTTTGACTCCTCTTACAACATGAACATCTAGTTTCATTCCAAATTTCTGCAGGCTCTGCAGGAAAGTTGAAAGTTACTAATGGGCCACCTCATTTGGAAAAGCATCCAATCTTCTCTGAAGATGCCAAAATAGAGAAAATAACATCACTTGATGAGAGTCATAACAGTTAATTAAGTTTGCTGTTAAATATTTCTATTACCTACTAAACTCCTCCTAGCTTATGAAGAGAAACTGAAGAGACAAAGGAGAGAGATTAAAAGTGAGAAAAGCAGTGAGACATGAGAACTGAACACAGGAGGGGGCGAAGCTCAGGAGAAGGGCTGAGGGATGGGTAGAGCTTGTATCATGTTATTAAAAACATGCTGTGGCAGTTAAATGCTGCAGTGTGGTGGTAAAAAGGTGAACTGGGAGATGCAAGGCAGCAGGCAGGTCATGATGATCTACAGGGTTTCAATCTGGAAGCTGAAACAAAAAGAAGAAAGACGCATCAAGAGACTAGGACACTGACAAAGCTATGCAGGGCCCTGGGACCAGGGGCATTGCATATTAGGTCTAAAGTGCATTGGCAGCACTCCATAAGACATAGGAGTGGAACAAGGGACCCAGAGGTACATTAGAAAAATATTGTTCAGCACCTGCTGACAATGTGCCTCCAATATGCCCTGCCAAATGTGGCACTTTCTCATTTAATAAAAAAATATTAAAAAAAAAAAAAGCCAACAATTCTCCTCGGGTTCATCCAGAGAAATGAGCAGGTGCAGGAATAAGGTGTTGTAAGGGAAAGAAATTCCAGTTGCATGTTCCTACCCCATATAGCTGATCACGGGTCAACCTAGCAGTGTTGCTTGGGTTCCTCTTCGTGTAGCAGTACGCTGACTCCTTTGCACAGCGTTTTAGGATGCATAGATGAAGAGAGTTATTTATCAAATCAGAGGTTTGGGGTTTTTTTTTTCTGACTCTTCTTTTGATAAACAGAAATTCTTACCAGATAGATGCATTATTAGAAAGGACTTGAGAGAGAGGTATAGCTCTGTTTGCTGCTGTTACAAGTACTATGATGAAATTTATTTTTTTTACAGTTAAACTGATTTCAAATTTCCTCAGGAAAGTCTCTACCTGATTCTTTCTCTCTTTAGCTCATAGAATTAGGCTCTCTTCTTTACTTTTCACGATCTAGTGGCAATACATTTTGTTTCAGGTCCTTGGAAAATCTCAGATGGTCATTCTCATATAGGTACAGCCTGTAGATCAAAGCTCAGAATGCAATGGAAGAAGCCACTAATTTGAATGCCTGAGCCAAGACAATACCAAAACAATTTTCCAGGCACATTAAACATCCCAGACCCCTGGTATGTTTTGGTTCAGATCAGCACTAGTTTGTTGTGGTCCTCTCCATTCTGAAGGACCTGGCACAGGCAGACAGCCAAGGAGAAGATCATGAGGTGTCCAGCTTAGTGGAAACTGATCCAGGGGGAGGAGGACGTCGTTGGTGTGCTTTGAGCTCCCAGAGGAAAGGGGAAGGAGGCACAAAAGTTTAATATTTGCTAGCTACTCTCTCTCTTATACTCCAAAGCAGCCAGGCTCTGAGACTTCAGGTCTGCAAAGTAAGGATGGAACTCCTTTCCAGCTGATAAGGGGAAGAGTTTTGTGAGTAAGAAAGAGAAGGAGCTGTTCATCAAGCTTACTGCACAGCACCTCCAACCATTGCAGTTGGTTGGGGGAGGCTTTAGGGGGAGGAGGAGGAGCGGGAGAAGTATTAGGGCTGTGAGCCACTATTCATTTACAAACTATAATTAATTTGATGTTTAGATTAATTTCTGATGCACTCTCAAAGGTGCACTGAAAGCATTTTTCCTTTATTATAATGTTGATTGCTTATTGGGGAGATAAATCTAACTGTCAGTTATGCACTGACTTACCAAAACTTTCAGACCAAGCAAGCATGTATGCATAAGGAACAGCTGTTTGCAGTTCTCCAGTTAAAGGGACAGCTCTGTCTTTTCCCAATAACTCACATTAAAGAAAATCTATACATTGTACACAGGGACTTCTGCTTTCTTTTGTAGCTCAACAATTTATTAGACAAGGATGTGTTAGCAGAATCCGTCTTCTGTTTATCTGACTGTCCATGTGTCTATCACTGTTCTATCCATCTCTTCCCACAAGTGATAAAGTCTATCCAGAATTTTTTTTTAAGTTATGGATAGGTGCATACCTACTGATATGCACACTTACACAACAATTTTAGATGTTCTCACTCCTGAGGTAATTAGATGGAGGAATTCATTACTGCAGGGTCATTGTGGCTAGCTCTTTAATGACCTTCAAAGGGGAAAATGTTCACTATGTGGCTAATACAAATGACCAATGTCAAGAGTTAACACCAGAAGAAAGTAAAGAGAGGAAAGAAAAATAAAAAAAAAAAACCCAGACCTTTCAAAATAGTTTAAAAGCTTAATGTTCTGAGCTTCAAATCAATGCATCAGCACGGGAGAAGAACCCAGCTGGGCTCTTGTGTGTCTGCACAGAGTGGAATCTGCAGCCACCTCTTCTAAAAACTCTATGACATTAGATAGAGTAGATGAAATTGAATTGTGTACAGCTGGTCCTACACATGCTCCAAGGATATTATAGTTTCACATGCAAACACCCTCAGGTTTGGAAATGCCAGAGGAGGGAGTTTAGTGTTGCTTTCATTATGGTCACAAGCTTTTGTTCAGAAGTCATAATAATGACCCCTCCAGGGGGCAAGCCCATTTCTGAACTCAAAGTCATGGATTTGCAGAGTGCAGATTCAACACATCCTACTCTTGTGAAACTGCAGACCCACTATAGTATTTTGTCTACATATTATATCTGATTTATTTTTTGTTTTCCCAAGATCTCTCTGATGCAGGTCAAATTCAAGCTGTAGAGTGGATGAGTCTCTATCAGTCTATCCAACCATCCAACCATCCTATGCACATATATCTATCTTCAACTTCTCTATAGCTATCTATCCATCCTTTCTTATCCACTGCACAGGACTGTGCTTCAGCGTCTTGAAGTCTGTTGGCTAGATAGTCACTGAGCATCTTTTCAATAGATCCCTGTGCTTGGCCTCAGGCCTTCCTTCCACAAGATATTCAAACCCTGCTATGAATGTGAATTTATTATTATTTCCTCATCTCTTTTCTTAAGGCCCTTCCCAGCAGAGCACTTGAAAGATCCACAGAGCTAAGTAACAGCATTATGACAGCACTCATGGTGTCTTCATTTCACCAAGGGGCTCACAAGGCAGGGAAAGATATCCAAGACCATTTGTTAATCTTGGATTCCTAATCTGAGATGCCACAAGCCTGGTCAGTCTGTTTGCTTGTTTTCTCTAAGTATTTAGCACAGTGCAGGGCATGCTGTGTTTATGTTTGCTTCAGATACAGGTACAGGCAGCAGCCCTTCTGCCAGTGAAACCTCAGGTCATGCACCAAGCACCAAGAAAAGAAGAACACACAGTAGAGCTTCGTCTTCACTGGCAAACTAAAGAGGCCTCACGTATCTGCTCAAATGCTATGCCATAATTATACATGTATTTTTAACTTCTTTTAAACACCATTGTCTTGACTTGGGCCATGACAACTCACGGCTGGACGTTGTTTGGGCATGACTAAGCAATGACTGTCTCTTGGCCACCCTCTTTTGAGAGAAAAGGGAGTTAAGTGATGCAGATTCAAGCCACAGTATACCACTGGCACTCAGAGCCTGCTCTGTTTTGCTTAATAGTAAAAAAACAGTTTAGGAGATCTCATTAAAGGAATTTTGTGATATATGATATACCCAGCATAAATGGGATGTCATGGCAGAAATAGGGAAAAATCCTAGTTTTCCAAGGCAGCATCTGGTTGTACAACTACAAAACTATCCTTTCCCTGCCTTATTTACTGTCTACATTCCAACACTCGCAATAATGAGTCTGATACATTGCCATTTTCTCACCCTGTTATGTTATTCATTCTCGACAGTAATTAAAACAAGGATGCCATGAAAGAGAAAAATACAGAAATGTGTGGTTAGAAGCAATGCCTTTATGCATACACAAAACAATACAGAATTAAAATTTTATAGGTAACATAATTTCATGCATTTCTAACTCGAGTGCTTCATTTTGAAACCTTATCATTGTTTAAATGTATGGGCGCATGTGATATCTTCCATTTTCAAGTAAGTAAACCAAAATCAAAAAGATCTCCAGACAAGATTAGTGTCTTCAAATAATATACATTGACATATTCAAAGACTGTCAGCAAGGTAACAACTTGCAGATCCCCATAAAAACAGGTATCATTTTCTTAACCATTTCTGATATCATCTTTCTCAAATCACCCCAAAAATTCAGTATCAGCTCTTCTCTCTCCACAGTGTTGATCTGTCATATCACATATGTACAAGTATGTGCACCATATATATATACTAGATATATATTTCTGCAATAACAAACTGCAGATACAAGTTATTAAAACCAACGAAAATTGCTGAACAAGTGGTTTGAATCTGGGCAACCTGCTCCAATGTTTGCTGGCCTTCAAGCTGAAAAGTTTCTCCTTGTATTCAGTCTGAACCCCAGTTGTTTCCATTTATATGCCATCTCTCATTCTACCAGTGTGCACGACTATGAATCCTAGAATGTCTCAAGTTAGAAGGGACCCATAAGGACCATACCACTTTCACCAGTTGAACTTCAGTGCCCTTGATATTTAGCCAAGCATCTTTACTGTTCTAAAAGGGAGGAGGTGCATCTAACATCTAAGAGGGGTTGCTGTCTTTGGCGACTTCATAGGCAACAGATTTTTCCCGTTTTGACAACATGACCTACAAATTTGATTGTGTTCTGACCATGTAAAGGTGAAATTAGATGACTTTTCTAAAGACAGGTCTCTACCGACCCTTTAAAATCATTCCCTAGAAGGATTTCCAGAAATTGTAAAGCCTGGTCATTGTGTCTCTTCTGACATGGCTGAACAGATGCCAGAAGGATTATTGTGTTACTAGGCTTTCAAAAATATTTATAAGAGAATTTTTGCTACTGGATTTTTTAATTCAGTGCAAGAGCGACTTCTTTTTTTAGGGGTGACTCATATTTTTCCCCATCTCTTCAAACTAAGATTCCTGTCCTGATTATCAATAAACATCATGCCTTTCTCAGGTCTTCAATTTGTCTATTCAAAGGCATTTCCATAAACATATTTTCAAGCAATAATTCTTTCCTCCTATTTCACTAATTAATACACAAGCTTATTTTCCCATCTCCTACCCAAGGGTGAATCAAGAGCTCAGACAGATCATTGGGCAGGTGCCCCAGAAGACAGAACTAGATCAAGATTTAGTCAACCTGTGATATGATTCAAGTCCCTCAGACTGAATGTAACTCTTCTGAGGAACTGCAGGTGGGTTTTCACTGAGATCTCTAGGATTCAGGATACTCTTTTGAAGACCATTAATGGTGGATTCTCTGCTGGCAAACCACAGGAATCTATCAGCAGCTATACTATAATATGATGGTGTTTCATTCCCATTGATGTTGTTGAAAAAAGAAGCCAGATGATCGTTTCCTTGTCCACTGTGGGTAGTTGAAAACATGGAGATCTTACATTAACACTGAAAGGACCACAGATGTTACAGCTAGTTGGATCTAGAAGAGATATTATCTTCCAGTTTAAAACTTAGCTGTACAACTCTTTCCCTCCCCCTCTTGCTACCCAGCATAGGTCAGTGCAAGTTCACAATATTAAGAGATGTTTTTCTTTCCTTTCCCTTCCCAGTGACTCACTGCATACGAGGAGGTTTTTTTCCTTTGAGTTCACTTTTAGTTCTGTTAGCTGGTTTTCACACAGTCGCCTCCACAGAAAGTAAAATATTGGTTTGAAAATTCTGGCCAAAAACTGTTCATCATCACTTCTGGCTTCTGAACAGAAACTTCCAGACTGTCCCACCAGAGAAGTTTCAGGTCTTTTTATCGAGTCGCCCCAAACTACCCATAATGAGGTATCAGGTGTTAACAACACGGAGGGAAGAGGTGGTTAGTTGTCCATCTAAGTAATGGTCAACAAGAGCAAGATGGGGAGATTCTATGCATTGATGCATCAAGAATGGATTTATTTCAGGGAGTTTCTGGGACATGAGAGAACTTACAAAAATAGTCACTAGTACAGTTCACAGTATACCTTTTTGGTAGGATTTCCTGGTTTGTTTGGGTGTTTGGGGGTTTGGGTTTTTTATTTTGATGAGTCCAGGAAGGAATTTTCTTCACTGCAACAAAATATTTTCAAAAAAAAGGTCACCTTTTATGACACTTGTCTCTTATAGACCAAGAAGGATGACTGGCGATTTCAGTAGCTGCAGTGTTCATACATGGCTTCTGTATCAAAAGTCACAAATTAGGTAGGATCCAAGAGAAAACCTGGGAGAAAAGAAATTAGATTAAGATGAGAAATAGATTGTGACATGGCTGGTGGGAGCTTCAGTAATTATTTTCACTTGTTTATATTAGAAACTCCAACAAAACAAATGTAAAAATAGCATTTAATGTGTAAAACCTACATTAAACTAATTCTTTGTCTCTAATTTTCCATTGGAGAAGAACATCTCCTCAAAAGTTCACCTGCTTTTTCCAAACATGTATTTTCCCCATAAACGTTGTATTGACACATCATGCCATCAAATGTTTACAAGAAGACTCAGAAAGCAAGTCAAGAAGAGTTCCAGTCATTTCTGAAAGCAGTTAGGAAATTGCTTCAGTTCTACTCATCATTCAAAAAGGCAACAAATACTATTTACTCATCTATGGGTAGTTCGTCACTGGCTACTTTGTTCCTTGTGAGAAAAATAATCATCATCACCTGGGCTGGAACATTATATTTCTTACAGAAGAACCACAAAGGTCTTTGTCCACAGCAGACACGTGTGTGTATTGGTCCAGTATTTGATTAATGGGGACTCCAAAGAACGGCTGAAGTCTGAATCCTTCACTTCTTCCATCAATTTATTGGATAACTTCAACTTCTACTTATAAGAATGGGTAGACCACAGTCCATAGCATCAGACAAGCAATTGCTCATCCTTTAGACAAGTTCTGTTTACAGGAAAAAGAGTTTTAACGTTAGCTCCATCCTTATGATGAGATCTGTTGCGGTTTTCTATATCAGATTTTTACTTCTTTTCATCTTTTTGGAAAAAGTTGATCCTGATCATGTGCCCAGATGTATGCATGAGCCAAAACCAACACCAAATCATAGAATTATTTAGGTTGGACCTTAAAGATCATCTCATTCCAACCCCCCTGCCATGGGCAAGGACACCTTCTACTAGACCTTATCACCCTTATAGTAAAGAATTTCTTTCATATATCTGATCTGAATTTCCCCTCTTTCAGTTTGAACCTTAATCTGATCTGACCATGCAGTACTTTAAATTGTCAAAATTCTAATCTAATCTTGAATCCTAACCTTGTGTTTTCAATGTGAGTCATGACAGTAATTTTGCTATGAAAAATAACCTAACACCATATAGATTGCGAAAATGAAGACTCATAGGAAGAAAAGTCCTTGATCTTAAGGATCATATTCAGGGTCAGCATCTGTAGCACTCTACTTTCTTCAGAGAAGATACTGTTTCTCTGTACCTCTCCAGACAGAGGTACTCTCTGGAGAGCGTCCAGCAGACAATGAACAAAAACAGAGACCAACTTCCCCGCACACTCCAGCTCACACTGACTCGATGTATGGAGGTAGTTTCATACACAGGAAGATGGGAAGGTGACATAAAGAAAATGCTTGTGTATTTCAAGCTACCTTCTGCATTGGGTGTTGTGACCTTTAGAGAAAGTTAATCATGCCATCTACTTTCACTCTTCATTTAATCTCCCCTTCCCATCTGTTCAGTTTCTCTCAGCTGGAAGCAAGATGAAGAACGAGTACCAGTCAGCTGTCTCAGTGGTCTGCAGCCCACACTTTGGGGCCATTTATTATAAGGCATTAACATCAATTGTCACCTCTATCATGACTGTTACCTCAATCCATGCCAGATTAGTAGGCAAGAACTGATTTTCTAAATATCTGAAATGCAAAATGAACAACAGACAGACAGACAGATATGCAGTATCAGAAGGGACTGTTCTCATCCTTCGAACTGAACTCTGAAATAACATATGCCAGATTCCTGAGCTCATGTGACAGGGTAAAACCTTCTGCTTGAGTCATAGCATTCTTTTTAGAAAATCTCTCGATCAATATTTCATGTGATAGGTGCTATACCCTACTGCTAAACAAGATGTTTCCAAAATAGTTCATTACCTTCACTATTTAAAAAATGCAGACTCAATGTCTTATTTCCACTTCAGATTTGTCAAATGTCTGCTTCCATCTAGAAGAAATCATCAAGCTCTTCTTTTTTTTACCTATTCTAAACCCCCCATATGTTTTATTAGGTATTATTTATAGCCTATGGTCAGAAGACTTTAACCTTCTCTTCAATAAACTATGGCCACTCCCATTACTCTTTCAGACCTAGAATTATTCTTCTAGTCCAGAATAATTATTAAAACTTATTTGTTTAGTAGAGAAATCACTAGAACAGAAAATGCAGAATTCCAGTAAAAACCTTTCCTGAGCCATGCTGAGAGGTAACATTACCTTGTCCTGGGACTTTGAGTATTTCAGCACAATCCTGAGAGCTCATGAATTTGGCAGTTATCACAACACTCATCTTCTCTTGAGAAGCACTGTTTTCTAATGAAGATTTCCTCTTTTGATGAGTGACCCACTTGCTTTTTCCTGTGGATACTTAATTTTGCATTTGATTGGATTAAAATGGAACTCTCTACCTGAGTCCAGCCCATGCAGTGACCCACGTCAACATGACTTACCTCTGTCATTATTTCACTGTTTTTATATGATAGGCCAATTTTACCAGTAATTACTTCAAATGTCTTCCAGGTAATATTAGAGAAGCTGAATAGCACAGAGATTTCAGCACACTGGTGAAGGAACCTACTAGAATCTCTGCAATTTTGTTTATCATAATTCACGATTTTTTTAGTGTTCTCATTTCTGGGCTAATTTCACTTTTTGTAAAGAAGGAGTCTCTCAAATTCTCCAGTAAAGTTTAAGTACACTTTATGATAACTTACTTTATTCACTAAACTTGCAATTTCATGCAATCAGTTTCATTTGACAGATGCTATTTTCCATGAAACCATGATGATTGGTACTAATTGTATATCTTTAAATTCTTTGTCATATTATCTCATATCAAAGTTCTGATAATTTTTCTCAGACTTATGAAAATTTAACTAGGTTTACCAGGTCATCTAGTTTACATCCTTAAAAATTAATATCAGAATTTTTTTCCTGGAACACTTTGAAGGTTTTCTAATATTCCATAAATTTCTAAAATGAACATTAGTGGTTCAGCAAATTTCTGAGCCAATTCTTCGAATATTCTGAGTTTTCAATTATCTCATCCTGCAGATGTGAAATATTTTATAGTAGTTGTTTAGCATAGTCGTCAGTTACTGACTGTTCATACATTAAAAAAATAAATGGATGGATGGATAGGATGGATAACTGGATAGACAGATCCCTCTTGGACATGATTAAACATCAGGGGAAGGTTAAATATTCCAAAAAGTCATCCAACCCTATTAGACACTGGAAAACAGCTGAAGTGCTATGCCCTTGATCTGCAGACGTACTCCTTTATTGAGTATTCCAGTACCCATAAATCACCTTACAATACAATACCTTCCAATGCACATATACATTATAGAGCTACTTACATACAGATTGTATCCTGAAATTCTCTACAGCACTAAAAAATTGCAAGACAGCAGCTAGTACATTGTGTAAAGAACACAGCAAGGTAAAGACCTTGCAAGGCAATTAAAGCAAAACCTCCATTCTTTGATAAGACTAATAAACACAGAGAAAAGCAAACTGAGCAGTTGTAAGGCTGAAATGGACTGAAGTAGCAGGGAAGTTCTGAGGAGTGGGTGGCCAGGTCCTGATGGGGGAGAAGGACAGGAGCTCGTCCCCAGCATCATTCTCACAGAAACACTGCTCTGCTGTGAGCACCTTATTGCTGCCTTCACAGCCAAAAATGCCTCCCTGCTGTTCCTAGATCTCACCCATCACTGATCAGTAGCAAAAGCAAGGAAGCCATGCACTAAAAGGACAGCTATATTAATAATCAATTATATCAATAACTAATTCCTTAATTACTCACTCGAATGCTTGAGGGAAGGACAGGAGAGCAAGGACTTTGATCTAATCAATTGTCAGTGCTTTCTGTAGCTTCTTCCATTTTAGTATGCTCTCAGACACATGGTGTGCTTCATGAGGCTGTCCTGTGTAGGGCTGGGAGCTGGGCTCAGTGATCCTTGTGGGTCCCTTTCAGCTCAGGGTATTCTATGATTTTATGGCTCTAGTCTGGCCAAGGTTTCTTCTTATAGCCTGGGTAGAAGCATTTTGGACACAAGGGAAGCAAGAGACATGGACTTCTCCAGTGCTAGTGCCCAGGCCACTTGCATGGCATTTCTTCTCTTTCACTGTATCGGAATATGCCTTCCACAGACTGAGCAGCAGATTCTTGCTCTTCTGTTATTCTTATTTCCCTCCAGTAAGAAAAATATGGGTTGAATGTCAAGGGGAAAACATTCAGAAGAACAAAATTCTCTCCTTAGCTAATGACTTTTGTAACTGAATAAACAAGAAATACCAAGAAAGATCTTTCATGGCAGTCAGACAAATACTCTGACAGCCAGAACCAGAACAAACAAAAAAAACCCCTATATCTGGCCTAAAAAAGCTAGTAAGCACCAATCCCTACTTGTCTCTGTTGCAATCTCTCACAAACTGCATCTCTGAGATGGTAGAAAGTATCTGGAACATAGATTAAAACACTCTTCTTAGCTTTAAGACAAGTTAAACATTTGGGTTTTTGAGGTCCTTCTTCTCCTTTCCATTGCCTGAAGGCAGCCTAGTTACATGAATGGACCTGCTGTAGGACCATCTGCCCTGAGTTCAGGGGTTTGGATTAAAAGCTTGCATCTGCACCTCATTCGTGGTCGTGACTCCTGATTTAGGGGATGCTCAGCGTAGTTACCAAGCATTGAGCTCCATCCAGAGGAAAGCTTCAACTGAAGAGAGACAATATATTATTCCAGCCTGGTAACATCAAAAGGCTGTTTTGCACGTTAACCACTAATTCTTCTTGCTGGATGCAAAGAGAAACAGAAAACTCAGAAAAACCAATTAAGGATCCACAGGAACATAACGATGGGCTCGTTCAGGACTGCACTTAGTGCACAAAATAATTCATGGACATGCAAAGACAATACTCACTGTGAACTAAAAGGTTACAATTCCAAAATAGTCTTCAAATGTACTCTGAGGTAAACTGTGCATTCCCTCCTTTATCATCCCAGATGATTAGAACAGAAAAACAGCCCTTAAGTAATATCTTACATAAAGCCATTGGTGATCATGCTGATGTCATGAGAAAGGCATAAAGCTCCCTCTGCAAGCTTCACCAACAGAACTTCCTATGGAGGAAAGGGGGACAAAATAAAACAATTTGAAGATGCTACCCCAGTTTCTGTCTCCTAATAGTTTATATAGTCCTTCAGGAAAAGAGCAGGCCAGGAGAAGTCATGCACTTCAACATCACTACCTTCCTGGAAGAAGTTGTGCAGAATCAGAAAGTTTAGATGCCCTTAGTTGCCATCCTAGCAGCTTTCTCCCTCCTTTGGTGCTTTGATAAATCATTTATTAGGACAGCCTTTTTAGATAATCCCTGGGACTGGGGGAGGGGTTAGGGGGGACGAGGAAGAAAAGAAAAAACACCAACATCCCCCCCATAAAATAGATTTATCACAAAATGCTGTCCTCCTACCAACCATCTTCAGATCAGAACATATATTTCTCTGATTATTAATTAAATGATGCACAGAAAGAGCTTCAAGCTTTTTAACCTCTCCCTTTCTTTTTTGTCCTTCAAGAGTGTAGATGACAATGCAGGGGTGGTGTTAAAAACACAGATAGCAGGTGCAGTACTACCATTATGCTTTGAGCCCATGGACTCAAACATTAAAGCCATTCAGGAAACAAGTATTTAAGTTGTTCTCCCAGTACACACATTCTGTTCCCAGTCATACATGTTTAAATCTCTCATAGCACCATTAACCCTGCTGATATAGATGAGAAGAAACCTAGATGCTTAACTGGCAATAGTGCCAATATAACAACAAAAAAAGTCAAATCTGCCAGTAAGTATTTGACCTGAGAAAAGAAAGGAATATACCCATTATCTGCCTATCCCCTATAATTGTGCCATCTCAACTCTCAGAATAAGCCATCCTCTCTTTGGAGTTAGTTAATCTAAATACCTTCAACGATATGAAGCACAACTCCACATAAATAACAGGAAGCAGGAGAGTTGGATGGACCAGCAACTTCTGAGTGTGTCAGACTCCCTAAAAATTAAAACAGTGAAAAGAAGTTAGAGGAATTAGCTCTGTCTCTAGAATGTGCTCACAAGGAAAGTGCACAGTTATTAGCATTTGCCCTTCTTCTCTTTCACCAGGCCTCCCATCTCATCTCCTCTATCAGGAGGAGATTTTTATATTGCGTCAGTGGATATCAGAACAACCAAGGAGAAAAATTCTGGTCCAAATCTGCAGGCAACTAATACCAAAATCAGAGTACAACTCCCAGCTTCATTATCTGGTCTAAATGAAATATAGTGAGCAAATGCACTTCTGATCTCTCTTATTAGTCCCATTTGTTAAAATGCGGCATTATTTACAGCTTTGCATAGAATGAGGAAATGGGTTAGAATTCCATTTCAAAAGCAAAGTGGTGATAAAAACTAGTGTAGCTTTGTGAGCTTATCTCACAGCGAGGTTCTTGCAGAGGTATGACTATATGAGCATCTCAGCACCAGGGCTTGTCATCCCACTAAGGTCTAGTCATGGCAAAAGTAAACAAATAGCCTGTCATACTGGGCAACATTTCTGGAGTTTGATTAACATCACTTTGGGGAGTGCCTCACCCAAGCACTAGGCAGTTAACAACATCTTACCTTGAGATATCACTCCTAGTTATGGAACCAGGTAAATCCTACAACAGAGGTACCTTGATTTAAGCTAAGGTGCCTGCCTTCATTGCAGCCAGCACTGGTCCCTGACACACAGCCAAGTGGGACTTGATTCATTTCAGCACAGCTAAGAGTACCCTGAAAAAAGAGAGAAATATTGTTCTACACTCCACTGACTAGATCTCCACTGATTATTGTAGGGTCCTAAGGTGTTCTGTTCACAAGTGGATGAACATGTAGGCACAATCTAGTCAGTAGGAGGGATGTTAAAACAGGAGTAGATACAAGAGTAGAAATTAAAGTTCCCAGACAAGGTAGGTTCTCTAAAGACACGATCCAAGCAATTATTCAGCTGCAGCCAACTCGGTTTTGGTATTTGATCACTACATATATATTAGTGCAGTAAACATACCTGGCACTTTCCCCTAGCACTGGGAACAGCTGGCACAAAATGGCCCACGCCCAAATTATTAAATTTTCTCACTAAGAGTATCATGGCCACATCCAAGTTAACTTCTGAAAACAGCCTCTGTTCTGTGCTAATACTCAGGCTTTGTCTAGGAATTCTTTGGAGTTAAGCACAAGTCAAAAAATTCAGCAGCACAGATTATTAGGTTCCCATTTCTCTGAACTTCCTCGGCACAGTTTTAGTCTACTGATGCAGCTGATGTCTGTTGGTCACGAATATTAGCAATCCAAACATGATCTTAAAAAGAAATGGCTTTCACTACATTCTATATTCAAAGATATGAGGTATGTAGACAACATATTTAAAGCTGGAGATCAGCTAAAGCACTCTCAAGGGAGTCTGAATGAACTGGGTGAAATCAGGAGGTGTTTAGTTTATTCTTTCACTGAAATTGAATCATAGGACTTTGTTGACTAATAGATTATTCAACTAGTCAGATGCGAACTGGGAACATTACCAGGCACTTACTGGCTAATAAGTGATTGCAAGAGCACATCCACTGCTATTGAATAATACCCCAGCTCATTACTCTCCAGTTTTCTGCCTAGGAATTGATGATTGCTGTGAGGCTTGAGCAGTACTTTTTATGACATCTTCTGAGCTGCCATGTTGGTACCCCCTCATCCAGGTGGTTGGCAGGAAAACTGCGTGGACAGCCAGTTACTTGGAGCCTTGGCTTCAAGAGGGGAGGACAAAGAGGGATGTCTGTTTATTCCATGTGCCTCCCTTGTAAAACCACATGTGCCATACTCAGTACACCTGAGCTATCTCACTTGGAGTCTAAGACCTGTCATGAAGTTACATTATCAGCCAAAGGCACAGCTGGAATCCAGGAGTGAGAAGGTGCCCTTCCATATGCAGCTCTGTCATTTTCAAATGGAAGCCACCCTGTGAGACTTGTTTTCAAGGAGGAACTGGACCAGGGAGGAGGTGCTGCTGAATGCATTCACAGTACAGCCCAAGGCTGTAAGCCAGGCCTGGTGCTGTTGTCAGGAGCAGGTGTATACCTGGCAGCAAACGCTCAGCATTAGCTTTTTGAGGGGCTCAGAAACTGCCTCTTCACTTCAGGCTGTCTATTGAGAGACACTAGGTTCCTAGGACTGGTTTGTGCTGCCAGAGCCTTGCAGGGGTGGGTAAGCAGATGGCTTTGTCTGGAGTGCAGGCTGGTCCGGGCTAGTCTCACCCAGGGTTTGTGCTCAGAAATGTTGTTGGCACACAGGGACATTTCTGGCAAAGATAGCAGAGGCAATTCTTGTACAGTGTGATGACGCCCTGCCTCACTAATGTCTCAGACCCATGGTCACTCCAGCTACAGTCATACACAGAACGAACAAATTAGGCTTTTTTTTTTAGATCTAACATTAAAAAAAAAATCAACCCACACCAAAAACCCTTCCTGGGCTAAATTCATTAGATGCATTGCATCCTCGGTGTTTCTGACCTATCAGATTGCCAGAGAACTAGTCTTCCATTGAGACAAAGAATGTCATTTTAAGTGGCCCATAGATACAACATTCAGTCACTGTAGTTTCTACTGCTGGATATGCTCTGTGGTTGATTGGATGATTTGCTGGTAAAGTAGGAAACTACTTAGGGAAACCATGTTAGGAAGGTACTAGTGTTCATCTCTCTCAACTGCAGAGTCAACATAAAGTCTGAAGAAATTGCCAGTTATTAAAGGTCTTTATATTGCTTAGCTGGCCAACAATCAAACTATTCATGCCAATGAATATCATAATGGAGAACTTATTAAATTCACATTTTACTTATATTGTCATAATAAGGAAGTAACAGTAGGTATATCAGATTCCCCTCATCGTTAAGATTGGAAGGCAAAGGAAAATTTATGCTGGCAAGTTAAGAAGGGTCTAGAGGCTTACCCCAATCATAATAGAGGGAAAGAGAGTGAGACAGAGTGCCTTGAGACCATGCGTTACATCTGCTGACTCCCAGCTCAAAGGTGACCCAAATTTTGTGTGTGCTGGTTCAGTGGCACCAACATTTGGATCCCTGTGCTTCACATAGTCTTGTGTTCAAACTAGCACTCAGACCAGGCACTGTGTCCTGGGACACTGATCTGTAACAACCCCTCCTATCCTTTGTCCCACATTGGCAACCATCCTCTCCTCACTCTCCTGACCACCCGCCCACCCTCCTACCTGCTCACTTCCCCCCTCTCAGAGCCCTCACACCCCTCCCCATGTTCATTCTCAGTGGTCGTTGCATGTACGTGCCTTGGCACCCTTCAGCTCATTAAGCCCCCTGCCTTGCCTCATGTTTTGACAGGTTTTGTGAGTTTTGACAATCCTGCCAGTGCCCAAGCTGCTATCCAGGCCATGAATGGATTCCAGATCGGCATGAAGAGGCTGAAGGTGCAGCTGAAGAGGCCAAAGGATGCTAATCGTCCCTACTGAAGAGTTGTAGGAACCACTGGATACAAAGCACTAGCACAGGTAACTGCATGGGGAAAAGGGTGTCAGCTACAGTTGTAGCGTCTCTCTGTGTTGTAGACCCTCAGAAATATACAGTTCTGTGACTCTCTAGTTTCTGCCTTTTTCACTCTGACTAGAGCCACTCTGCACAGACACACACCCACACATAAACTAGGGACTGTTTGTGTGTGTATGTCTGTAGAAAAAGAGGTGGAAGGATGCTTAACAAGGGATGAGCCAAGTTCCTCACCCCAGCGGCATCCTGCATCTCTAGAAAGTGTTTCTGGTCACTAGAGGAGGGTCAGCAACTGTGCTAATTCTCCTTGCTCAGCCAAAGAGAGCATTTTTAGTGCCTGAAGAAAATCTGCAGTTGAGAGGTGGGACTGGGCTGCGGTTTAATCCCAGGTGACTGGACTGGGACAGTGTCTGTCTCAATAGCTCTGTGTTGCAAACGTTTCAAAGCATTCTTCATTCTTCATGCGGTAAAGTCTGTATCCAATTTCATCCCAGCATAATAACTTAATGTAAATACGTCTCCCTAACAACCAAATAACTCCTAATTTATTTCTTCCCAAACCCAAGAAATTAATAGAGGGATCCATGTTCACTTCTTCCTGAGTTGTTTTAAATTTCTGTGTGTAGATAAAACCCAACCAAAGCCAAGGAAGTGTAGCTCAAGCGAGGACCTAGGGTCTCACTGTTAGACTCATGTACTATGTGTTGCTGGAAAGAAGCCAGCTTGATGCTCCAAGGGAACTTATAATACATGTAAAAGCATCAAAAGTATCAGAAGCAGCAGGTTGGAATCCCAACCTATCACCAATAACAAAAATGGAGATATTTCCAAAAGTGGAAATATTTTCCACCACTGGCTGGCTCTTCCATTAGATAATTCTTTGAGAAACAGAAATATTGACCCCTAATTTTTTTGTTTGCAGAGACAGGAAGTATCCCTATTGTTAAAACAGTTCCACACCAGATAAACGCAGCACCTAGGAAGGCCCTAAGCTGTAGCAAGCACTTTGTATTAGTGATAAAGAGATGGGTTAGGTGACCTTTCTATGCCATTTTAGCTGCAATGTCTAAGATTCCGTGATTTTGATTCAGGCCCTTTTTGACTCATCTAAGACAGTCAGGAAATCCCTATCTTTAACTTTCCAAAAAAAAATGGAGTGGTTTAATTTTTCACTGGTATCTCTAATATCTTTGAAAAATGTATTTTTCCAGTCTTCAGAGCAGTACCCTGTTCCCAGGGAATTAAGGAATGGGATCAAAATGTTTTTGAAAGAGGTGCTGCACTGAAGACAACGTAAAAGAGATTAAGAAACCTTCCAATAAACATATCAGGTGCATGTGCAAGAAACAGGTCCGTAGTTTAGACTCTCCTTTATATGTGACCATATGAAGATAACTGACAATGCATATTCCCTCTTCGAATACCTCTTTTCTTTTCCTTGCTTATGAAAAGGCCTCTTGGAAGCTTGAAACCAAAATATGTTTCCATATCCAAACGCTTTTTGCTTCATCACACTGGCTTTGTACTGCAGGCTTTGCTGGGGGAGAGCGGGAGATGCATGCATGCGATTTTGTTAAAGCAAGGACTGTCTTTGTCAGGAAGGTTTTCAGTAGCACCTGCAAAGGGATCAAGGAACACAAAGGTGTCCCTAGTTAGGCACCAAGAAATAGTTTTATATCATAGCATAGCTGTGATCACTGAGGATATGGTTGTTTTTTAAGTGTGTAAGAAGACACAGGGCTGTGGACACCTGTGCTGTTAAAGATTTATCAGCATAAGTCTATGGTATTCTTATTATCATGGATCATTATGAAGTGCTCTTCTACATGATCAGGCTGATGCTGAGGTCTCAGCTTGTTTTCCTGTAAAAGGATTACTCACTAGTAGGACTGAGATTTGTTGTTTGCGTTATTTTTTTCCCCAACAAATTATATAAAAAGGTCTGAGTAGGTAAAATGGTAATAAAATTCCATATGTCTCCCTTAGAGAGTTTTTTCCCTTTCCTTTGCTTCTACAAAGCAGAAGAGTCTTGAAGTATTGCCTCTAAGTAGGAAGTCCTTTAGCCTTCCTGGCTTTTATTTTGGTTTTAATGCTTTGCAAAATCATTCAGTTGTTACCACCGTGTCACTTCCATACTTGGCTTACAGGAGAGTTTTTTAGAGACCCTGCCAAAATGGAGTAAATGTGTCCCAGAGGTCCTTATTCTCTTGTATACTCACACCTTGGCGAGACCTTTGCAGGAGCTGTACCTGGCTTTTAGAAAAGGAGAAAAAGGTTTTGTGTATGTATTTTTGCACCTAACAAAGGGAATTGCCTGAGTGCTTGTGGCCCCAGGAGGACATTGCAGGAGCATATCCCAGGGAAGGATTTTGTTTAGCACAGGGAGTACCTTACTCCATTAGACTGGAGAGAACACTTGGTGACAGCAAGGGTACCCAAAATATCAGAAGGGCTTAAACCCAGCTCTTCCTTCAGCTCATCTGCTTTCCAGTGCTTGGAAACATCGATACCAGCACCTTAAAAGCAGACAGTGCTCTTACTCATGGTGTTCACAAGTCAGCTTCCCACCAGGGCTGGGCAATAGCTGTCAGCACTTGCTAAGCACTCAGTTGCTAAGCCTGACTCAGAGATAGGTCAGTTGTTCCTGGCTCAGCACAGTGTTGCTGTACCCCCATGGGGGTTTGATTTGCAACTTCCTTTAACTGATAGAAACACAATAATTCCAGTATGGTTTTTTATCTATCTTTACTTTTGCCGCAGCTCTTCAGGGTCTTTAATTCCAATTTGAAGCATGTGTATAACCATATTGACATCAGGGCAATTACTCATGTGCTTCAAGAAACTTTTTAATTCGGGTTTTTTTAAGGAAGGACCTCGTTTTATTGAATTCCTTTCAAAATAAGAAGATGCCAACAACAACAAAAACAACAAAAAGTTGCACCCAGTTTGATGTAATTCACCAGACTACTTATTTCCTAACTTAGAGAGAAAGATCTTCACTCAATTTTAATTCTGGATGCACTTCTTTAAAAAAAAAAGTAAAAATCTCCCTTTTGGGACACAAGCAGTCTAGGCCACAGTGATTTGAACTCCTTTGTTTTCATTGCAAGTGCTCTAAAGTTGCTGTCAAACACTGAAAGGGTGTCTGTGATGTGGCAGATAAGCTGCAGCAAGCAAAGCTCTGAAGAATTTAGATGGCAAAATGTTTCCAAAATGGCTGCCTCTGTTCTCTTTTTTCTTTCTAATTAAAGAGGTGGTTGTGGGAAGGCAAAAGGGAGGGTGGGAGGGGAGGGAGGGGGTAGAGAAAGGGTGGGCTGGGAGAAAGCAAAAGAGAGGAGGATCATTTGAGGCAACTCTGCCAGAATCAATATATTCTATTACCAATCCCCCCTCAGGACTAGAAGGCAAAGATTCAGAGGCATTTTGTGTGTCTTTCATATAGAAAATGCACAAAATAATTAAGAAAAAAACAACCTGAAATCCACATCTCCCTTGGGTGGCCATTCCTAGGAGCCCTTCAGTACCCTGTGCTGTGAACAAAGTTTCAGGTACAACTTGCAGTGTCTGGGGCTGTGTGTGAGCCCTCTGCACGGCCAGTGCCAGGGAGCACTGCTGGGACAGGCAGAGAGGAGAGCTCTCCTCTGTTCCTCCCCATGGGAGCAGATGTGATCAGTTCAATTCCAGCCCTCTGCACTGGGTCTGGGAGCTCGTTGTGGTGCCCCATCCATTCTCAGTCAGTATTATCCACGGTAGGATAATGCTGCCCAGAAAACTGCATAGGTCACAGCTCTTTTTAAGGACATAACACAGAGCAGCCCAGAACCATCCAGCTGATAGATCAATAAAAGACATTACACACAGCAGTGAAAATCCTGTCCATTTCCCTTCTGTGGCTTCATTACAGTGACTGACCATTAGCAAAGAGATGTTTTCCACCTTGGACAGATACTCTGCTGTTGAAGTTTTATTTAAAGCTAAAGGTGGAGGGACATTTGGGTAAGACTGACTGGGAACACTGGCATGAAACTGAGAGAGACAAAGTGAGTGTGAGTGAGACAGACTGAGTGAGGTAAAAGGGAAACAGAAGAGGGGAGGAAAAAAAGGCCAACAGTAAGACTTTTTTAGCTGTGCTCCTAAGAATAGTGACAAAACATTAAACGAATGCAGTGTCCAGGCAACACGCTTCTCCAAAACGCCAGGGGAAATAACATAGGCCAAAGTTCAAACACAAAAAAAAAAAACAAAAAAAAAATGTTCACGTCCTCCTTCACAGTTTCTTGAACCTGTGTGGTTTATTGCAGAACGTGTGAAACTGGAAAACTTTGCGTTTTTCTCTTTCAGCTCCCTAATAAAGAGAAAAAAACCCAAACAAACAAACAAAAAACCCCAAAACCAAACAAACAAACAAAAAACCCCCTTCATTTTATAGTAAGTAGACACTATCAGCCAAAAATGAAACAAACAAGCAAAATTCCAAATGCCCATAAACAAACAGATGTGAATGGAAAATTTCTGGCTTCTCTTGTCATTTCAGATGACTTCAATGCAAAGTCTAATGAAAGTGTATTTTTTACTGATTTTTTTTGCTGCTTATGCCTCTCAGATAAGTTTCTATTACCTCCAGTGAGAGGCTATTCTGCAGCTGCATTGATCTCACTGTTTTCCATTAGACTGTTCATCTTGAGATTCATACCAAATATCTTTTATCAGGATAAAATCCCATTTCTTGTAGTTATGCCTCCTACAATCATGCTAACCAGCTCCTCTTCCACCTGCACAGATTATTGTTGTTTCCCTCCTTTAGTCATCACTTAGATCATTTAGGACTTGCTTACATTATGGAAATTTGCACTAGTATAATTGCATCAAAACAGTACTCCAGCACAAGCTTAATGTGACTGAATAAAGAGAGAAAAAAAATCAGCACAGCTTAATTTAGGAAAGTCTGTTTAGGTACTGGAAAAACATCACCCCAGCCAATATTTTTTTCTAATCTTTGGATTACTTTTGTTTTTCATTTCCACTGACAACTGAGATAAAATTACGCATCTCTCACTGTGTTTGCAACCCCAACTTTGTGTTGCTGTGCTTGTACTGAGAGAAAGGACATGAATTTTGGTGGGAGAGGCTGAAACAGAGCTCCTGAAGATGTTTGCAAAACTGACAAGGAAACTCTTTACTGGCTGATAGTTTTTAACCTGCCTGCCCATTTAAATTACTTATAACTTTATTATGGTAAAATTCTCATGTCTGTTCTATAAACCACAGTTTTGATACCAGAGCATGCAAAATCCCATTTGCTAATTATTGTATTCTAAGATTGGCATACAATATAATGCACTGATGGAAAACGACAATAATTAATTACTGAATTTACTCCAAAATTACAATCAGTAATTACTGCTCTGAGACTGAGTTCCATTCAGCAATATTTGGAACTTGTTCTTCCTCAAAGCAGGGCAGCTTTTCAGGAGTATTGCTGTGTTTGCATCTAAATGAGTCCATGTAGGTCACTAACAGATCCACGCTATTTGTCATGGGACTGATAGAGCAGCACAATGCAATACCATAACACTTTCCCTCAGTTCAGAGCAGGAATTCTTCATTAAAACCCATGTCCCCCCCCTTTTTTTTTAATGTTAGATAATATAATTATTTCAGTACTAAATAATAGATGTGAAAGCAGCCTCCCATTTCTCATCCCACTGTGATGCTCTCGGTTCCTATGATCTGAAGTAAAACTTTGGAGTCTTGTGAGAACTTTTGCCAATGACTCAGCCAACAAAGAGCCTTCTGACTTGTCCGTGCTGTGAAAAGACCAGGAGCTTGTTATGATTGTGCCCTCTTCAAAGACTTCCAACAGCAAAACATGCAAAATTGTAGGGTTGACTGAAGGGTGGTAGTGTCAAATTCAACAACTTGACCAACAAGATTAGTATGGGAGCTCATGTGGACAATGTCACACAGATTATCTGAATAAGTCAGATTTTAGAGCCTCTTGAGCTCAGTGTGAGCTTCAATTGTGTTAGTTAATGGGCAGCTGCAGTAATCTGAAAACAGCAGCCTTTGAAGGAACCTTTTACTACATTCATTCAGCACAGAGATTTGCTAGGCCAGTGTACAAGGGACTGCAACTTGAAGAAAAGCTGGAAAATATAAGAAAAGGAAAGGGCGGGTGTTTTAAACAGCCATGATTTGAAATGAGGGTCGAAGAGATGGAAAAGCACAGGAGACACCCATAGAAAAAATGTTTGTTTCAGCAGCAGCAGCAGCAGCAAACACTGGCAGAATGCATCTTCTGCTAAACAAAATATGTACAAAGAGAATGATAGAAGGGAAAGACCCACAGTGAAAGAGGCTTATGAAAATTCAGGATGAGTCTTAAAAAACCAAGCATGGTCATTTTCCTGCAAGACCATCAAATAAGGCTACTTGGGGAGAGAGCAAAGGGCAAGTCATTTGAAGCTCATTTTATGCAATCAGAAAGGTCTAGGGCTTTAGAGATGTTCCTCTCAGATGGCCCCATATTTGAAGGCCAATAGAGCTGTCTGTGGTGAGTTTAGTTAATGAAAACATGAGCATCATGAACATGCTTTTTTTTGTCCAGGTAGGGATAATGTGGACAGTATAGGACAAAGGACAGAGGGCACAGCCCTCTGGCTCTAAGTAGAAGTGAACAGCAGAGAAGGTTAACACAGGAAACTGGAAACTCTCAATAAATTTAGAGTTACAAGTCAGCCTCAACATGTGGTTCACAGGACTCAGGTCACTTGTGCAGCATTGATCAGTAAGCTGAAAATGATTCTATCTTTTTGTCACTGACCTTTGAGAGCTACTGCAGAACCATGAATTGAAGCTGTATGGGGTAGTGTTTGGCACTTACACCGTAGAGATAAAGAAAAGGGAGGCTAAAAAAACTCCATGAAATTTACTCTGCAGGGGAAAACTGCTACAGGAGTTGGCAAGAATCTTAATAAGGGGTTGCAGAGTACTCCATCAATGTGAGCACCTTAAATTGATGTCCTTATGGTTTGGAAGGCATATACAATCAGCTGCACTAGGACACTGTTTCTCTTTCCCACGGTTATACCCAGTGATATATCAAATGCAATAATTGCATATTTGAATAATTCATGGGTACGGTAACTTTGGCCAGATACAAGTGAATATCAAAACTCTGGTCTCTGAAGTGTTTGATTCAGCTGTAGCAGAGAATTGAAGGTTTACGGTACAAACCCTGCTTCTCAAGTGTCTTTCATCCTGCCCTGTGACTGCAGTTAGAAAAAAAAAAAAAAAAGAGAGTTTTCATTTCAAACAGTTCGTTTTTCCACTTAGCTGAGCTTCATCCAACCTTTCTGAAATATTTGGTAGAAGGCTGAGCTGGAGGGGAAAGTAGAACAGCAGTTAAGTCATTCCCCAAGCAAGAAGCAGAGTAAATGAAAACTCAATGCTCTGTCTGGAAAGGTACTAACCACAACCATGATCGGGCTAAGTTCTCAGGCAGCGTCAATCACCAGCTTCTCTGAAGTCAGTAAAGTGACACTGATTTATGGCAGCCAAGGATTCAGGCCCACTATTACCTATTTAGCTCTAAATGTTCTCCCAGCAGAGATGTTTCAATTATTTGCAATTCTAGAGGGAGGCACAATGTCACCATTCTGGCCACTGTGGTCTTCTTAGAGCAGAGAGACTGTGGAATGATCATGCCTATCTCCAAACATCTCTGTGGCTTATTTTAAAATCCCCTTATACAATAATGACTGACAAACAGAAGAAATTCTCTTGCACCCCCCTGGAAAGCTGCAGTTCCACTCTCCAGTAATCCTCTTCAGAAGGCAGATTTCTCCCATTATTGGGAGATACATTTTCCCTCCCCACCTTTTCAGATATCCACTTTTTCCTATGTAAGAAACATCCATCTGTTCTATGCAAAGCAGGGTAACACTTTAAAATCCTCGCAGTGACAAGATGCCTACCTTTGAGATTTCTGGCTATATGAGGCCCAGTCCTTGAAGCCAACAGATATCTGTTGGTTGATTTGGATGTGCTGTGGACCATGGCCCTGGTTGTTATGGTAGAGTCTGAAAAAGCGGGTTGTTCCACAAGAAAACAGGTTTTCACCACCTTGATTTCCAAGGATTTGGAAATGATTGGGCCATTAAACCCAAGGGCTGTGCAGCCAGCTACAAATGTGTCTTCGTTGGAAAAGATTCTCTATTTTTCTTTACTCTCTTGAAACTTTTCCACTCACGAGTAGAGGTTGCATCCCATTTCCCATAACATATGAGAAGTGAATGCTTTCCATGCTCTTTATTTTTCTCTGTGCATTTTCTTTGTATGGTACGTACTTCTCCACCATGATGGACTGGACACTGGGAAAGGGAACCGGGCAGGCAGCCCAATTCCAGCTTTAGGAAACTGGGCTCTTACATGTCAGTTTTTAAGAGACTTGGCGCTTTCAGAGGGAGGTTTATCTGAGAGTCTTCTGTCTTCTACTCTTATCTTACAAGAGCATTATTTTGTACAGACCGTACAGACCCTGTTACAAAAAATCCCGACAGGAATTCCTATAGGTCTTGTTCCCGTTACCTGTGAAGCACTTTGTGATGCAATTTAGAGAAGGGTGTACAGATCGTCATCAGGAGTAAAGGAATATCTCACTCCTGGAGAACTATTCCTACACTTAAACCTGAATGAAGGAATTAATGTCTCAGTAGATGGCTTTGCTGAGGAGCACACTAAAGGGCTGTTAGTAAAGGCACACAGACTGGCACCAGGGTTCTCTCTGGGGTCTTCTCTTTCACAGACCTAGTTCCTGACAGCCTGACTTCTGATACTCACCAGGGATTTCTGGAAGTAACCCCAGAATGTTTATTAGGATTAAAATGCAAACAATTTCTTTGTTCAGAAATGCTCTAGAATAAAGGAGTTGTCCTGAAGTTCACAGGTATCTGGACAAGTGCTGGGCCTGCCCTTCACCTGGGAAAAGAGTAGGCATTAACAGAGTGATGATGATTTGTGCCAGCTAAAGACTTGTGGGATTTGGCCACTTATTCTCAGGGAACAGAAATCTTCTGCTTTTTCTCTTCTAATCTTTCAAATTGCCTCTGTAATTTTTCCCCAAGTTATGTGTGCTCAGTGTGTTCTGTCGAGGTGAGAAGTGGTAATGTCACTCTGCTCAGAGTTTTATGGTTCACAGAAGGTAGGATTTGTATTGAGATAGACAGATAGATGGATGTCTGGTGCCTGAACACAAGGTATTACAGAGATTGACCCAAAATTTTCAATGCTAAAATCCCAAATGATAGACTAAGGGAATATCTGTCTAGGAGATTTCAGATGGATGTTATCTCTTATTTCTGATTAACACAAACCTTTAAAAGCATATCATCCCTGTCCCTTTGCCCAAATAATTGGAGAAGATCAGAGTAAAGAAGGATCAATAGCAAATAAGTGGTCCACATTTTCTCAGGTGTCAACGTAAAGGAGGTCAAATATGCCATACTGGGAAGGGAAGGACACACAGTTAGGGCAGTCTGGTTTGCATTCAGATAGAGACCATTCATCATGATGAAGGTGGTGGCAAACCCTGTTGCCCACGTCCAACACAGGAAAGGTAGCAGTGACGCTCATGTCCCCTGGACAAACCAGGCTCAGGGCCCCCCTGAAATCTGGGCTCTCTCTGTGCGTGAGAGGGAAATGGAAAGGAGCAGAATTGCTGGCTGACAGGAGCAGTAGGGACACCATCCTGCCAAGCTGCCTGCGGAGCCTGGAGCTGCCTCCTAATGAAGGCAAGCGGCTGGTCACAACTGGAGGCGAGCTGTTCCCCATTTGTTTGTGCTCCTTGGAGTGGCAGGGATCCGCTCTCCATCAGAATAATCCAATTGAACAAAATGATTCATATTAGCAGGCACATCTGTCTGAGGCCAAAGCAGAACCCTGGTGTTAGTTTAATAAATGGCGTTCATTAAACTCAGCTGAAAATATAATCTGAAGAGACTGATGGGGTGAACAGAGCAAAGAATAAGCAAAAGGAGTTAGCAATTATCAGATGTCATTTGTTCTACTGGTACCACGGAATTGGAACTTGTTTGCTGAAATCTTAATTTCATTTTGCTGAGGCAGAATTCATCAGAGAAGCTTATGCTGCAGCTATGATTCCTGTTTGTCAGACCTCGGTAGGGAATGGGGCATTTTTTCTTTCCTTCTTTTCTACCAAAGCACTGGAGGAGCATGTCCCATTAGAGAACCCAAGGATGGGAGAGGTGGAGGGAGCAGCCTTGCCTTTGCCATGGAAAGAGTGCCGAGTGAAGTTCCTTGCGTTGCAATGGAGAGAACATGGGCAGTGCTTTGGGGCAGGAACTTTGGACATTTCCAATGCAGCACAAGTCATAGATCTTCCCAGCTCCTCTGCCATTTCTCTTCTGTACCAAGAGGGTGTATAAACTTTTCTCATTTTACTTCAGAAGCATTTTACACTGTAAAGGGTAGGGGCCACTGGCAAGAGTTTCTCTCTTTTCAGACTCTGCAAAGGCTGGATTCTTCTTGGTGGTCAGGTCAGGGAAACTCCCGCAGCTGTGGACTGGTGGCTGTTCAAGGCAACACAGGGGAGGAGGCACAGGCACTGAGGTGCTCAAGGCAGCCCACATGGTCAGAGCTTAACCTTGATGATCACAAGCTGCTTCCTTCAGGCACAGCTCTCACCCTGTTGCCAGCTAGGCCAGTTCAGTTATTTGGCGTTAGCATTCCTGGCCATAAGTCTTTACACAAAACACTGAATCCAGAGGGATTGCTCTTAGGAGGAAGAGTTGCCTTTCCCAATTCCTGTTGAGCAGAGACAAGCTTCTTGGGACTGGCTTACAGAATGGTCACCATTTGAAGACTGGCTGGACAACCTGTTTCTTGTGAGTTGCTTTGATTTTGTTGAGTTTTAACTTCTCCCTGAAGGTATTGAAATGGTCTTTGGTGAGTTCCAGAAGAAGGCAAGAAAGGATTTTATATTTATAGACTTGCCAGGGCAGTCTATTGAGTCCCAGCCAGTCAGAAAAAATCAGAAGAATAATGGAGGAGAGGGGAAACCTTGACCTCATAAGCTTTCAGTGTTGATTAGTTTGTTGGTGTCAGGAACCTTTTCCTGTTCAGGGCAGACTAACTGTGAAATAAGTTTTTTTCTGCTACTCTTTAATCTGTCTCCTGTATTCCCAAGGGGAAGGAGGAGCCAAAACCTGCCTTCCTGGAGTTCTGCTTCAGAGGAAGCAAGTAAATGAACTGGCACACCAGCAGTGAGGGGCTGCTGGGTTATTTCTTTTCCTGAGACTCATCTTCTCAATGTGCCCTTTGTCAAGAGGCTGAGCACATTCAATTTCCCTCAAAATTCTGTAAGAATCAGTGGTGGACATGAGCCATTGTGGAGATGGTCAGAGGTTTTTCTTGCCCTAATGAGTGCAGGAGAAGGAAGGAGAGTTGCAGAGATAGGCAGCATCTTTCTGAAGTTTGCCCTGGACTCCACCATCACTGGCAGATTTCCTTCACAGCCATGGAAGTGGGTGGGACATGCACTTAATCCCACCTCTACTGGACCACTATCCCTCAGTCAGACTAATCCCTAGCCCTTAGGCACAGGGAGGAGCATAAAGGCTTAGGTTAATGTGATCCTGTCATTTGTATGAGACTGGTGAGGAACTTGCTGAATTTCCCCAGTTCAGCTCTGTGGATCAGGGGACGATAGCAATCCCAAGCCAGCACAGCTGCAGGAACAAGGGGACATGCCTCATAAGCACAGGCTCCCTGAGGTGACAAAGAAACAGAAACCTGAAGGACTGAGACTGATCAAACTCAACTGGATGTAAATACAATTTGGGATTTATTTTCAATACTCTTTGGCAAGTACATTGAAGTAATCTTATGAACCAGACATCATGGGAATCAGAACATTGGTTTTCAGTGCTTTCCCAAAAAAAATTGTTTTGTTTTGGATTTCTTTTTAAGTTCTCAGACAAAAAGTTTTTGATTATTTTTTAAGCAATCATAATTTTTGACTGATCACCTGCATTTTCCACTAAGAAAGGTTTGGAACAAAAATGTGATACAACTCTAAATTAGGACCATATAAATACCTCAGCTATAGCAGTGAAATGAGTCACAGACACAAGTCACATGCATAAGTGTTTTCAGAATCAAACCCTGAGATACTAAAATTTGCCGAGTGATGTGAATTCCTCAGATGGAAACTGCTCCAATTATAGGAGGAATTCTTGCCTTATCTTTCTCCAACTCAGAAAGAGTTATAATCTCAGTGAAAATATCTTCTTTCAGAAGCATCATGCAGAATGTGGCTTCAAGAAGGTTTTTGAGCTTTTTAACAAAAAATTAATAACATTTAATAATTAATAGAACTGTGTAAGCTTATTGAATCGTCCTGGGCTTTAATCAATTTGAAATATTTGGGGCACCAGTTTCCACCTAACTGCTCCTCGCTGGAGGTACATTAGAGTTTTAGTGCAATTAAAACGAAGCAGGAAATATTTTTAGCTAATTGCACTGTGCACCTTGAAGGTAATTTGAAGCTGCAGGCAAAAAAAATAAAATATCAGAAGGAGTAATTGAGTGTTGCAAGCTGGGAGTATGTGTTCCTGGCTGCATTCTGATTTAGAGGGGTACAGCAGCTAGGCGAGGTGCTGAACAGGCTTGGTAGAAGAAGAGTGAAGTCTCACTTCTGGGGAACAGTCCCAGTATATATATGGCACAGGACCAGCTTTGGGAGAGTCACTGAGGACCCTGACAGGGATTTCAGGCAGGGAGAAGAGCTGGGATCTCCTTCTTTCTTGGATGCAACCCCACATAAACACCACTCCAACACATCTTTCCTGTACCTGGTGAGCAACTACAGACCAAATTCTTACCCCAGAGCCAGGCAGACAGCTGTGGGCTATTGTGTCTTGTGTCAGGTACTTGAGCCCCAGGCAGGATGTATCAGGCAACCTACCAGGAGGTCACAGGCAGCTGAGATCCATCAGCTGGGCTTGTCTGGGGTCTTGAGATCATCCCAGGAGGATGGTGAGGAAAGGAAGAGGAGAGTGAGCATCCCAATCTAACTGTCAGCAACAAAAACAGGAGAGTGTAGCGCTGGGTTCATCAGCATTTTGATAAGCTCTAATCACTCTATAAAGGCACCAGAAGAGAGTGGGCACTGAGGCTTTCTTACAGCTTCCCAATTAGACTTAGTTCTCAGCCATGTACATTTTTTTAATTAAACCGTTGGAACAATGCTCAGGAGATAGTAAACTCCTTGAGGCCCCCTTGTAATAAAGAACCTTTCATTATGTGCAGAAAGGCAGCTACCACCAAGCCTAATTTCCTCTCTCACCTAATGTTCACCTGCAGCAAAAGCAGGGGTGAGCACTCCTTATGAGGCAGGAGAAATGCTCTTCAGGGCACAGGACCCACTAAGATGGCCATCAGGAGGGAAAGAGGCTTCAGGCTTTGCTGGAAAAGTAGCCATATGGCATTCATTTGACCTTTACCATCACTACCACTCTGCTTCCCAAAATGACCTGAGTTCATTGCACTGATCTTTGCCTGCAAAGCTCTTGGTTGGCAAAACGCAGCTGAGAGAGGAACAGAGCTTACAGCTATGTCTGCATGAGCAAGTAAATTCTGGATGTGGCTGAGGAAGGTGAATAGGGCTGTGACCACTCAGCCCTTACCAACCTTATCAAGCCCTTAATTGCTCCCAGCAGCAACCCTGGTGCCAGGCAGACCGAAGCCCCCTCCTGCACCAGCCCACCCTGCACCCCCATTCTGCCCAGCCCAGCCTTTCCTCCTGTCACACACCTTCACATCTCTTTTGAGATGCCTCCCACCTCACTGTGATCCTCACCACACTGTGACCACCTCTTCTGCCACTGCCTGGGGACAGAGTGAGAAAAGGCAACACCACTCAGGGAGCCAGTGACATTTTCTGACCATCCGGGATGGCTCCTCCAGGAGCAGCTGCTCCGTTGTGGTGCTTTTTCATCCGCTGCTTGAGACTAATGGCTCTAGAAAAATAGATAAATCAGAGGTGACACAGCTATTGCTGCTTGACAATTTTTCATCAAACCAGCTGGGGGAGGAGTGGGTGACCAAAAAGTGACATTTTGACCAAACTGGATGTTTCCACAACAAATTTTCATTCTAGTAGATTAAAAAAGAAATGCAGACAGGAAAAAAAAAATAATAAAAAAAACTATCTTGATTAAAAATATTGGCTTCAAAACACTAAATTCCTGTTAAAATTGGACTGGTTTTCAGATTGATTAAAAAAAAGACAAAAATTAATCTATTTCTCTGGCCACCTCCCCCACCCCAGATTTGTTTTGTTTATTAACTAAAATGTTCACGGGAAAGAAAGCCAAAATAATGACAATTTTCCCCTGGAAAATAATTGTCATTTTTCAACTAGCTTTTAATGTAACATAGTTAAATGAGAGCAGACCTAGTAACAACACTGCACAGCAAGTAACTCATACAATTATTTGAAAGAAGGGCATTGCAATTAAAGAGTTAATTTCTATCATCACCTTAAATTTATAAATTAGAAAAATGAGGCAGGGTCATCAAGCATATTAACAAAAAAAAAATACAGAAAACATTTGCATTTGAAATGCTGGACTCCCATCTCCCTGTTAGATCCCATTGGCTTCTCTGTCTGTGTATGTGTATTTGTCTCTGCTAATATATATGTATATGTAATACCTCTGTACATATACATATGTAGGACATGTTTGTGTGCATATTCATGTATATAAAGATTCATATATACAATCTGTCTCCTCTTCAACCTTCAGATGTTAGAATCGAAGCATCTGACAAAAGCATTCTTCCTCCCCCCCCTCCCAAAAATAGCATCCCAAGAGTCCAGGTAAATGTGTTGTTGTCTAGTATAAATTATCAGGCTTCTTTCAATCCCAGCATGGATGCAAATTCCCCTTCACTGTACTACCCTTCCCACTCTAAGATATTTGGTCTCCTGATCTTGGACTCTCCACAACAGCCTTAAAAGCGGTTGTCATAGGGATGGAGTCTGTTTTGGAAAGCCCTGCCTCCTTTATCCAGCTCTGCATGCAGTCTGGCCAGGAGCTGGGGAGAGGGGGATCTGTGTGGGTTAGTATTGGGGTGCAGTCAAAAGGAGGGCTGAGGCAGAGGAAAAGCAGAGCCATCCAGCTTTGGAAGCAAGTTAACGCAGAGACAAAAACAGAGACTGAAATTGCTATAGAAACAGTACAAAAGGTAAGGGAGAAAAACACGGGCTGGAATTTTAATAATATTGATTAGCTTCAGGGGCAATAGCTGTGAAGATCTGCCACCTGTAGAAAAAAACATTTCCAGTTCCTTCCAGTAGGTGTGCTTGGGCACAGGATCCAGGAGAGAGAAGGTCAGGATCCTGACTGTGATTTTGGGTGGAATGCAAAGGCACATGTGTGTCTGTGTCTAAATGGAGAATAATGCATAAAGGTGAAGAAGTCTGCATATGCCATGATCAGGGGCTTAAGTGTGAGCAGAGGAGGCCGCCACTTTGGTGCCGGAAGAAGTGAGGGCCTTTGGATTTCTTCAGGGAGAGGCTTCTCACCTCCAAGACAAGAATAAAGAGGTAGAGATGATCAGTGGAGACTTGAGTAACAAGGACTCAGGGGAGAGACATGGCAGAAATGACGAGGAATTGGAGGCAGTAGATTTCTGCAGAGGAAGAAGAATTTCAACTTGGTAGCCCACCATGACGGTGGCAGTGCTGGACGGTTTGTGTGGTCCTGTGAAGGCACACAGCAAGCTTGCTCCTAAAGTTGGCTGCATTTGCAAGCTTAGCAGATATATAGTGACAGCTTCTGTGCTGTGGCATTCACCATACAGTCTAGGTTCTGCTGGGCTTGTGCAACATCTTGCGCACACCTCTTAGGTCATCTGCCTGCTGCAAGGGCACCATAGAGTCATAGCATATATTAGGTGGTAAAAAACCTCTAAGAACACTGAGTCCAACCATTAACCCAGCACTGACAAGTCCACCACTAAACTGTGGATCTAAGCACTGCATCTACACAACTTTTAAATACCTCCAGGGCTGGTGACACCACCACATCCCTGGGCATCCAGTTCCAGCGCTTGACAACCCTTTTGGTGAAGGAATTTTTCCTAATATCCAATCTAAGCCACCCCTAATGCAACTTGAGGCTGTTGGCTCTTGTTCTGTCTCTTGTTACCTGGGAAAAGAGACTGACTGCTACCTGTCTTCAACACCCTTTCATGCAGACAGAAATAAGGTCTCCCCTCAGCCTCCCACTGGGCCCAGTACTGAGTCCTGGGGAACACCACTAGTGACTGGCCCCAGCTGAATATAATTCCATGCACCAGCACTCTCTGGCCCCAGCCATCAGCCAGTTTTTTATCCAGGGAACAGAGCATCCATCCAAGCCAGGAGCAGCCAGTTTCTCCAGGAGAATGCTGTGTCAAAGGCTTTACTGAAGTCCAGGAAGTCAACATCCACAGCCTTTCCCTCATCCACTGAGCAGGTCACCTTGTCATAGAAGGAGATCAGGTTGGTGAAGCAGGACTTGCCATTCCTAAACCCCTGCTGGCTGGGCCTGATCCCCTGGTTCTCCTGTACATGCTGTGTGATGGCACTCAGAATGATCTCTTCATGACTGTCCCCAGCATCGAGGTCAGACTGACAGACCTGTAGTTCCCTGGATCCTCCTTCATTCTGGCCCTTCTCGTGCATGGGCATCACACTGGCTAACCTAAATCAACTGGAACTTCCCCAGTTACCCAGGACTGCTGATAAATGATGGAGAGCTGCTTTATGAGAACCTACACCAGCTCCCTCAGTACCCAGTACCTCAGTACATGGGCACTGAATGTGTCCTACAATCCAGAGCTTATCCTTACAGTCCAATAAGAAGCTGCTGTCAAAACCTTCCCTGCAACAGAGATGTTCGTAGCATTAGGACTACTTTGCTGACAGCACAGGTTACAAGGACATGACTGGATTTATGTTTGTCTAACCAAGGCTTTAACTGAGATTCATTTCCCCTGATGGTATAGACCTACACCATAGCTGTCTCCTTCACAGTTAGTCAGTCAAGGTCCTCATTGTAATATGAGAGATACCAGCTCTTTGTGGCCATGACTCACAGTCTTACCTGGAACAGTCCCTGAGGATAAATGAATTGGTTCCTACAGTCCCTCTGTGTCTCCACTAATACTGGCTTAGAGTGATCTGCTCAGATGGAGGTCTCTTCATCTTGAATCCCATCTTTAAAACTTCAAGCCATTATGTCTATCCAATGTTCAAGGAGAACAGTCTCGGGCCCCACTTCTGTGCTTCAAAGAAGAAGCTGGGCATTTGCCAGATTTATTTGGTTATAGTTTGCTCAGTAGAACAAGTTCTTGGACATGTCCCTGGAGACTGCCAAAGGGTCTTCTCCCTTTCACTGACTGGGTAGATGCTGTAGACCCCTGCTTTAGAAGGACAGCTTTCATTTGGTGCTTGAAATACAGACCCAAGTTAGGCAGAGAGGATGACCACATGTAACTTTTGTTTGAAAGAACTTTTTCAAGTGTTTTTTGTTGTTCTTTTAGCCTCAGCAAGTCCTAATCCTTCATTTGTACATATATGTGTGTGTGTGTGTGTGTGTGTGTGTGTGTGTGTGTTTCATCCAGTGTCTGAGGGTGTCTGTGGAGGACAGTCAGAGGGATGGTAGTACCACCTGCAAAGCAGTGGTCACTGACAGACCAGCCTGGTCCTTCCCCTTGTGCACATAAAATGTTTTCCCCAGTAAGGTTATGCCAAAGAACCTCTTCTCAGCTTGAGAGTTGCCTGGGTCTAGCATCCACGTGTAAACCCATTGTCCACTGAGCTCCTACCCCTGACCTGGCAGACGGTGTTATCCCATATTCCAACCCCAGACAGGAGATGCATGTTGTTGCTACTTCCAGGAATAGAGCAGGATGGTGTTTGTTCCAACAGATGTTTCCCATTCCTGTTGCCTCCTTGGTCTATTCAGGGAAGCAAAGCCTGTTAACCCTTTCTTTTCCTGCTGGCACAGCTGAGGTAAGGAAAGAGATAGGTCTTGCTGTGGTGCTGACAGATGTCCTTCCTGTCCCAGCTGCTTGTTTTCCTGTGTTATGACATGGCCAGAAAGCCCAGAGGGGTAAGAGAGATCCTAGAAGCCTGTTCCTCTTCCTCATGCACAGTCAGAAGCTGCACAGCTGACACTACTTGCTCTTAGGTACCTGGGGACACAAATGACAACAATTCTAACCTGGGCCTTCTAGAAAAAGATAGTTTTCTCTCTGTTGGCTTGTGAAATAACTGTAGACACAGATCTTGCATCTGCCTTGGGAGTACCAGTCTACTGTCTTCATTCAAACCCCAGGAAGCTCAGGTTGACACTTCCAGACCATTGAAGGGCAGGACTTTGGGGCCAAGCCATCAAGGAGTCAGCTTTAACCAAGACAGCAACCAACTGTGGGAAAAGTGTGGAGCTGAAGTCAGTGCTCGGATCAGAGGCTTAGTTCAGCATCGCCTCTTGTCAGCTAAGCATAGCTGCTGCAGCCAGAAAACATGTTTCAGTTCACAGAAACAGTGAAGACATTCCAAACAAACAAACAAACAAAAAGCCAAAACATTTTCTCTAGTCAGCATGCATGACTTCAGGATCAGAACTGCCAACAGTATTCTTGTGACACCCCAAAACAAGGTGAAATTTCAGTCGTGTGCAGTGACTTTTCAGAAATAGGCTGGGAGGAGAGATATGAGTCCTGCCAAGGGGACAGAAAGGCTATACCTGAGGAACAGGGTGCAGAGCTGCTGACTGAGACAAGCGTATCATTGTGTGCAGTGATTTTTAGTGTTTACTGAGGCAAAATTCTGTGGGCCAGTAAAGGGACATTTTTGCTTGTAGGGAAGGAACAGGGTGTTTCTACAGATTGTAGCAACCAGCCTCTGGCAGGTTTTTTTCTTCTTTTTTTCTTTTTCCTTTTTTTTCCTTTTTCTTTTTGTTTCTTTTCTCCTTTATGCCCTCCTCTCCTCTCCTCTCCTCTCCTCTCCTCTCCTCTCCTCTCCTCTCCTCTCCGACCCTCTCCTCTCCT
>NW_016690252.1:2163026-2332764 GCF_001604755.1 Lepidothrix coronata | reverse complement strand
TTTTTTTTCGTTTCGGTTGGTTTTTTTTTTTCTCTTTCTTTTTTTTTTTTTTTCATTTTTTTTTTTTAATTCCTTTCTTCTTCCTTTTTTTTTTTTCGTTTCGGTTGGTTTTTTTTTTTCTCTTTCTTTTTTTTTTTTTTTCATTTTTTTTTTTTAATTCCTTTCTTCTTCCTTTCTTTTCTTTCCGTTCGGTTAGTTTGTTTTGCTCTCATTCTTGTTTCATTTTCTATAGTTTAATGGCAAGTATTTCCATTAGAATTTTTTTAATTGATGCTGTGTTTGTAACATTTTTTTTAATTATTATTTTTATATATATCTTCTTTCCCCACCTTTCCCTTTTTCCACACTATATATAAATATATATATATAAAAAATCTTTTCTTCTTTTGTCATTCAATCAAATTCCAACCAAGAGCCAGTCAAATCCACCACAGTCTCGCGCTGAGCTAGGAAAAAAGTTCTCGTAATGACATGAAAGTGGAGAATACAGTCCCCCAGGCCGTAAGTTCAAATCAACTCGAAGTTGAAAGTGTGACATGATGGCGTCATGTAACAAGCTAAGAATTGGTTGCATGACATGCCGTCAAGTTTCGTGCAGGTGCCGTGATTGAAGCATTTTTCTTGGATGTTGTATCAGTTGATGATTGGCCAGTCATGATCACATGTGCCTTTTTTGACTTTGTGCTGCCACAATTTTTTGCTGTGCTCATTTTCGTTTCGTTTTTGGTGCTTGCAGTGGTTTCTTTATTTGTCGTTTGATTTCTCGTCAGCGTTTTATGCTTCTTTAGATGTCACATAGAAGGAAAAAAAAAAGATGGATTCCTAATTCTTTAGAAAAAAAAATGGGATTGTTATAACTACAGATAATTTGGAAAAAAAATAGAGAGAAAAAATGTGTGGTTAATTTTTTGCACTGGAAATCTTGTGATTTTTTTTTTTTTCCGGAGAATTGGGGCCTTTTTCAATTGACACCTTTTTTTTCCCCCTTAGGATATTTCAAATCACCTTATAAAAATTAAAAAAAAAAATAACAAAACCAAAACCAAAACCAAACCAAACCCAAACCAAAACCAAAAAGAGTAATGATAGTAACAGTAGTTTGAAAACTATAGCAATCAAAAAAAAAAGCAACCCCAAGAAAAGCCTCATTGTATGTCTTTTCAAGAATTCCTAATTCTAAGGTGCCGTATTGCAGCAACTCCAGCAAAAATTATTTGCTTAGAGGGAGGGAGGGATTGAGTGGGAAAAAACCCCATCCAGATCAAAAAGCAAAATGCATCTTTTTGTTTACAACTGAAAAAGGGTCCTTGACGAGTGTTTTTTATTTTTTTATTATATTATTATTTTTGGTGTTGTAATTGTTTAGACTGCTGTGTACGGTTTGCTGTTTGTTGAACCAACAGTGTGAAAACCTGCCAGCATGGATTGATATTCCGCATGACACTTTTCCACCAGAGTGGACCTTTTGCAGTTTCTAAGTTTCTTGATGTAATAAATCACCGAGTGTATAAGAAGAACCTGCTTGCTAGAAGGAGATAAGAGCTAATCCTTAATGATTAAGCATCCTACTTAAATGTCAAGCCTAGTCGGATCATGATTATTTTTTTTAAATAATTTTTTTTTATTTAAGAAATGTTAGCTTTACATTTTTTTTTTTCAAAAATAAGTTTATTCCAACAGCCTTTTTTATTTAACCTCCTATAAATTGCCTGTTCAAAGTCCTACTTTCTGACATTCACAAAGGAGTAGATGTTATTGGCAGCTACGTCTCCACAGAAAGCTCATACACTGTCATAGATGGCACCCCATTAAAATATAGAACTACACTTTCTTGATGCCTTTCACACTCAAAAGCCTGCCAAGCAAGATTGTGATCTGGCATTGTAAAGTGGCACTTAAAAATAACTAAAATGCCGCTATCTGCACATACGTAGTGATACAGATTTACACAGACATGTCCTAATATTATTTTGATTTATTATTACTGCTATTAGGAACAATTGTGTTTTTCTTTATCATGATCGTGACTACCTTGCTCACTTTGGGTTTGATCCGGTTCCCACTGAAGTCAAGGGGAATCTTTCTGCTGATGCTAAGTGGGAGCAGAATCAGAGCCAATGCCTCCAAAATCAAAACACCAAAGCAGAAGCCCCATCCTGTCCCAATTGAAGGGAGAAGAAAACACCCATTACTTTCAACAGGAGCAGGATTGGGCCCAAAAGAACAGGCTTGATTTTAATTTCATTTTCATTTTTAGGTCTTTTTTCCCTCCCCGTCTCAAATATTTCCCCCACACCTTCCCTACTTCCCCCTCCCCTTTTTGATTTAATTTGCAATGATCTTCTTCATTTTTTAGGGCAGCAGCTGAATGGGCCACATTTAGGAAAAAAAAAAAAAAAAAGTATATATATATTAAAAAAAAAATCGTGAACTGTTGGATTACACCTTTGACATATCAGCAAATATCAGTCAAGCTGAAGACTTCAGACCTATTCTCTCTTTGATTGTTTAGACTGTAACATTTCTTCAAGAAAAGTATCACATCTGCTGACTTCGAAGGACATGCGCTTGAAAACAAACAAACACATAAGTAAAATCAGAACAGGAGGAAGATTCAACCGGGATTTCTGAAGAGACACTGATATCACCACAGCGGCTTTTCTTCAAACAGGAGATGCAAACCTGGATTCTGGCAAAGGAGTGCCTGTTTGCCACCAAGGATGCGGTTACCATGCGAGAACCCGTGGTAACAGTCACTGAGCATCTTTATCTGTCATTCCTTAGCTATATAGGGACCAAAGGACAAAACTTTTTACCGCAGACTTGTAGCTGTATGTAAAATATGGAAGTTCTTTCCTTTTCTCTGAGCTGTTCCTAAAACAGTTTTTGAGAGCGATTATATGAAATATGTAAAATTAAAAAAAAAAAAATCAAATGCTTAAATGCTTTTAAAACGGCAAGATAATAGTTCTTTGATACTTTGGGAGGTTCTTTGGTTATACATTAATTAGAGTCTATGAAGCTTTCATATGGTTTTCTGTATAATACGCAAGGATTGCGTTGTTAAAGGCAGGTAAGATGGATATCTATGAAAAGCAAAAAAAAAGTAAATAAATAAATACATAAATAAGTACATAAAAAGGCATAGAAAAAGAGAAAGGAAAGATGGTTGATATTAAATGGAAAACAAAAAGGTTTGTAAATGCTTCTAACTCTCCCCATTTAAAATCCTAATAGTTGTACAGAATTTAAAAAAAGAAAGTTTAAAATACCTATATAATAGAAAAAATTAGACAACATAAAAATAAAAAAAAAAAAACAAAAAAAAGCAAAAAAAAAATAATACTACATAGAAGTTAGCGTTAATGCTAAAAACAAAGATGTTGTAGAACTGTAATTTTTGTAGAGTTTAGATTGAGCATAAATTCCTACTCTCTGCCAATTGCTGTTGGATGCTGTTATTTATCGAGGAAAAAAAGGAGAAAAATGGCTATTTTGGCAGCTTTTTTAACTGCAAGCATTCCAGCTATTAAAAAATAAACAAGACAAGACTCAATTCTGTAGACAATGCAAATGGGAAAAAAAAACAGCTGTCTTTTTATCAGACGTTAGTTCTATCTTGAACAACAAAACACAGCTAAACGCTTCATGTCTTCATGATCTGCTGTCCGCAAAATTCCCATCATCCTATGCTTCAGTAGCTTCCATATTTGCTCTAGAAACCTTCAGGGCAAGGGATTAGCCTAGTACCTTAATCTTAAAAAACAAAAAAAGAAAAAAAAAACCAAAAAATCTTTAAAAAAAGCTTAAAAAAAAAAAACATAAAAATAAACTAAAGAAACAATCTCTTTGAAGAATTTCTGAAACTGTTTACAAGGAATTTTGAAAAACAGGGGGATGTTTAAAAAAAAAAAGATGCTGGCTCTGTTTTCTGTAAATAAATTTGCATATTTTGTAGGACTTTTAATTGTAATGATAGAGAAAAAACAAGGAAAACTATTTAATGAAAGCACGATATTTATCTTTGGTAAATGACTTTAGAGCAGTTAAAAATAAGACATTGCTTTAAAAAATCTGACTCAGAAAAAACAATGAATTATTTAAGAACACATATATTTTAAAGTATATCATATTTATTATAATTTATTTTCACAGTCTTAAAACTTGATTTACATCATTCTCACACTTGTTTGCATCGATTGAGCAGTGTGATAATTGTTTTTTGATTATTTATTTGGTTTTACTCTTGTTTAATATTCTTGTTTCTTTCTCTTTGTATTTTTTATCTCAATCTTGAATTTTTTTCTTTTTTTTCTTTTTCCTTTCTTTTTTTTTGTTTCTGTTTTTGTTTTTGTTTTTTTAATGTTAATTTTGATTATATATTGGGCCGAACCGTGCAGTCCTTACTCTTCCAAAACTCTCATGGGGATATAACGAGCATTTTGCCAGAGTAAGGACTGAAGCAAACTGAGCCCACAGCTAGGAAGTACAGATGTGTAACGCAGCTGCAGTTCCATACAACTGCTCTTTCACTCTCAATTCCCTAAAACTCCTTGTAATCTTCTGTAATTATTGAATGACGCTTTCCAGCTTAGCCCTAAAAAAAGCACAGTTTAAAAAAAAAAAAAAAAAAAAAAGCCGTGTTCTTTACTTCTTGATGGCTTCCCTTAATGTGTTTGCTTTGAGAACAAAATGAATCTATTTCGACTCTTTCATTAATATACATTGTTTGAGTATCAGAACAAATCCCTTTGTTATATAAAACGTATCTCATTGGATTGAATTAATGACACTGTTTCATTTAATGTCTGCTTGATATTCCAGTGTGGTTTACCTTAAACCTAGTAGGTTAGAAGATCAAATAATGGTACATACAAATTAGAGTCATTGTAGCTCCCATTTGAAGCCTGTTGTTTGATTTCACGCTCATGGTTTTTTCATGCTGATAAGTATAGAGGCCAAAGCTCGGGACATTGCTCCTTTTGCTGCTTTGGGAAAACCTTGTGAAATTCAGCAATCTCCAGAGATGAGGCTCAATTTCTTCCTGAGCATGCCTCACATCTTGCCTTTTGAACGGTTATTTTTTCCCCCTGAAATGGCTGTAGCAGATCAGCTGAGCTGGGGCTCGGGTTGAAACCAGGAGCCTTTGCATTTTCTTCCTGATTCTTGCAGCCGCATCTGGATTTGGACAAGTTGCACCAGCTAAATCCACCTCTAAATGGGACTAATGGTGCTTGTCCATAACTTGCAGTCCACAGACGGAAGGAGTTCTATTAGTACAAACTCCTATTATTAATACTAAGAGTATTAATACTCAAACTGCCACATTTTTTTTATGTCTGTTCAGGGCAATAGAAACAAATGAAATATAAATCAGATGATGAATACAAGGAGGGAACATGGTCAGTATTTGCCTTTCATCCAAAGGTAAAGGCAAATACAGAACAGCACATACACCAATCCCATCTCTGCCTTTGGACAGAGAAGATGCTCTGTAGAGGGCTGAGCAGGCTAAAGATGTGCAAACTGATCTCAAACATCACTGAGATAGAACCAGGTCTCCAGTAAGAAGAGGTTGCTGTGCCAAAGGCTATTCAGCATCCTGTTCTGAGCTCCAGGGATGAAGAGGACAAACAGAGACTCAACCTCTTACCTGGGCCAGGTTGAGAACTAAGGTGGGGGTGGAGGGCTGAGGGAAGGTGAAGATCTCTACTTGAAGGGGGAAAGCCCCACAACAAACAAGAAAGACTCAATTTCCCAAAGTGGCATAGCAAGGGGAGCACTAAGCAAAGGGAGCAAGTACTGCCTAAATCCCTCCCCACTACTCAGGCCACCTTCCCCACCCTACTTTGTGACCTTCAAGCTCCCCAGAGCTCTCCCCTACCCTCCCTGAGGTAGAAGCTGTGTCTCTGCAGTGTGAGGTACATCCTCATGTACCTGCAAGAACATGGCCATGTTGTCTGAGCAGGATGGGCTGCATCCCTGGGGCATCCAGCTGGGGACACTTCTGGCCAATGAGAAAGAGTTGGGGGCTGTTGACTGACGATTGTAAGACAAAATTTCAGAATCTTGTTTCAGGTACCTGCAATAAACAGGAGATAAAATATCCAGTGTTGGAGAGCAACCAGCTCCCAAGAGGAGACCAGAAAACACTATTAAAGCTGCCTCTGTGGCTTACATCAGTACCCCTAAAAATATTTGACTTTGCAGAGACACTATTGGGGTTCCTGAATTGGGGAATCCAGATATGAGGATCAGCAGGGACAACCAGTGACACAGGAGGGACCACGCCTGGCCCTGACCTTTCTCCCAGCACATCCCCACGCATTACATGCCAGCTCAAAGGCTGGTCAGATCTCCAAGTTCACTCCCCAATAAAGAGGGAGGCACCACAAGAGGAGTCAGCCCACTGGAGGGTCATTTACAACGGTGTGCTGGGGAATAAAGCACTGCTGTGACCTCATTGCTGCCTAAACTAAGTGATGGGTACTTCACATACTCAGCTCCCTGGTTATGGTAGAGACACAGACTGAAACAGAATGGGCTGAAGCACAAATGTAGACGTGGCCTTATGGTTGATAAAGGCACCCCTCTGTGGGCTGTACAGATACACCATCCCTGACTTAACATTTAAGTACTTGCCTTACGGAGACTCCATGCTTCTCTCCAAAGGAAGTCCACCCATTTACACTGCAGGTGCTGTAAAGCAAAACAAACTGCAGCATGATCCTGTTTCAGCATGGGACTGTGTTGCTGGGGCAGGCAATTAGCAAAACAAACACCCCCATCTGAAGCAATGAAAATGAAGAAAGAGGCCAAGTCAACTTGAGAGCCTGTAGCTGCCTGTCTGTGTGCACCAGCATGCAGCAGCATCAGATCAGGAACACTCTATTACAGAGGTTCAAAAGCCACTGGATATTTGATGCTGGCTTCTCTCTCTTATTTGTAGCTGCTAAATCACATTACATGAAACTAAAGGTTTTTTTAAAGGTCAAACATCCATCCTTTGCCAATGTGCTCCTTGGCACCACTGTTATTATAGTAAACTGCAATCCCATCCTCATGAGTAGCTGAGGGCAACCTTTGGTACAAGAACAGGGCATGGTTTGCTGCCATTCTTTATGGAGTCCCATGGAGACACTGCTACTAATAATCACATTTTTGTGTCTCTAAGAAAGCAGTACATCCCTTCCTGGAGTCACTTTTCCATATCAGTGTTTCTTGATGTAGCCACTGAGACACTCCTCCTTTGCACACAAGAGGAAACAATTCCTTTTCCCACTTCCATCACATCCCTACTCCAGGCAGATGTCCATTACAAAATTTTCTTTTATTAGAAGATGAAATGGACTTCGAACAAGGCTACAAGAGCTCTGCCTGTTTCCCTTTGTAACAAACACTGAAATAACATTTGGAAATGTTCTTGCAAATCAAGCTGAGGACTTTTCCACCTTCAATATTCCAGATTCCAACAGCACATTTCTCCCAGATCCAGGTATGACCCGTGAGCAATGACCATCCCATGGGTCTAGAACCATGTGAGGTATTTGTGTTTGTGGTCCCAGGGATATCTCACACATCACAGGGGTTTGGCAGACGGGGAAACACGTCACCGATTGCTCCAGAGCAATGTGCCAACCCTGCCCAAGCAGCTTGTGCAAGCTTTTGCACTGCCCCACTTGAAGAAGGAAGCTGCTGATGCTGTTTCCTAGTAATGTCCCTTAGCAAACTTAATTTGAAAACACCTGACTTCTCCTGGCCACTCCAGAGCTGATGAAATGGGAATAGGCCACAGTCTCAAGGTAGCCAAATATTGATTCTGGAAATGCCTTTTGGAATAGCACTGCTGTCCTACTTGCTGAGGAAATCGGTTTTTGAAACAGGTTTCAATTGCACAGCTTCTCTTTCACTACAAACACATCCCCAAAAAAAACACTCAGAAGGTTCCAAATCAGAGCCTTTGTGTTTCATTTATTAAGGGTACGAGGTCACTCTGATGCCTCATAGAGCCATGGAATTTTTTGAGTTGGGAAGAACCTTTAAAGGTCATCAAGTGCAACCCCCCTGCAGTGAGCAGGAGATCAACTGGACCAGCTTGCTCAGAACCTCATCTCTTTGCCCACTTGCTCTCAACATTTTATAAGCTCTTGTTAGCGCCCACCCAACCTTAAACCTTCCCCACATCACTGCTGAGGAACCTGTATAACGACACTCCTGGGAAGCAACCAATTCTGGTGGCAAAAAACCACTTTGGTATCAAACACCCTCTCACCACGGCACTCATAAACCACCCTGAATTCTGGGTCTCCATCTGGTAAGTTCTGAGCTTGGCGTGGAGCACCTCAAACGAGCACGGACCAGGGAAGGTGGTTCCTTGCACACATACGGGTAAGATGCCCTTCTCCTGGGAGCAGCAGCCTCACAGGGTGCAGTGCATTCACATGAGATATGACAAGAGCAGGTTCAGACTCTTCCCTTGTCCAGATGGAAGCTGAGATTTGCCCCCTGAGACTCCCATGACACAGAAGATGGCCCTGATTATACAATCAGGGCAGTCCAGGGAGGTATTCACAACTCCTCCCGTTGACCTGCCTCATCTTGTTTAAAAGGGTGGAAATAAAAATGGAATTGGGGGACAAGTGACTCCATAACATCTCCTAGGATACCCAGGCTCCTAACATCACTCCCATGAACGTGATGTACATAGTACAGGACACCTCACTGGAAGAAAGGGACACCAACTCTCCCGTTGGTACCCCCTGGTCTGCTCCTCCTGGCAGTTTCCTGGGGTGTAACCTTTGCTGGGTTGCAGTTATTGCTTTCAGCTCTTAAGAAGAGATACAAACACTCAGTTTGCAGTCAGCTGGTGAGTGGGCGGGTTAACTCTCCCCAGAGGGGAGCCACAGCATGACATCCCAAAAATGGGTGCCTCTCCTTGGAGAGACAGAGGCCCTAAACTCCTCCTCACACTTTGAGCCAGAGAAGATCATGTGGTTGTTTTTTTTTTTCCATACACAGCCCAGAAAATGCAATTGCCTAATTCAGTGTGGTGAGTCCTACCAGAGAGCAAAACACCCACAAATTAGGCATCATGACTGTGATGCCTCCTTTGTGAGTCCCTCCTACAGAGGGTAAGAGAGACGATTCCGCTTCAGTGAGCTACAGAACAGGCTCCAAAACTGAAACAGTTGAACGAAGGAATATTGTACACAGATCCTCCTACCAACTCCTACAAGAAAAGATTGCCTTCTTTCAGCTAGAACAAAGAGCTATTAAGTGAGACAATGGGCCTAGGAGCATTGGTGAACCATCTGTCATCAAGTGTTAGACACTAGCAATGTCTTTCTTAGCCAAGCCAAAAGAAGCCCCCAGCCACTGTTACAATGGCATATAAGCACAGATGAAAAGTGTCAGCCCAATTTTGCGTTGTTTTAACTCCCTCCACTCAGTGTGTTCTGTTACTGCTGCTTCCTGTAGCAGCCCCAGAGCAGGCTGGACTACATGAATTTCTCTCAATAATCATCAAATTACACTTTGCATCACATTTGACACAAGTACACTGCAGTTGGCTCTGGGGACAAGGTTTGTTTTGTTGGGGAACCAGGAAACTGATAATAAAGAGACACATGCCCCTCTGGACCCAACTCTCCTAACCTCAAGGGACAGTTATCCAGAACACCTGTATTTGCATTGCAAAGCCCAAATGCTGAAGACAAAGAGGGTCTGAGTCCCTGTGCATAACTCTGATAGCTGATAAGCAGCAAGCAGCCCAGTTTAGGGTAAGACAAGAAACATGAGATAAGACTGATTCACACAAAAGCCTGAGGAGAGCAGGCTGGCCCTAAGTGTGGGACATTATTAGCCTCCTCTGCCCAGTCTGAGCATCCCACTCAGGAGGTGGCTCAGCGGGTGAATGTCAAAATTCCTGTTCTGATGACGGTATTGTACAGAGCAGTCCAAGCCAAAACAAGATAAAGAGCTAGAGAGCTACCTGTCTCTGCAGATTACGCTCTGTAGTTTAAGCAGGAGTTGTCCTTTATCTGGCTTATTTATACCTTTCAGTTTCCAGCCCAAAAGCCTGATCTTAAAGCTTTACTAAGTAAATATTTTCTCTCCTTGACTACCAAGCTTTTGCAGGGCTGGGAGGGAGCTGAGTTTGAGTGAAATACTGGACATTTAAGGTGTTTTATTTTTCTAGAAGTAGGGAAGCCACATAAAGCAACACATTTTCCTGAAAGCCTTACAGTCCAAATCCAGTTTAATCAGAGACTGGGGAATTTTTCCTTCCACGAAGAGACGGATACCACCAAATGCCAAATTTTAGGATCAGTTTTGATACATCAGATTTAAAAGAGCACTCCTGCCCCACAAATTGCAAATGGTGAAGAACAGCAGACAGAGGTCTGCAGCTTGTGCTGGAGGACAAACTTGGCCTGCCTGGACCTCGTTTTTCTTCTATCCAGGTCACCATGGAAGCTACTTGCTGTCAGCTGCTCAGCAAGCCTTCCCATGTGGAATCTGCAGTGGTCCTGGATCAGAGGGGTTTCTATCACTGCTCATGAGCCCAGGTGGTGCTTTTGTTGCACTTTTAGCTGGGGACCCACAAATAAGTGAGATGCCACCTCTCGGGGGTTCCTCCTCCAGGGCCTGAGCTTGCGGAGCCGCCTTGTCTGTCCCACAGGTGACGGACGGATGGTCACGGCCAAGCATTACACCTGGCTAAATTAGGAAACAGTTTCCGTGCAGATGGAAACCAGTAAATCTCAGCTGGGAGGTAGCAACTGAGAGAAGCCAAGTGAAGCGGGAAGTAAAACAGATTAGCCATGGTTTGTACTCACCATTTGAAACAGCCTCAGAGAGTGCACACATGGTCAGGCGCTGCATGCTGAGGAGAAGCGCGGGTGTTTGTGTGCGCCAGCGCTCTACCCTGAGCTGAGCAGCAGCAGCTTCCAGCCAACAAAGAGGTGTGTTAAGGCAAAGAGACCATAGGTTCACACAGAAAGCAGGCTCCAGGGCTGTCAATCCAGCTTCTCTCACGCTCTGGAAATGTAAATTCAAAGGCAAATATAGAACAGTTCAATAGAACAAAACTGAAGTTCGAGCCAGAGGGGCAGTTATTGGTCAGTGTCAGATGGCAAGAACAAAAATGATGTGGAACAGAGGCTTTGAGGTCTTCAGCCATTTCACTGCACGACTAAACTGTACAGATATGTGACAGATATGGAGACTAAGTAGGTGTGACTGTGGCATGCATCACTGCACATGCTAAATAGATAACAAGGCTCTTATATGACCTGCCCTGGTCACTGTGAAGTGGTACAATCTTCATGGTAACTGGCAATGCAAATTAAGAGGGAATTCTGCTCCAGAAGATTTTCCAGTGCTGGTCCTTTGTACAGCTCCTCCCATGTTTTTTCCAAGTGGGGTTGTCAAAAGCATTCAGCAATGGCCTCTTTTCTTCAGCAAAATAAGTTAATAGGAACATTTACAACTGTTTTCAGTTAACACCTTACAAAAGTCAACAAGAAATTGCAATTTTAGTGTGTCAAAGGAGCCAGAATATCCTGTCCCAACATGCCCATCTTTTACTCAATAAAAACCACAATTGGTGTGACAAGTTGTAATAGACAAACAGCTATGCTCTGTCATTCTTCTGTGTGAAAACACCTTTAGCCCCTTGCTTTATCAGGCCTAAAGTCATTTCTTAGGCAATAAGATCAACAGAAACCTCTGCATTTTTCTTCCAACAGTTAAATTATTTATGAGCTTTGAAAATAATCCCACTTTGTCTTCTAACCCCAGTTTTGCATATATACGTGTCGACCCCTGTGAATTCTTCAGCTAAAATATGCATTCATTACAAAACCATTTCAGGGTATTTTTTCTCTCCACTTTATCTACTTGTTTGAATATGTTGTAAACTTGATTAATGTTGCCTTCTAATCTCTTTCTTTCTAGAGAGAACACCTGGAGCTCTTTTAACCTACCTCAAATAAAAAATAAAACCCAAGAGACAAACAACCCAAGTGGCAATGTCACACTTTCACAACCCTTTCCTTTCCCTGGTCATCCCTTGCTCCTCTCCTAAGAGGGTGGACACACGGGCAAAACTTGTGTCAGTGAACCTACAGAGCCATGGGTTTCTTCTAAAGTCCCCTTTCTTATACTCCTGGTAACCTGCTTACTTTTAAGCCTCAGACTGGAATAGTTTGGGGAGATTTATGACAGCAATTCTTCTGGTTCCTTTCACAATGTGTTTTCCGCTATTCTCATCTATCGCTCTGCCAACATGCATCATTTATTTAATACCAGTCACTAGACACATTAAGCTTTTCTTTTCTTTTTTTTTTTTTTTTTTGGAGGACATTTCCTCCCATACCTGGAGAAATCGTGCAGGTAAATAACGTCTGAGCCAACAGTCTTGGACCTGCCTTTTCTGCCTGAATCCAAAGCTTTCCATGGGTATCAATCATCCTCGAACTAGGATTCTTCTCATTTTAATTATGCTAATATCGCCATAATTTCATTCTCGTTAACAGCAATTGAGTTTCAGTCTCTGCAGATGGTGGAGCTGGACAGTTACCAAGCCACATGCCATCTTGAGAGGAGGTTATGGACCAGTGCTTAGCCTGTGGCTGTGCTACTCAGCACCGTTTCTGGGTTGCATCACTTCACGTTACCCATTTGTGACATGACATATGTCTTCGCCTCATACTGGTTTTGAGATTTACAAAGGACATTTTTTTAAAAATAAAGAAGAGTCCATTGCCCAGCTAGCTCGTTCTTGTTACAATACAGCTTTGCCTGACTTGATAATTTCAGGTGAAGGCTGTAGAGGAATTATGCTAGTGATTTAAAGTGGCTACAAAGAGGACAGACACTCTCCCTTCACAAGGAGCCATAGGATGAAGACAAGGGAGAACAAGCACAAGTTGCACTGGGAGAAGTTTCTTCTCAGTTTAAGAAAGACATTTTTTACAGTGAAAACTGTCAATCACTGGAACAACCTCCCCAGTGATGCAGTAGAGTCCACATTGCTGGGGGTTTCCAAGACACAATTGTATTGCATTGGGTGCTAGATAATCTCATCTAAGATGCCTTTCCCATAAAAATTTGGACCAGGTGGTCCTTCTAGGTCCAACATGGGTTCTTTCATGATTCTGTGGTTCTGTGATTGCTGTAGATGTGCATAGATCTATGGGTATGTTACTGCAATAGACACCAGCCCTCTGAACCACTCCAACAGAGCAGGTGTAGAACCCAAATGATGGCAGTGCAGATGGGAAGGACCTCTGTGGTTTTCTCATCCAGTCTCCTACTCAAAGCTGGTCTGCCTTCTGGCCATGTCCCTCATTATTCTCATGAAATAAAGCTATCAGAGGCTACAAAAAGTCGATACAGCATAAACCAAACCGCACCAGTCCTTCAGGAAGGGCCTGACATTGTGTCTGCAAGTGTGAAGAGTGATTTTACATGGATTTGATGTCTGGCTTTTTTGTTTAATCTGAGTGCAGAGTCTGGTAAGGCCGACAGAAATTATGAGGGACTATTGCAGCCTTCTGGGCTGGAGAACATATTAAAATCTCTTCAGGAGGTTATATCTGACCAGCTTCTTATGCTACTTATGTTGCCTCCTCCTACTCCATTTGACAGCAGACCTCTCGGATAATCCAGTAAAACACAGATGGCAGCTGCACAGCTGAGGTAAACATGAAATGGTCTCTGTGACAGCCCAGAAGAGTCATTGTTTTCCCATTCCTAAATCAGATGGTGATCTAGGATCCCAGCCAGACCTATCTTCCCCCAGGCATTAAAAGCACACAAGAAATGAAGAGGTACCACCGTTGGAAGGGTGAGAAACAGTTTCACTCAGATTTTGTGTAGCAGTAGGTCTTCTGCTGATACTTTTAGGGTATATTTTTAATCCATGGCAAGGACTTTAATTTTCTTTAATTATTTCATACATTGGTGGAGATTTAATTAAAATATGAGAGAGAGTCACTTTTTAAGGGCAAAAGGTTTTGAATTCTCCTTGCTGATCAGGATCGCAACAGTATTTATGCTGATGGCCACAAAGGGCATTTCTGACTCCAATTCCATTTCCAGAAAACATTAACGTTGCCTCACGGTGCATTATTTGAATCAGTGCACGTCGCCAGGGGTTGAATAAGACAGTTTCTCCACACTCCACGACAGAGTACCGACACTTCCTAAATTATGCTGTTAAATACTGTAGTATGGCTATAAAATACAATGAAGGCCCATGGAAAGATGCCAGCCCCTTTCTGAGAGAGAGAGCTCTTTTTGGAACCCTGCCTGTGGCCTGTAATTTTCACTTCCTCCCACTACAGTGTGAAGTGACATGAAAGGACTTGTAAAGTCAAGTCCAGGAGGCTGGTGGGGATTTGAAGGAGTAAAGATAAAGTTAGAACATTGATAGCATTTGACCTACTTGAACTTTGTGGGGAAAGAGGGAAGGAACCAAATCTCCCACATATCTCCAAAGCAGACCTCACCAAAAAAAAAAAAAAAAGATATAAATTAATTTCAGCCTGAAAAATCTACATTTTTCAGCCCAGATGGGGCCAAAACATTCAAAGTGTAGAAACTTTTAATGGAGAAAACTGTTCAATCAAAAGCAGCAACCTTCCAGAAAAGTTGCCATCTAGCAAGATATTTCAGTATTTCATGGGAAATGGCATTCGGTGAAGGAAAAGAAACACTGGCAGAGGTTGGAAGCATGTCTTACACAAACTAGGTCTTCTGTCAGATACTGCAGGAATTCACATGGACCCTGACACACGAACACTATAAAAAATCCTTTAAGTCCAGCAGGCTCAAAATTAAATGTGGGGTTTTTTCCCCAGTAAATACTAAGCAGATGGAGGACAGAGGAGGAGTCAAGACAGACTTGTCTTTCTGAGGAATATTTCAGCAGCAAAGATTTGCCCTTCTCCAGTGGTCATAATCTGTCTTGTCACACTCTATGGGTGCCTAAAACCCTTCACTGCAGGAACACAGACAAACTGGTGGTGCCTGACCCACAAAGCTTGAAAAAGGAACTGAGGTACGACAACAATAAAAACAATAGATGTCAACTGTTCCAATCAACAGAGAAAAACCTTGAGACAGTGCCTGACAGACAACAGACACAATATTCTGCCCTCCTGTTTGCTACCACAATTTTACAGTGGGTGCACTAGAACTAACAATCAGAGGAACAGAATAATGAGGTGGAGATGGGTGAGCAAAACTGCACAGGAATTTTTGTCTGCCTAGGTCCACAGATCATATTAATGTATTTCTTACATTCTTGCATCTGTAAATTTATACTCAAATCCAGCCAACCACTCAGTTTAAAATGTGTGTCCTTAGTTGTCTTGGGTGTAAACTTTCAGCAGATGGTCAAAACCAGAAAGCAGTAGCATTTCCTTCGTGACAGTGTTTAAAGGGAGAAAAACTTGGATGTACCCAAAACACCCTGTATTCATTTTCTGGTCCTGGTGTTAGCTGGAGGTAATTCTTTGTTACACACCGTCTCCAGAGCAGACCAAGCTTGAGGCATGATCTTCAAATTCATTAAAAATTCAGAACAGCTCTGGTGGCTGCAGAAACCCTTCACATGGTTCCTAGGGAAAACTCCTGTCAGCAAAGCTCAGAGCTACCTTATTCCAGCCAAGCTACTTCTTAAAACTCTGTCCAGTCCAGGCACATGTGGACAGTGATTGCCAGAACTACTTCTTAGGGAAAAGGATTTGAAAGGAGCTATTAAACCCATGGATACAGGGTAGCCTGGAGAGGTCCTGCCCAGCCCCTCCTGCCATTACTATGGAGGGAAGCACCCCTAGAAAGCTCTTTGCTTAAGTGTCAGGAAGCCCGACACTCACAAAACACGCACATACCACGCAGGGGAACACCACCAGCTTCCAGAGAGTGCAGGCTCTGATGAGCAAACTTGAAATGCAGGAAATAGCATTAAGGAAGATGTTAAGCCTTGTCACCCGAAATAAAGTTTATGTCAAAGAAAATCCCCCGTGGTAGCAGCATAGGAGTCACTTTCTTTCCCACCCTTTAGCTTCTTCCTCATCTCCACTGCACTTTTGGAGCAAAATTCTCAGTGCAGTTAGTCACAGCAGTTCAGCTGGGGACAGGAATGAGTATCAGGAGAGGAACAAAATACACAGAAGGATTCCTTTTACATTTTCAGAGACACAGACTGTATTTTCCCCTTTCCCTCAGGCTCCGTCACGTCACTTTCAACTCCTACAAGTAGTGCTTGGAGAGCAAAGAACGTGGGGGAGAGGTGTGAGAAAGCTGAGCCGTTCGCCTGCAGGAGAACTGGGATTCAGGGCACTGGCAGATGAGCTCTGCAAACATTGCCATGGTGTCCTCAGGTCCTGCCATGTGCTCCTGCATCCTCAGCCCCTGCCATGGGCACATCAAGAGGGGATGGAGGAAAGTCCTGGAGTGTTGATCAAGGAAAATCAATGAGATGACAGACTTCCAGAGATAGGCAGAGGTTTCCCTCTCTGCTGCAGAATGAAGGGTTGGTAATAAATTGCTGGGGATAAATGGCAGCACCTTCCCCACTGCTGCTGTCTCCTTGAGCAAGTGTTGGACCATGAAAGTGAGGGCAGAAAGAGGGATTTTGTGAACAACTACGGCCTCTCTGATGGCACGAATCAAAACCACTCCCCCGCACCAGCTGTCTCTAGACAGGACCGGTCTTGGTCCATGGTTTCTCTGGCTGTAAGAGGTCATTTGTTTCTCTACCTTATACTTTCCAACTCAACAAATTTCTTTTCAAATTAAAGCCTTTCTTTCACCTCCTTCTCCCCACTATAAATATATGAGAAACAAACACCAATCAACCCAACAACTCTCCACATAAATCCTATTGTCTTGGGTTTCTTGACAAATACAGGTTAGTGTTTCTTTATCCCTCACCTTTCTCCTCTCCACAAACTCTAAACCAGACTTTCTGCCAACACTCAGCTCTTGAGTCTTCTCCATGAAGCACCTCAGGACGAGTCACTGTGCTGAAGCTGGGGCAGGGGAACTCTGCCTGAGGAGAGTGCACAAGAGAGGGAATGGGCATCTGCCCAGGACACTGCGGTGTGGTCTGTCTGTAGATATTGTTTTACTTCATTGCAAGCACTGCTTCAAACACTGTCACAGTGGAAATGGTCCCATCTATCTTTCAATGCAAGCATCTGAGCCAGAGGTCATCACCATTTGGGTCAGCAGAGGTCCAGTCAACAGATCTGATTGCATCATCTGATTGCACACACAAAACCTGTGACAAAGAGCAGAACTGAGCTCCAAATCCCAAACCCTTGTTTCCTCCTTGAGTGCTGCAGCCATGAGGCTGCTCCTTTCTGCTCTTCTTGGCTGCAGGCTGAGATGCAATATTGAACTGCCCATCTGAACCCACCCCTTCTCAGAGGATTTGACACCAGGGCAGCCCATGCAGTGTGAAACTGCAACCAAGCACTTCCCTCTACTTGCCAGAGTTGGCAGTAAAGCAGACGTAGTCAGAACACAGAGCACACACGAGTAAGAGGGAGTAAGCCCACAGAGGAAAGGAGGTCCATGCCCCTGGTACTGAGGGCTTAACAGAGTTGCTCAGGGTCCAAGTGGATGTAGTCAACAGTTTTGGATCCCCTACCGAAATTCAAACTGAGCTTACAGATCTCACTGGCACAGAGGACAGAAGCAGAGGAATACTTTCGCTGGGACTAGACCTAAGTTCTGGGCAGTGAATTAAGGAAACACCTGAACTCCTGCCCAGCCAGATGGGAGGGTCAGGTGTTTTTCAAGGCTTCAGAGAGACTTCTTTTACTGAAGCTGTCAGACAGGGTCTTAAAAATAACACCCTCTCAGATGGCTGGCTAGCAAATGCCACTGGCCCCACCAGGGCACTAGCCACCTAAAATACAGATGCAAGGCTGATGCCTAAGCCAGGCAGACCTGTTAATGCTCAGCTTTTGCATTTCAACCTCTAGAGAAGCCCCTGCTGTGGTTAAATATATGGGGCAGCAGAGCATGGCAGCAGAGCTAAAGCCCATAGATCATGAAGTTAAATATTCTACTGTGGGCTAAAAGTGAGCGTGCACAGTTTCAGCCCATGTGTTGGTTGAAGTTATGAGCACACGAGAAAGGGGGATTTATAATGAGAATGGCAATTCAACCTCAATTATAGTGCACGACTGTCTGCACACTATAAACTGAAGGTTTAATAATGAGGCAAGTAGGCTGAAGGAGAGAATTTCATTGTGTCTGTTTCACAGCCTGGAATTCTTACTAAATTCATCAGATTACTTGAGTTCTCCTGACAACTGTAGCAGTATAACTAATTTTAAAGTGGTTTATTGTATATTAAGACTGCAACAGAAGATACAGGCAGAGAAAACCTCATAGCAAAAGAGAACTCCAGATTGAGGACTATAATGTATATGAGGTTTGAAAGAAGTAAGTGCTAAAAGATGTAGACAGCAGTTTTTCAGGGTCCTTAACCTTGATGAATAAATGAATAAAATCCCTTAAAAAATTGCAGTGTTTCTTTCAAGTGGTTTCCAGCATGTTAATGATCAAGAGAAGCTGAGAAAATTGCTGGGAAAGGAGATGACTTTCCTCAATATGCTTTTACCACAGAGACTATGAGACAGACATGAATTGTAAGCAAATAATACGCAAAATATGACAGAGAGAGAAGAACAGAGGCTCTTTAGCTGTCCATAATGCATTTGCATACAGATGTGTTGAGTGCAAGACTTTGTGATGCTGCCAAATCAAAGCTTTAATGGAGATTTGGAGCCTTCCAATTCTTCCATATTCAGGTACTTAGACAAGGCTTTCCTGTATCATATTTGTTTACCTTACTAAGCCAAAAGAAAAAGATTGAAAAGGGACCCAGAGAATACACAGAAGCCTTTATCCACCACCATAAGCATCCCACTCCAGTTAATAATGAATGCCAAAGGGACCTGAGTTGCCCATCCCTATCATTTCTATCATCAAAGCCTCCTAGGTATTGCAGAAAAAGCTAAAGGCACAGCAGTAGCATACAGTACAGAAAAGGGGCATCTCCCCACCTCCTGCCAGACAGGAAGGGAATGTGATGTTGGTGTCCTGGCACAGCCTTACCTGAGGGGACTGAGGGAAGGGAGTAACTGAGAGAGGGAGCATCAGGCACTGATGGGCAACTTGTCTGCTAAAAATGTCCCAGATTTTACAAGCTGTAAAACAGCAAATGAGAAAGGGGTGCTGAAAACTGAAATTTTGAAGGTATCATCTCCAGCAATGTTTTCACCCCTCAATTTTACTGTCTGACAGTGCTGGAAGACAATGCTCTTGCCTCTCCCTGTCTTTGAACTCTCCCCAGCACCTACATCACCCACACACCCCTTTTCTCTCCTGGCCCCACCAACCTCCAGCTAATAATGTTGCTGATTAGATCTTTCATCATTTTTATTGTTATCCACCCGCAGATTAATAAAACAGCGCTCCGGCTGTTTCTGGCTGACCACATTCCCTAATTTATCATAAAGGCTTCGCCTGAAATACTTCTGTGTGACATGTGGGGAGAGCTGCAGCCCCTCCCAGCCAAGCACAGCTGCGAGAGAGCCCAGCACCAGGGTCCGCAGCAGTGCCGCCTGTGCTCTCCCCTCACAGAGCGCAAGTTAACGCGCCGCAGCCAAGCTGCTAAAGCAAAATTACCAGGGATTGGCACCGGAGCCACAGAGGTGGAAAAATGGGGAGTTAACTCCAGCTCACTGGAGCACACTGCTTCATACCTGTACTGTCTCTTAATATGAGGGAATATGCTTTTAAAGCACTCAACGTTTTCTGTTTAAAGACAGTAATTGCAAGGGTGACTTAACATGGCCTCAGGGACTATCCTGCAAGAATTGGAAGGCTTGATCCCTTAAAAGTCAAGCTGTGGGAATCATGAAACCTGCATTGGAATTCCTACACATATACATTTTCTCCTTCTTGTCCCCTCCCATCCTCTGCCATTCTCTTTACCCTCCCATCCTCTGCCATATCCCTTCCCTTCCCCTTTTCCCTTCCTCCTTTTTAGGGTGCCAGTTTAAACTCTGTAGAAACTAAAAGCTCAAACGTCTTGAAGTCCAAAGGAGGATTTAAGCTCACAAACTCAGAAACAATTCTGTCAAAATTACACAGAGTTCTATTAAACTAATGGCCTCATCCATTTACTTGGAGCACATGACATTGACAAGGTGAAGGTGGGTTTGTCTTTGTGTGGCCAGTGTTATACTGGGAGCAACTTTGACCTATTCATTGTTTTACAACACAAAGAAAGGAAGAACTTCTGTCAGGTAGACATTTCTGGAGGATTTTTCCCGTTTTGAGCTGAACAACACGAAGAATTTTCAGGTTACCAACAGAGGAAAGGAAACCAAAGAGGTAAACAACCTTTTATTAAATAAAAAAGTGGAAAATTTCAATAGAACTGATAATGTTTCATATAAAGATTCCATTTAATGAAAAGAAGTCCATCTTCTGATGAGAAATATTTTCAAGGGATACATTTCAGTCAGGGCTGTCAGCTGTTACCTGCCTTTCAATCAGTGACTGGTGCCCTAGCTCACATCCCCCTGCTAGATGCTGTGCAAAGACACAATAAAGCAATCTTTGGCTTATAGAGCTGGAGTCTCATTTTGGGAAGAGCTGAGTGTAACAAGTAGCAGGGTGAAGGTGCAATAGCAAGATCACACAGATACGACAGTCACCACAAGAGAACAACCCAAGGGCAGAGCATGGTTCGAAAACAGCTGCCCCACAGCCAAGTATGCCTTGGCTGACTCCATCAAGGTAACTCAAAAACATTCTGCTCACTTGGATCAGTTTCTGGTGTTATACATTTCTTCCTTCTCAATTTCATTTTCTGCTGTTCCTTTGTCCCCTCCTCATTTTCAGCTGAACCACCCAAAACAAGACTTTCTGCGAGCTGAAGAACCAAGACTGGTCTCCCATGACTCAATGCACTGTCCTTTTGTGTGTGTGTGTGTATGTGTTTATGTGTTTGTCTTTCTTTGTTTTACGGAATTCTGTGCTATGACAGGATAGTACTTGTGAATGCCGGGAGCAGTTCAGAGGACACCCTTCCTCCATGGAGATGCCTTTTTTCACAAAACATACAGGAGCTTAATAACTTTGAGATTTCTTTCTCCTCTACCTAAACCTTCCTCAAGGGAGTTAAAAGGGCATTAGAGGGGCACCAACCAGCAGAATGGCACATGCAGTACAATTCCATCAACCCTTCCATCCTTAAGAAGCCAGACCTCCATGACATATATCCCCTCCTCCTTCTGCCTGATAGTTCAAGCATCCTGCCTGGTTGCCTCTAGGCCTGAGTTATCCTATATCCTACGTCAGTCTCACCTCTTCCTCCCTTCCCCTCTGCCCCCACAAAAGCCACCTGAGACAGGAAATAGCAGTTAAAGAGATTACCAGGAGGTGGTTTTTGGAACAGGTATCTAAGCAACAAGTCCCTCATGAACAAGAGACACTTCGCCTGACCAAGTCCAAAGGAAACCTGACAAAGTCAGCCTAAAATGGACCAAATGCAGCTTTGCTTTGCTTCCCCAGTCAAGGGAGGACATGGGTCTAATTTGCAGCTCACAGCCCAGCAGTGACAGATGCTGCCTGGAACTGAAGGAGAAATGATGATGCAGGGCCGTTCCCTTCGAGACGCCGCACTGTCACCATGGAGGCAGACAGCGTGCTCTCAACAAGTTTATCTGCAAAGTAACATGAAAATTCCTCACAGCAGGAGAGATTTGACGGGACGTGCCTAGCACAGCTTTATAAAAAGGTTTCTTCAAATGTTTCCAAATCCCATGGATCTTTTTCTTGCTTTATCATCCTTTTCAACATCCTTCTTTCTCTTGCTTTTTCTCTTTTTTAAGGCCTTCACAAGGCACGTTTATCAACATCAAAGCACATTCTCTTACAGTTCATTTTTTTTTCCCTCTGAATCCACACTTGCAAAGTCCAAACTACTCTTTCTCCCCACACCCACTGTCTTCACAAAGAGTAAAACTTGCCTCTGTGCATGAAATCTCCTTCAAAGTCTGGGCAGTATTGAGATCCTTATGCAGGAACTGAGATGCTTTACACACAAGTGAATTCCTCTGAGACAGATCATTTGTTTTTGATGCTCCTGTAGACCCCACTGTGCCCAGGCTAAATTTTGATGACGGTCCCATCTCTGAATTTTTCCTATCTCCCAAAGCAAATCTGAGGTGCACAGTGGATTATATTTATAAGCTGCATTCAAGATGCTCAGCCCAGACAAACAAGGGCTCTAGCTCCTTGCTGTTGTCACCAGAGAGATGATGAAGGCTTGGACTTGTGGCCACCACACTGTCCTGTAGGTATCCTGAGCTCAGGCTACCTGCAGGTCATCTCTGCCAAAAGGGTAATTAATTATCGAGTCCTTTCAGACCAGTTTCCTTACCAATCTGGTGTTTTCTTCCCACATAGCCCTCAGGTTCCCTCAAGTGACAGTTACTCCAGGAATATGTATCTACACATCTGACATGAAGGCAAACTTGGACCCAAGGACAGGATCTTCATGACCCAAGGACAGGATCTTCATCCCCCAACCTTTCTCCTCTGTCCTTCTTACAGCACATGGCTTGGCTTTGTCACTCCAGTGTCTTCATCCCAGGAAAACAGGTTTCTCCTCCTGCCATTCTCACCTAGCAGAGTCTTACATCTCCTCTCCTTGGCACCAGCACTGCTGTGGGGACAGACTGGGCACAGGGGCAGCTTCAGATCAGCTTTCTCCACCTTTTGGCAAATTTCATTTGGCAGTTAGCCATGGGAAAGATGGAAACTGAGTTAAAGGATGTGTAGTCACTCCTCAGTGTGTAAAGGGCTGTGTGCGTTGGGGTGGCGATGGGAGAAGAGAAGGTGAAAGGGGAGTTGGAACTGTGAAGTTTGAAGGTGAAAAAAGTCTTTATATCTGGATTAGTGGAGTCCTGGGGCCTTCAAAAATAGTTAAAATTCCCTTTTTTGAGTAATGGAGAAGTAGTTTGCATTGATCTTAAGAATTTGCTTATAGTTTTCCCTGGAGTTCAATGTACTGGGGAGTGCAAAGCTGACACAGCTCAAAAGTTTTATGAACCTCAGGTAACAGCGTGAAAGGAAATTTTAATAAATATTACATTTATTTAAATTTAATTTTTTTCCTTGTTAATAATAAAAGCCAACCTTGGTCTTCTGGGCTTTTCTCATATGCCTGCTTAATACAGCAGCCAAATCGTGGAATTATTTATATTTTAACTTCATTTTCAGTAAATCGTCAATCATTCACCTTTCAAAAGCATTAAATTCAGAGACGAACAGCAGGGGAGAGGGAGACTGAAAAATAAATATTGACTTTCAGGGGTTTGTTTTGGGTTTTTTTAAAAACAAGGTTAGAAATAGAAGCTGTTGTGGGTGATGAGTAAAAGCACAAAAAAGGGAAAAGACATTTGTGCCTATAGATTTCTCCCCATCATAGACCTGCAAATCTATTTCTTCTTTGTTTGCAGGAAACTAAAGCAGTACCTATGGGTAGTGGTCCTTGCTGGCTTAAAGAAGTATTTGGCTGAAAATCTGGGGTCTGGTCATCACTGGGTGAATGATCTTCCTTACGGAGGGGACCTGGTACTAGCCATGGATTACTGGTATTGTCAGCAACAGCTGAGATCCAAGGAAAACCCAGGCAAAAGAGGCATGACAGGACTGAGAAATCCACCAGCACTGCAATACGCAATATTGCAATACACTCATGCTATGTGAAGATGCCAAGGATTCTTCCTTTTAAGTAGCCCAATCAATGCCTAAAGACAATGACAGCCTCTTGTCCCCTGAGACAGAAAGACTACAACCAGCCAGCTGCCTCTTGGGTGCTCCAGTACCTTTCTGTAGGGTTCTTGCCCTTTTGCAAATGGCAGCACCTCTTCAATCCATCTGTGACATCCACCCTCTCACCTGCTACTCCCCCTACCGAGTCACCAGAAATCCCAGCCTGTACAGGCTAAACTACATGAGAGAGGCTAAACACGGCCTGTCAGATCTTGGACATCACAGGGCATAGTACCCCAGTGAGTCACCTGACAGGCTGGGTTCAACTACGGTCGCATAGCCTTGATTCAAAGACCCCAGTAGGTGAAATCTCTACCAAAACCTTTGGAAATTCGTTCCTAGAGACACTGACCAACAAAACAGGTGCCTGGATCCCTGCTCACATCTACTTGTGTTCAGCTTGTGGGCACTGGTCTGTCTTGTGCCTTTCTTTCTCTTTGAGATCTAAGAGTCCTCTGTAGCAGGTGCACACACACAGGAACTCACCACTTGAGCTTGTTGATGAGCTAAGCAAATTGCTCTCTTGGAAGCATTTTCTCCAGCCCAGATTTCTGTGGGCTTCTGCATCCTCTCCAATTTCTTGTTTTCCCTAACAACCCACATGTCCCCAAACTGGAGATGGCTTTCTCTTATCTGATCCCTTCTGAGGTAGAATTAGTCCTGTCCTTTCACCAGTCTCCTTCAAGCTGACATCAGCTGGTCCCACCACCACACTGAGTACAGGTCCACATGAAGAACCTTCCTTTAGGACCTTTCAATCTCCTTCAGAGTCACTGCCTTCCAGAAGGAGTCTGCACACTGGGACTGGCCAGCTGGAAAGTAGCTTGGAGAAAAGGACCTGACAGTCCTCGTGAACACCAAGTTGATCCTGAGCCATCAACGTGCCCTTGTCACAGACAAGGCCAGCAGGCTCCTGGGCTGCATTAGGCAGAACTTTGCCAGCAGATGGAGGGAGGAGATCCTTCTCCTCTACTCAGCACTGGTGAGCCACATCTGGAGTGCTGTGTCCAGCTCTGGGCTCCCCAGTGCACAAGTCCAGTAAAGGGCCACAAAAACAATGAATGAACTGGGGCATCTGATGTGTGAGCGAAGCCTAAGAGCTACCACTGGCCAGTGTGTTGAAGAGAAGAAGATCTTAAAAAGATCTTACCTATATGTATACATATGTGATGGGAGCAAGCAATAAAGACAGATCCAGATTCTTCTCCGTGGTGTCCGCAAAAGACCAAGAAGCATAAACTGAAACATAGGAATTTCCATTTAAATTTAATAAAAAATCTTTTTTTAAACTGTGATGATCCTAAAATCCTGCAACAAGTTGCCAGAGAGGTTATAGAGTCTCCATCCTTGGACGTATTCCAAATGCAACTGGATGTGGTCCTGAGCAACCTGTTCTGGTTGACCCTATTCTGAGCAGAAGGGGTTGGAGTGGATGACCTCCAAAGATGCCATCCAACCTCAGCTGCTCCTGTGATGCTGATGTTCACCACTCCATAGCTTCAACTTATCTTCTTGGTTCCTATTCTGCCTTCTAATTTACCACTGTGAAAATGTATGTTCTATGTGCCTGGACTGCTGATGTCCTTTGCACATATTCTCAAGCCATATCAACCAATCCTCAAAACTTCAGGTTATTTGTACAATTTACCCAGCAGCATTGTTTTTATTTATTTCTAGACCATTGATGGAAACATTAAATTGCATCTAAGCTACGACTTGCTTCTCAGGAATGCCATAGGAAAGTGCTCATTAAACAGATTTCCTCCTCTTAATTTCTGTCCAAGATCTGTCACCTACCCCTCACCAATCTATCAAATATCAGCAATACAAAAGAATTCTAGAATAGATTTCCAGTCCATATAGTCTTTATGTCCTTTCTCTACCCATTAACAGCAACAGACACCTAGGAAACAGCTGCAAGAACTGCAACACATGCAAGCCCCCACATATTCTCCCTGCTTCTGACAGCTGGATGTTTAGGAGCAGAGACAGCAACCAAACCCTTGTGTCCTATGGTCAGCAGTGGACTTGAATTATTGAATTACTGGACTTCTTCTTAACCTATTTGCATGTCAGCTGTTCACTTGCACAATCAGTTCTCTAACAGGATTGTATGGCCCAAGAAAAACTACCTCCTATTTTTTGTTTTAAACTTGTGTGGTGTTTTCACTGGATGTCCTCTCCTCTCTGCCATATGGGGGTGGTTTTGCTGTCTTCACGTAATCTGTAGCACTCCAGATTTCATAGCCTTCCACTCAGGTCACCTTGCTGAGATTTGTCAATCACCTTGTGACAGACTTATTTCCAGGGAAAACCTTCTATCCTTCCCACTGCTTCTTCAGAGCTGGTGTTAGACCTCTGCAGAGAGCCAAGCACGGCTTTATCCTTTGCTGCCAGCCCACCACACTGGCTTTGCAGCTCCTGCTATCCTCAAACCACCTCTCTCTGGCTTGCATCCACTTGGGACAACACATACAACACATTTACTAAGGATGCAGGACAAGGAACCTCTCTGGTTCACAAGGAAACAGAGGCTGAAGCCCTTACAATCTTCTGCCCTGTGCTAGAAAAGCATTCTCCTTCCCTGCTGCCCTCCCTAGGCAGGCAGGCAGGCAGGCAGCAGCTCACCATGCGAGCAAGCAAGCGAAAGAGGAAACAAAAATTAAACAGAGGTTAAGGGAATAGGAGAAGAAAAACAGATGACCCCCCGGAGTCTGGGGCTGAGCGGCACGAACAGTTGGAGCCCCTGGAAGCCAACTCATCCATGCACACTGCCCTTGCTGCCTTCCAGTTCCCAGGAGGGGGCCTAATAAATTTTACAAAAGAGCAAACAGCTGAAAAATGCTCGTATTTAAAAATATATTGAGAGAATTTGCATGTTGTTCCCTTTTGTGTGGGGATGGCATTTATACACCCAGCATTTCAGCAGCACCGCATCTCAGAGCACTTTACATAGCAATTAATTACACACTGGTAGTGGAGTGACTGTCTACAGGCAAACTCATCAGCCATTATCCACTCAGCAACATCCAGAGTACAGCTGTGAACATTTGCATTAGCAGAAAGTCATCTCTGCTGCCATTAGCAAGGTGCGGGATGTCAGGGAGGATGGCAGGGGTCGGCTCACCCCCACTCCTTCCCGAAAAGCCTTTAACAGCTACTGTCACAGCTTTCACAGTCAAACCTGTGACCCTTCCCTCGTTTCACCCCACGTTTGGAGCAGGGAGATGCCATCAACCTACGGAACACTGCAGTTCAGATCCCCAACAACAATGCCAGCTTTTCCTATAACATAGGAAACACTCTTGGATGAGAGACTTCTGAGACAGCACATAAAAGCGAAATCACCAAATCTATCGAGGGGATGGCTTTATGGTATGAACTATGCCCACAGCTTCTGTTTCATATCCTTCATGCAGCCAGCCACAGTGCTGCCCTCATGCTCCAGGATTATTTTCAGCACTCCCCCAGTCTCTCCATAAATCAATCTGGAAAGACACTGCAGACCTGAAAGACCAGCTTCTGACAACTCCCATGGCCTCAACACTATTCTGAAGTACTTTCATTGCCAGATTCTCTCCAGAGTCCCCTTTGCCTCTGCTTTGCCCACACCATGGCAAAACCATGTGTGTGTTACTGCAACTGGGAGATCAGAGGAAACTTATGGGTGATGGGTAATGGGAATAATCCCAGCAGTGCACTGACCTTCAGAGGGAACCTGAGGACAAGAGACCAATCAGCACTACTCACAGAGAACCCAGAGATACTCTAGACAAAGCATTAAAATAAACTCCTATAGTACATCTTTACCACCAGAATGAACAGTTGTGAAAATATCCCTGGACATTAGAACTTGATCTTCTGTATTGCAAGTTGTTAAAACACTACCTGGCATGTTTTTGGCACAATCTAGCTAGCATGTTCCCAAATGATGCCTAGACACAGCCTGGGAATTAGCACAGACTAGTGCCCATTCTCAGTAGGCAATTTGGATACAACCCCCCTTTTTTGGAGGGTGAGAGAATTTAATAGTACAGATGCAGGATATCCTGTGCCAGCTGGCCTCTGTGCAAGAGAGCAGACCTAGCTACAGTTAATTTACAGGTATAGATGCAGCCTCAGAATCCTGGACAACATCCAGCTGATGATTGCATCCTCCTCCTTTCAATTCCACCAGCCTGAAATGCAAAAGAAAGCCACAATGCTTCTAATCTTTAATTGCTGCTATGGACCACTGAAATGCTGCTGTCTTTTGATCCTGGATAAGGTGATCGTTGAATTTCTGAAAGTTAAAGAGTGTATGAAGTTTCTGGTGCCCCTTTGAAGGCCCACAGGAGATACGACTGCAAGCACAAACCAGTAGGGTCTTTTCTTTCTATCTTATTTGTGTTTCATGTGTGCTAAAATATTCAAAACAATTATTCATTTTGCAAGCCTGGCATGTCTTTCTTGCTGAGCGCACCAAGCCAGCTCTAGTCACCCCAGGACCACAGGGAGCCAACAACCAGAATCATTATTGCCATTTGGCAGAAAACAAATCTTATGCAAGACATTGGAGCCATCTCTTGAAACCTGTGTCATGGTAGCACAGATCTCTTTCCAGTTTATAAGAACACAAGTTGGGTGGACGAGAAAGATCTAAAGGACTTATAAGGATAAATATGGTCTTACGAAAGATGACTTTTGAAACCCAGCTCTCCAGCTTTGGGTTTTCTCTCACTGAAAGCCCAATAAACCAGGTAGGCAGGACCACTGCCTGAATGCAGAACAGGTCACCTTGCTCAACTCCATGGCCTGCACTTGCTCTCCAGGGTCTGCAGGATCTGTGGCACTAGAGGTGAGCAGCCATGGTCTCATCCCAGACCCTTCTGCAAAGAAGAGAAGGGAATCAATGTTTCCACATCTGGAGAGGGATGACATTCTTCCAAATGCCTGGTTTACAGCAAAACCACAAAGATTTTGGAAACAGAATCTTTCTGGTGTTTCCTGTATATTGTCTTTGCTGCCAATTTCCTGATTTCTAACACCTCCTTAAGTATGGACAGACACATTTTAATGATTTTTTTGGGAGACAGGGTACTAATCCCACTCTTTAGGGGAGGCTGGATCCCATTCTGACCTTGCTTGCTGTCAAATTTGTCTGCCTTTTAATTACTCACTTGTTTCCCATGTAACTTCCCAGTTTCTTCCCTAAACGCATCCCAAACCCTAAACTTACTTCAAAACCCTGGCAACCCACAGCAATTGCTACCTGCCTTTTGAGGTTCCAGTGATGTGTCACTGTTCAGGGACTTCAACACAGGCAGTGAAACAAGTCAGGAAAATGAAAAGAATATTCCTGACGAGAGAAGAAATGTGAAGAGTAAAGCCCACAGCTATCTGTCCTCAGATGTCCACGAAGACTTCTCCTGAGCCACCAGCCACCACACTTGTCTTGGCAGGACCCACCTTGGCTCGGGGAGTTCACTTCCCTTGGGCTCCTTCAAGTTTCTGCAGCCAGAGCAACTTTTTTCACGTTAACACTATAGGAACCTTTATTAGTCTTGTGCCTTTTTTTGCCATCCCATAGCTGTAGGGAAGGGTGGTTTATCCCCTGGCCCTGGTTGATCTCCTGACCTGCTGCTGAAATCCCTCTCCATGGCTGTCTTCCAGACAGAGGGGCAGAGAAGAAACTGTTTTTTCTGTGATGTCCTGGGAAGCGGAGCTGCAAACCGCAGGGCAATTTTGCAGATTCCACTAGAGACCATTTCAGAGAAGTCACTGGGTTTGATGATGCTGATTTACACAGCGGTGCAGCTTCCCCTCACCGTGGGAATTGCCGCGTGGCGTTCCCTGGCCTGCACGATGCCGGAGGTCAGGCTGCTGATCAGAGTGGTCCCATCTGGCCTGAAAAATCTATAAATTCAGATCTGGATGAAATTGGGCAATTTTGGATTTGGATAAGCATTCATGAATTTAAATGAATAAATAATAATATAATAATAAATCATTCATCTCGCTGTCTAGCGTGCGAGTCCCCTCAAAGACCTGCAGTTCAGACGCAGCCAAAGTTTGACTACCTCTGCAATTAGAGCCAATGAATTTCAAATGAGGGGGAAGGAGGGGTAAAAAAACCAGGAGAAATTAAATATTGGGTGGGACCATTTATCCAAAGTGACTTCTCCCCCCCTGCAGGCCACACAAGGACTGGATGATAACAAACTCATCCCACTGCTGGCTCAGGGTAGTGGCACTGGTGAAAGCTTCCATCTCCCAGTACTTATAATCACAGCAAGCAAGACCCATAAATCCAGCTAGTTCCAGATCTGCTATGCCAATAGAAAGCTGACTCGCTGGGCTAGGCTCAAGACTCCCTGATTCAAGTACATTTCCTCTTGGTTGGTTATTATGGAAAAAAGCTTTGGGATAGAGCTATTCTGTCCTGATTTTCCCTGGTAAGTTTCATAGCTATGCTATGCTTTGCTCAGAGTCAGGCTCTTTCCCACAAGCCAGAGGTAAATTCATGGGCAGTCACTATGGTGGAGAGGAGGCAAGTGGGATACACCTCTGATGGATAACCTGCACACCTGATCTCTCTCACCCAGAGCCGTTTCCTCATTCCTACTGACAGGCCTTCGCCAGCCACACTCAATAGGCCAAATGCCCAGCACTGTTTTATCCTCCTTCTCCTCACCCCTTTGACTGTTATATCCCCTTGAACCATCCCCAAACCAATCCTGTCCTGATTCTCCCTCTGCCCTCCCCAAACCTTCGTGTTTAATCTTCTCTCTAAACCAGCTCTTGCAGCTTTCCCCAGTTTAGCCTCCTCCACTCATTTCATTAACATGCTGTTTACTTCTGCTTGTAGATCATTAGCAGCAATATTAAACAACTGGCAGCTTGCCCAGGAGGCTGTGATCTCTGGGGTTGATGACTTGTTTTATTTTCCCTCCCTGAGAGAGCAGCAAAAGCACCAGAGATGGGCGGACATGGAAAGGTTTGAGCCACAACTAGAGATGAGAGAGGCAGCTTTCTTGCCTTTCCTAGTAAATCTCCCACTCTGCTTTGCCTTTAAACTCCCCACTCAGGTCCTTCTCTCATGGGCATGCTTCTGACACTTTTATGTGGACCTTTTGCTTGAAATAAGCCTTTGGCACCCTTCCTCCCCTTAAAATCCCTTGGTTTGAAACCAGCAAGTCCACATCTAGGGCTGAATTTTGGGTCAAGCTCTTTTCAGGCCCCTTGTATCACAAATTCCTTCTCTTTTCTGGCTGAAAGCTGAGCCAACAAACTTATTGACTAATATCTGCGTAAGATCTCACTTGCTCTGGCACGAGGATTCGAATCCTTCCAGAAGAATTCACCTCTACAACTCAGACTCTTGAGGTTCTCATACCCTTCACTCAGAAAATTGCTCTAAGGAACTTTTCAGAGATGGGAAAAGTTTACGGTCCACTCAGGAACTCAGAAAATCTTTTCAGTAACCCAGACTGTGTATAAAATGAGCCCAGGCAATCTGTGGGGCAAGGAGGAAGCTCAGACAAGGGCAAAGGGGCTTTGGTGCCTTGCAACAGCTATTCTGTAGCGAACAGAGCAGAGAACTGGCTGGAAATTTTCATTAAATATTCATTCTTTTTCCCCTAATATGATTTTTTTTTTTTCTGTCAGGAAAAGCTGAAGGGAAGGAAGAGTGAAAGGAAATTGGCCCATTCAAAATCTTCCAATATCTGGCAAGAATGTCAACAGAAAAGTCACTTAAAAATTCTAATCCAGACAATTTTGACTCATCTCTAATCATATTTCCAGTGCCTCCACACTGGCCCCTTGGGCTGCTGGCCATCTTCTCTTTAGACACCTAGACTCTAAGTATTATCTGCTTAGGACTTGCAGGGACCTGCTCTTGAACCCATTCAGGCCCTGTTATCACTGTGAGAATTTCAAATGCTAGTACAGAACCATCTTCAGAATATGCTCCTTCTTTGCTCTTTCTTTCCAGATGAGGCTGTTGCCAGCCATCATCACAAAAGGGCTGGAAAATTATCTCTAGATTCCTCACACAAGACACATTTACACCAGTTTGTTTCTGCTCTAACATTGCCTTAAGAGATTTTCTCATCCACTCTGCTCACAGGAGTCCTTCTGGGGAACCACTGGATCCCCTCTTGGCCCCCAGTTAGCTGGGTTAAGGAAACCAAACTCCTTAGATCGTCTCTACCTGAAGTAACATGACTCTCTTTATAGCTCTCCTTGTAGCAGATCCTGCCATTAGGAATTGACATAGTGAATTGGAATAAAAAGCCTCTTTTCTGTTCAAGTAACTCCCTCCTCCTGATGCACTGCTATTTCAGACAGGCTTGGAAGTGTTTTGCACTCAAAGGCCTTCCATCAAAGGCCACTCACGTGGGGCACAGACTATTTTGTGGTTTTTCTGGGATTACTTATGATTTTACACTTTCCCCACCTTGCTGCCTGCCTTCCCAACACCTTCGTGGCCAAAGGCATCACATACTATTCCAGATGTGTGCTCCTGTGTCCCTCACTCTGTGGACACAGACTGCTGTGTCCCCACTTTCAGGAGTTTACAGCTGAAATGCATGACAGAAGCTGAATTTGCTCTTCACCCACAGGCACCTAATGTCCCCACGTGGCCATTTGTCTCTGCTTCCCTGCCCAGTTGTAGTCATATTACTCCCAAGCCAAACATCAAGCTGTAATTCTCTGCTTGTCTTTCCAGCCTCCCCAGATCTTTTTGTTTTACTTCCACTGTCCAAACCAGCCCCTCTGGCTCCTCCCAGTTTAGCTTTACTCACACGTTTCATTAACGTGCTGTTTATTTCCAGTTCTAGATGATTAGCGAAGACATTAAACGACTGGCAGCCTGCCCAGAGAGGCCATTACCTTTGGGGTTGATGACTTGTTTTATGTGTCTCTCAGAGAGCAGCAGAGATGGGCAGGTCTGGAAGGTGCTGAGCTGCAGGGGGAAGATCCAGCGGAAGATACACATCTCCGCATGTTCGCATTTTCAGTGCCTCTGTGCTTTTCCCCCACCACCATTTTGAGCCACCACGTGCCCTGGGAAAGCCCCAGGTGGGAGCACTTTTAAGCGGGGGTGAGAGGACATGAAGAATAGAGCTGGGAGAGGACACGACTCTTCACCAGGGATTTTTCTGCTCCCCAAAACTGGGGGAAAACAAGGGCAGCAAATAAACAAAAGCATACAGGACATCCTTTGGCAATGCCACAGAGTGCCCTCATCACCTGTAAGAGATGGGGAACGATGTGACAGCGTGATGTTTGTAAACTCATTTAAACGCCACATTTCAGAGCGTGTTTTAGCTCTGACTGAAGTGAAAATAGTTCTTTAGAGAAAATACCAACCAAGAACCAACGTCTTCCCAAAAACTGGAGAGCTGGGTAAAATCCCCTCATAGACCCTCTTCATGAGTCCAAGTTTCAGCAGGGCCAAAAGCTGTCCTGAACATATTGTGGAGGGGATGGGTCCTAGGACAACCCTGAGAGCTGACACCCTGACAAGCTGCTCCCAGGTCACTTCCGCGGCAGGAAAGACACTTTCTCCTGGAAGAGATCCCCTTGCCAAAGCAGCGCTCATCACTGAAAACCCTCCAGAAGGCAACTTACAGCTAGGCAACCCATTTTCTGATGGTCACTTTAGCAGATTCAGTGGTCTTTGGAGACCCTCAGCCTTCCAAATTAGTCTGGACAGTCACTGGAGTGTCTCAGCAATGATTTTGCTCAGCAGCTCTGACTAAAGCAGTGGTTCCAGACCAGAGCCCTTCCACCCACAAGAAGTCACATTTCCACCAGCCAGGCTGCCTTCAGTGTGAGGAAGATGCTGGTCACCCTTACAGAAAAGGACTCTTTTTTGGGGCTTTTAAAAATACAGATCTTACCTGCTTTTTACACTCCTTTAAAGAACAAGATGCAAAGCGATCTCTTCCCCAATGAACAAAATCACTGAATTGAGAAAGGAAATGTACCAGGTGGCTCCTACTCTTTCCCACCTTTAAAAAAAAAAAAAAAAGAAGAAGAAAAGAAAGTAAGAAAAAAGGCTTTGAGCCGTTCTTCAAAGGCTGTCTGATTTGCTTTGAATAATATAAAATGATGATGGAGGGAAAAAAGAGAATATTAAACTCAAGGCTGTAAAAGCTCTGTGCTCAGGCTCAGCCGCTGAAAAAGATCCACGTACACTCTTCATGAAATAACCACAATGATCCCTTCTTGTCTCTGTAACAGCTGGGGGATCAGGAGCAATGCAAAGCTGGGTCCAAACACAGAATGAATAACAAAAGCTGGGGTATATCTTCCCTGGAAATGTTTCTGCTCCTGGATACATCCAAATGCCCCACACCTCGCTGTGGGTTTCTGCACCAGCCTGCCCTGTGTGCACCTTTCCTGGGTCAGAGCTCCCAGAGACAGGAGGCCAGATGCAGAGAAGTGAGAAAGGAAGGACACACAGAAAGAGGGGGAGAAATGAACGAAAAAGTATTTTCTTCTGAGCTCCCCTGAGAAAATTAGTGTGAAGCTGGAAGGAGCTGATTGCTGTCAAGGCCTGCCAGAGCCCAGATAGCCAGCTGCAGTCCCCAGGCACAAATGTGATAATAGCCAACAAGCTAAAATCATTAACAGTAACGAATGCCTCTGGAAAGACCCCAACACCTAGGAGGAAAAACCAGTGACAGGAGAGGGAGAAAAAAAAATTAAAAGGGAGCAATTGTAATTTCCTCTCAGCATTTCTGCACTCTGTTTTCCATAACCCTCTGATCCCAATAAAGACTGCCTCACCTAGCTTATGGCTCAGTCTGACTTTCCCCAGCTGGACTCCAATGAGCATTTCTTCTCTCTTTATTTGCTGGTGGGAGAGCAGGGGGAATGAAGGTGAGGGAGGAGAGGGAAATACCTGGTGAAAACAGCCATCACCTTTAGTTGGCTCTTACGGGTGTTAACTGCTTAAAAAAGGGGTTCTTGTAGCTCTTGACTGGAAGAGCCAACCCTACATGAAAAACATCTGGGTTGTCCCCACAGCTCATGGCATGTAACTCAGAGGGAGGGGAAAAAACTAGTTTCTACAGCAGATCTTTAAAATTGCCAATGAAACACTGCAGTGCTCTGTTCTGGGACCAGTCCGGATTCACTCCTTCAGCAACGACTTGGAGGATGCATGAGACTTTGCAGGTGATGCCACAATTAGGGAACTACTCTGAGCTAGGCTGTGACAAGAGAGGTTTGGGATGGATATAAGGAAAAGCTTCTTCCCCATGAAGACAGCTGAGCATAGGAAAAGGCTGCTCAGACACCCTGACCATCTCAGAGCCAACATCATCTCCACTCCTGGAGGTTTACAAGATCTAACAGGATAAAGCCCTGAGCAACCTGGTCCAATCTCACAGCTGACCCTGCTTTTAAGAGGGTAAAGTAGACACCTCCCAGGGTCCCTTCCAACCTGAATCATCCTGTGATCCAAATCAGATGCTGGTGCCTCTCCTCTCTGGTGACAAAGCCAGCTTCACCACACTTGCTCCTTCAGGACATCTCTGTCTACTCCAACATCCTAATGCTCCTGGCCATGGCTCTTTCCTCCTGAGGAATTTTTTCTGTGACGACCAGAACTGAGAAGCAGACCATAATGAATCTGTGTGCTCCTCCTGCTCTGTGTCAAATGAAACATCTTCAGCTAAGCCCCTTAAATCTCTGGCAATTCATGTCCCAATCTGCCAAACCTCCAAAAATTTCTTTTTGCTTCCCAACTCCCTACCCTTTTCAGGCCTTCTCTTTTCTCTACCTTATCTCGAAGCAAATTCCACGCAAGAGGCCTTTGGTCAATCAACTGCTTCTACAAGGAAAAGAAAATAACATCAACTTTTAAAAGTAAAAGCAACAGGCTTCGGCTCCAGTTTCATTAGGGAGAACATTTTAGGACAAGAGGGCATGTGCCAGGGGAGGTTTAGGTTGATTATTAGGAAAGAAATTTTTACAGAGAGAGTAATCAGACGCTGGAATGGGCTGCCCGGGAAGGTGGTGGATTCACCGTCCCTGGAAGGTTTTTAAGGTGAGACTGGATGTGGCATCAGTGCCATGGTCTGGTAACCACGGCAGGGTTGGATCAAGGGTTGGACTTGATGATCTCGGAGGTCTTTTCCAACCTGGTCAATTCTGTGATTTATCTGGCACTGAGGCACAGGATTTCATGCTTTATCTTGGTACAGTCCTGTGTACCAAGCAGGTGTGTCCCATCCAGGGGTGGATGTGCCTGGGAAGGGTCAGAGGGAAAATTATGACTCTGCTCCTGAAGCACATGACCCAGAGCGCACACTGCACAAGGCATGGCTAATACTAGAGGGAGGGCAGTACATCCACCTGAAAAATCTCCAGTATAACTCAAGGCTACATTTACTATGTCTTTGGAGTCATTTGCCTTTTTGCAAAAAATTCTCTGCAAAGCCGTGGCTGACATTCAGGAAAGAGCAACGAAGTGGAGCACCAGCAGCTTTTTGCACCAGCCAGTGAGCCCATTGCTAAGCTGCTTTGTGCAGAAGTTGTAGAAATCACATCCCATGCTGACGCTCACCTTCTTGGGGAGCTGGCAGGGAGGACTGTGTTCCCTTCCAGAGATTGTCAGGGCTCAGAGAAGCATTTAGCAAAGCCACACTGAACCTGTTCGGATGCAGCTGGAGTTTGTAAAATAGGGAACTCTTCTTCCAAAATTAATTCCTGGCTTTGGATTCGCCTGATGTAAAGAGTTTAATTTTCCAGCTCAGAAAACTCTGTGCTGTTCCTTTAGTGAAGGGATAGGAGGGTCCGCAGCCTCTCTGCCCAGGACCTGTAAGAACACCAATTCCTGGGCTGTTCCTGGGAGGTTTCCTCCTGCAGCATATCTTCCCCACAGGATATCCTCAAATGTCCTTCAGTCCCAGGCTCAGTCTTGTGCTAGGAGAACATTGTACCAGTTCAGCAGGAATGACCAAGGGACAGCCTGGGTGACCCACAGGCCTCCTGTGAAAGCAGGCAATGACCTGAGGGGTCTGTTCAAGCTCCCCTCCGGACCTGATAAATGACCTTTAGCACATCACACTGTCCTTAGCACCCCCACCTCCTCAAAGAACTTGTCAGTGCAGCACATCCTACCCAGGGATTTCAGAGACCCTGCCAGACCCCACAATCCACACAGCTCTCCAGTGATCTTGGCACACTCCACCTTGGGAATTCCAGTTCTCCAAAGGACCACAAAGGCTGGCCCAGACCTCTTCTTGGCATTTTCCAGAAGGAGCTTAGGTAGTTCTTCTGCAAAGTACCCCATCTGGTGTCTCACATTGCCTTCTGGGTTTTTAATCAAGTTGCATTCAAGTGGGTTTTTGGGTGGCATGATGTTTTGTGTAATCTGAACTTTACATTAAGGCCCACTGGCAGGTTCATGACATGGGTGGATCTTGAGCTCTGAGCTACAGGATGCTCCTCAGACATCCCACATGCACTCAGGAATTTAACAGCTTTGTTTGGACATTAGGAAAATCCTATGTCAATACACACTGGCATGATGCTTGAAGGAACAGTTTCATGAGCTTCCCTACTCTCACTACACCCTGAACACCTCTGCTGCAGAAAAGCAAGTTGGCCAGTTCTCCTCTTAAACAGAAGTGTCCATGGATATTTTACAGAGTGTCTCCAAGGCGCTGAGAGTCAATCACATGTCAGATCCCCAGCTGGAAGAAAACAGAAAGGAGGGAAAGAAAACGATAAAAGTAAACAGAAAACTTCTCATATTCTGAAATGGGAACTGAAAGGTGAAAAACCCCCTCACCAGCGACTCCATTCAGAAATCTTGGCAGAGTTTCAGACATCAGACTTCACAGCCAAGTTACTGATGGCAGAATAAGAAACTGTCAGAAATGTACATAGTGCACACATTACCTTGGTATCTAATTAGCTAAATGAGTCTGAGTCTTTACTCAAAAGTAAACTTTTCCCAGTGTACACAAAAGCTGATTAAACTTTAACCTCCTCCCCCCCATAGATCAACAAAGAAGAGACGCCCAATCAAAGTTATATGGGACAAAACTTGGTCAGACAGCAAATGTTTTGGAGCTCTCATCTCTAGTTTATCTTCTCTGTTGAAATTTTCCATTCTTGATGAAAGACTTGCAATTTTGGGTTTTTTTTTTAAAGAGCATGTCTTTTGCTAAGCCTGTAAAAGCTCCATGGCATCACTGGACTCTGAACAGACCAAGAATGATTGTCTCATTTTATAGAGCAGCCTGCTTCTTACATACCACCTGTGCCCTCACAAAACAGCTGGGAAGGCAGATATTTTCACTATGGTCACACCCAGTCTCAACATCTCAGGGCTTGTCTACACTAGGTCGCTCAGTCTGAATTAAATATATGTAAAAAGGACTGGTCACATCACACCAGCAGCTCCTTGGGCACTTTCATTTGATGTCAAAGAGGTCTCTCATCTCTTTTGGTTAATTAAAGGGGTCTTACTTCAACTTATCTTAATTCTCAGTGTTGAAACAGAGTCCTGATGCAGTTTAATTAATCCCCTTTAAAAATGAATTTGAGTTAATTATCCCATGGGTCTCAAAGCAGAGAGGTGCCCAGAAATCACCACGCGGCTGAATGTTCAGCATGAGATGAAACTCTTTCAGGGTGAGCTACTAAACCCTACCTGAAGATTTCATTTTCCTTATTATTGGAGATTGGAGGAAATATTTTAATTCAGGAAGCAATTATGGGCAGTGATGCCGTACCCATTGTTTGATCATAAGCTTGATGATGAAGGTCACAGCTCAAGTGGTAGAACGATATTCCCACATGCCACATAAGTTTATAACTGTAACAAACATTGAAAAAAGCTTTGAAGTGTGATCATAAAAGCAAAAACAAGACCTCAAATGTATTAGTATTTTTCCAAATCGCACATTTTTCATACTTGTGTTTGGCAGTATAACATCCAACAGCATCTGCAAAACACTAAGTACTATTTGAACGGACCAAATGCTTAGGAGGGGAGCCAGAAAAATGTTCACAGCAAAATTTACCAGCCCTTAAATTTAATTACAAGTCCAGAACTAAAACTGTGTTCAATGAAAAATTCACTGTGGTGAGTGCAGTAGAGATGGACCTGGGCCAAAAGGGAGCAAAGAAGCAAACCTAGACCTCAGGAGCCTGGACATTGTTTTGAACTTCACAACTGTGAAACAGGACTGAAAGACCTGGACCTGACCACCATTCAGTTGGGAGAACTCAAAACCTCTGTCAGTTACCCTGGGTGGCCAAATGGCATTTTCAGAGCCAAAGAGCCCAGGTGCCCTGCCTGCACCACCTCACTCCCACAGGTGCCACCTCCAGCTCCAATGGGGATTGCCAGGGACACTGCAAATTTGAAATTCAGCAGCACCACATGCACAGAGTGGGCAGACAAGTGAGATCTGGCATGTACCAACAAATCCACATGAGAAACTTTTTTGAAGCAGTCCTTGCCAACAAAAATCTGGCTTTTCCTGGCTCTTTCTTTTTCCATCTCTCCAGTACCTGCCCACCTCCCACCTCATGGCCAAATCCACCAGCCCTTCATTGACTTTCAGGAGAAAACTCCTTTATTTCTCTTATTCCCAGTGTCTCTGTTCAGGGTAGTTCAAATAAGAAAATGAAAAACCAGAGGCAGCCCCTCTGCCCATGGCAGCTGCTGAGCCTCAGCTGTGGATAACACTGGGAGCTGCGTCACGTGCAGTCCTGTGGTGCAGAAACTGTCCAGCAGGATAGATGGTCTTGTAGCTTCACAAGACTGTCTACATTTATTAAGTGAAATCACTGCCTGTTTTCTGCAGCATTAAAAGTGAGCTGGAGTACAATATATTTATCGATTGCTACTAAACACACCCTGGGCCTCCCTCCAGCTTCCTCTCTTCTGTTTATCCAAGCAGAGCTCAAAGCACACAGAGACACCTGCATCCCCTGGATGGGCTGTCCCCTGTCCATGGAACAGGGGACACAAAATTGCTGTCCAAACTTCTGTGGTTAATCTCTCAGCAGTGGTGGACTTACACGGGGGAGTTGAAGTCATCAGGCAGGAGAGGGAGAGACAAGCTGGCGATGGAACTGCTGGGCAGGCAGGACACAGCTCCTGGAACTGGAGAGGAGGAGACAATGGGTGTTGGACCCCTGGGATTAAAAGGAGAAACACAAACGAGGAGGAACCAGCACAGAGGCTGATGCAGGTATCTCTACAGCATATTTCTGGGCTAGATATCAGGTGCAAGAGTCCTGCAGCAGGAACAAAAGCCGGAAAGAAAACACTGCACTGCACAGGGTGGAGAGGGCAGAGCAGAGAAGCCCAGGTTCAGGCACAGCCCATAAGGCAGTGAATCCCACTTTGTTACTGCTCCTTGACACCCTGGGGACCCAAGGCAGAGAAACGAGTCCCAGGATTTATCCCCCTTTTCCAATTAGCCTCATTTCCCCTCCTCCTCTCCCTCCGCCCTGCTGGAATCAATCCTCGTCCTGGCATTTTAAAGGGCAATGTGCACGTTTTATGGCTGTCCCCTATAAAACCATTCTACATGATAACACATCCAGCCCTTTATTAGGGACGTTTGGCAAGTTTATTGGCCAGACATTTTTCTGCACTGACAGATGAGGTCCTGCCATCACTTCTGTGAGCACGAGAGGCCCTCTCTTGTCCCCTCCTCCCCTCTCCTGAGCTGTCCAACCTCATGAAGCCAGCAGCCCACAGGCATCCTCAGTGCACTACCAGCACCCTCCCTGGGCAGCTGAAGTCCTCAGTGTCCTACATCTCACCTGCAGCCAGAAGGAGCAGCAGCAGGGCCACCCCATTTCCCCAGAAAACTAGCACCATTTAACTACCCTCTGCTACTGCCACCTCCACCAAAGACTCATTAACCCTTTATAGCCAGGGAAATGCTCTTGTCTCCATACACAGGCATCTGGGGGGGCTGATTTCCACATTAAGGCCGGACAGCTGCTCTCTTCTCTACAGCGAGGCTGTGCCTTGGGGAGCTGGAAGGACTTTTGTATCTCCTGTGGGGTAACCATTCTTGTTAGATAGCAGGAAATACCCACTATAGCAGAAGCAATCCTTCCTGAAAGTCAGTGTGGTTTCAGAGCCAACGGGAGCACCACAGACATGGTGTTTGTTCTCAGACAACTACAAGAGAAGTGTAGGGAACAGAACAAAGGTCTCTGTGTAACCTTTGTCGACCTCACCAAGGCTTTTGATACTGTGAGCAGAAAAGGTCTGTGGCAGATTTTGGAACGTTTAGGTTGTCCCCCCAAGTTCCTTAAAATGATCATCTCACTCCATGAGGATCAGCACGGCCAAGTCAGATATGGCAACACACTTTCTGAGCCCTTTTTAATTAAGAATGGTGTGAAACAAGGCTGCGTTCTTGCTCCTACCCTATTCACAGTCTTCTTTAGTATGATGCTCCAAAGGGCCACAGCAGATCTCAATGATCAGGACGGTATCTACATTCGATATCATACTGATGGAAGCCTATTCAATCTAAGGGGACTGAAGGCCCACACCAAGACCTCAAACCATCTTGTCCGGGAGCTGCTCTATGCTGATGACGCCGCCCTTGTTGCCCACACAGAAGCAGCCCTGCAGCGTTTAACATCCTGCTTTGCAGATGCTGCTGAGCTCTTTGGGCTGGAAGTCAGCTTAAAGAAGACAGAGGTTCTCCATCAACCTGCACCCCAGGAAGTCCCCCGTCATCCCCACATCACCATTGGCCAATCAGAGTTCAAATCAGTCCAACAGTTTAATTACCTAGGCAGCCTCATCTCCTCGGATGGTGAGACTGATGGAGAGATAGACAACAGGTTGGCAAACGCATACAGTGCTTTTGGAAAACTCCACAAAAGAGTATGGCGTAATAAACACTTGAAAAGTACCAAGATCAGAGTTTACAGAGCCATAGTGTTGTTTACTCTCTTGTATGGTTCCGAGTCATGGGTCATCTACCGCCACCACCTGCGTCTCCTAGAACGCTTCCATCAACGCTGCCTCCGTTCAATCTTAAACATCCACTGGTCAGATTATGTGACCAATACATCTGTTCTAGAGCAAGCAGCAGTCACAATTATAGAGGCCATGTTGATGAGAACACAGCTGCGCTGGGCAGGGCACGTCTCCAGGATGAAGGACCACCGCCTCCCTAAGATCCTGCTCTATGGTGAACTTGCCACTGGCTGCCGCATGAGAGGAGCCCCGAAGAAAAGATACAAGGACTCCCTGAAACAACATCTCAGCCTTGGCCATATTGATCATCATAACTGGTCTACTCTGGCCTCAAATTGGGAGGCCTGGAGACACACCATCTATAACGCAGCTGTCTCCTTTGAGAACACACGCAGGATCACTCTCGAGGACAAAAGGCAACGCAGAAAGAACCGTGTTTTGCAGAATACACCATCTAAGGAATCTTTCTGCTGTGCCTTTTGCAATCGGATATGTCTGTCTCGTATTGGCCTCATAAGTCACCAACGTGCCTGTAACAAATGTGGATAGAGCCTTCCCAAATCTTCGTTCGCGAAGCCCAGCCATGACATGATGAGATAGCAGGAAACCAACTGGCCTTTGCCCTTTTGGGCACCATGATGCTTTGCCCTACTCAACCCTGATCCTAAGATCACCACAAACATAAGACCTCGTTCCTGCAGCACTCTGGAAGTGGGCTGGGACACAGGGGTTCAGCAGATGTTACATGGGGCAGAGGAGCTCTGCTTCCCAAGAAAGCCACAACTGCACTGCCAAAGTGGATTTGTCTCAGACCTCGGCTGACACCACCCAGCCTGACCCTGTGACAGCCCACAGGGGCCCCCGTGAAGCTGGGAGGACTTGATGTAAAGCCAGCTGCAAGTTTTATGGTGAGTGTTCGCAGTTGTCTGTGTGTGTAACGGTGAGCAGGAGGGTCAGCAGGGGTTTAATGGGGGGTCAAGGATTAAGAACAGAGACCAAAATTTATCAGAGTGCTCACCTGATGCCTCCTCGTGGCACTTCAGGGCCACTGGCCACCGCTGAGGGGTCTGCTCCCCACCACCATCATAGCCAGGGCAGACAAGCTCCCTGGGAAAAGGCTATGGCAGGTTTCCCAGGTGAGGAAGAGGAGGAAGACCCCAGGCTGGGAAGCAAACCTCTGGCTGAAGTCCTGCTCCAGTTTGGGTCACCCTCCCAGGTCACTGCAGATGGTCCTTGTCACTGTTCAGGTGAAGGCATGCTGCACATTCAAATGGAAGGAAAGACAAGACCGTGTTGTGGTTCCCACCCTGCACAGGGAGCTTCCCACCTGGCTGTTGGTTTCACTCGCTGATCTTGACCCGTTGTTGCTGTTTAAGTCTCAGCAGTGCCACCAGGAGCACTGGTGGTCTCCCTGCACCTTCCAGCCCCCTGCTCCATGTTCGTTCACATGTCACATTTCTAGGCTGTGTTATTCTTAAGTGCTGTAAATCTCTCACTATTATTCTCCCACTTGATATAGTGAGCTGTGTCATTTTGAAAGGAAATACAGAACAGTATATTAAAGAAATCATGGATCTCCTCATTCATGTTTAAAACAAATTTATTACAATGTAAGAAACCCTGAATAGCATGAATTTATTATAATGATTTAAGGCTCCTGGCACTTGAGTTAAAAATGTCTCTCAATAAATAACTTTCCCTTGAAAACACAGCAAATTAATATAGTTTACCATTTCCAAAGTTATATAAATCCAAGAGGCTTAAATCAACAGCACGCTGGATAAGATTACTATTGCTCAGCCAGAGACTGGTATTGCAGCTCAGAAGGATGGAAAGAGTAGTGAAAAAATGGATGGAATGGATCGCTTTTTCTTTTTTTTTGGCCACCTTTCTCTCCCTTCCACCACCCTAGGCTATGTCTGTTCTGTGAAAGTCAGACTAATGTGAAACGGATGACAGCAGCTGTGGCCTTTGCACACAGGTATCATTAAAACAGAGCGGCTACTCCACCACCAGACTCAACAAGCACCGCTCTGATATTTCCCCAAAGTGCCTCAAACAAACACAGCCCCATTGCTTTCGGTAGCTGTGTTTTAATTTGACTGCAAGCCAGGAACTGGGATGTCTCCAGCTTGGCTGCTTCCAGCTCTGCTGCAGTCTCTCAAGTCCAGAGCAAACCTGAGGCTCTAAAAAACTGCTTGAACACTGACCCTGGCCCAGGTGCAGGAATACCCATGGGTGAGGCTGCCTGTCCCTCAGGGCTGGATCCCACTGCACTGGGGCAGCAGGAAGGGAAGCGAAACCCCACACGTGGCTGCAGCCGTCAGTGGGACCGGCAGGTTTCTGTCTGGCACAGAACTTGCTCCAAGAGCTGTCAGTGGAGCTCAGCAGCTGTTGGGGACAACAGCCTGTGCACATCTGTGTGTCTTGGAGAGCAGAGGTTTTGCTCAGCTGCGTGCACAGATGGGTGCCAGCTTATAGAGAAAAATGCTCACATTTGCTCCCTCCCCAGGGACCTTCCTACTGCACAGGCCACCCTGTGGGCAGCAGGAAAAGCTCAGCATCATCAGCTGAACAACCAGGGAGCCCTTCCCAATCAGCCCTGCTCTCTGCAAGGTCTTCTATGGCTTTTTATTTTATGAAGGTCTAATTTTTTTCCCTTTGCTGTCATCATGTCAATTTTTTCCCACAACATGGCTGATGACTACTTTTTTAAACAGAGGACAGTACCAGTGACATTCTGACATTGCCAATACAGCCAGAGTACACCCACCTGAGCTTTTCAACATGGGAAGTTAGGGCTGTTAAGAGTCAGATTGACAGCCTTGGTAAATTCAGATCCTCCCTATAGCAGGCAACAAGGAGTTATTAGAAACAGACAAGGCTTTCAGGTCACCCAGTCCATCTCCCACCCCACCTTTTAATTGTCTCTCTCACCCATGCTATAAATATCTGACTTTTCTCATCTTGTTTCCTCATTATGTCAATTCTAGCAGTCCCTGATCATTTTTATTACTCCTCACTGAAATCTCTCCAATCTGCCAGTAAACTCTCTGGTAATGAGATCCCTGTGCTAAAGGCACTAGTTCAAATAGAGGGGCACCAGCTCCACTGACAAGGAGCCATTTACTCTGCAATTCAGAGATGTCATCGCCTCCGCACCTGCAGCTCAAAGTCTTCTTGTCTGTTTTTACTGCTTCGTGCTTTGTTCACTTGTCCCCTTCTGAGAGTTTGTGTTGTCTGGGTCTCGCCCATCCCATCAACCATGTGTCTGTCAGACTGTTTTCAAGGTGTCTGAGTTCACAGGTGCTGCACCCACACGTTTATGCTCCATCCCAAATTGAATCCTACAATCTTTTTCTTTCTGCCTGGTATTTCTACTTCACATGATTCCTTCGTCTTCAACTCTTCTAAATTTAGCAGGGTCTCCTGGTTTCAGTTAACAGAATTTCTGCTTCAAGAAATAGGGCCATGATCTGAAGTGCAACCAGACCAGGTACCCACCCCAACACCTCCAAAAAAGGCTCCTGAAAGTGCCAAAATGGAAATGCTGTGCAGAATGAGGCCACGCTGTCACCATTTCACATCAGCTGGAACTGGGCATTCTGCTCTAGTGTAAACCCTTCAAGATGCATAAATGATAGAGAAAGTTCAGAAACAGGCACCCCAAATCACCCAGGAGCTGGAAAGCAGACATTAGGACACAAGGCGTAAAGGATGCCATCTCAGCAAAGAGAAGGCTGGACCAGGAGTTTATCACTCCCTTTGGGTTACTCACTGTCTGACAACACGGGAACTTTGCAATCCTGCTCCCAAAGGCACAACAAAGTCCAGCAGCTGTAAATTCAAGGTAGATAACCCCAGCCTCAAAATAAGGCAGTTTCGCAGCAGGAAGAATAATTGAATGCTGGAAGATTTTAACGGGGTGCTTTTAAAATTTCAATGCAACTTCCTCGCAGTCAACCCTAACTTGAGAAAGAACCAGCTTTTGTGTCTGTGAATTCATCTTGTCCTTTCCTTCCTTATCAGGTTTAGCAGAGGAGAGGAGTTCCCACATTGTCCTTAATGCTCACGATATTCAACACTCTGTGTTTGGATAACTGCTTTAATCTAATCCATGCTTCAAGGTTTCAAGGTAGTTGCCAGTAAGCAACCAGGAAAGATAACTTTTTCCAGCTTTTCACTCTCCTCTTGTCTGCGGAGAGGAGACCAGAAAGAAAGAACTTACACTCCCAGACATGCCATGAGTGAAAAGTTATTTTTCACGTACTCAGGATGACTCCCAAATTAAGGAAACTAAGACGTTATGGCTGTCACTGCAGCTCATGGATTAGTTTGTCTGCTGGGACCATCTGCGCATCTCTCACCTCACATATGTTAGGGCCTCACCAGTCAGTGACATCTGAGTTTCTCCAGCTTAGCTTCCCAGTGCCTGGAATGACCCCTTCAACCCTCAAAATACATGAAGTCTGAGAGCTTCAGCTTCTGTTCCGTGGCAATGACTGGCCTACACGCTTCTGCTCTTACAGTTTTCATTTCACAGACAAACTGTTGGTGGATACATCCAACATGTTATACTATGGGCCCTAATATAAGTCAGAGCCCCTCTGAGATCTGGTGGTAAAACACACTTCACCAAGAGAACTTGCTGTAGAGGGAGGCAAAGTGGCTCCCCCAGAGCTGGGAAACAAAGCCAATTCCCCCACATCCCCACCGCTGTGCTGCAGTTGGGGTGCTGTACCACCCCCTGTGAACTGTGGAGTCATCAAGCACCAAAACTGACCAGGCCAGGTTCTTGCTCTTTTTTAGCTGAATTCTGCTTCCAAACACCAAGGATCACCAAGAAATCTCTGCTACACAGCCATGCTAAAGATGCTTAAGGTAGTTGTCTCTCATCTACATGGAGTCACAATACTGTAAAACATTGATTGTCATTGTGAGCAGATAAGCCTTCAAGTGATGCAGGGAGTGGAGCACATACAGATCACAAGAGGCAGTTTCCAGAGGAAAGCCACCCAGTCAGAGCTGACTTCACTGCTTCTGCTGGTTTAAATCACCTCATTCAATATTCTGTGTTGTCTTATGTAGCATGCAGTTATGTAAATTTATAAATCATACACTAATTAGCACACAATTTCATAAATTTAGTAACAGTGAAAAAGGAGGTTTCTAACTAACCAGGCTGTGCTCTCTCCCCCACAGATAGTGCAAATTCAAACACAGCCTGGAGGTTGTATTTCAGAAAATCTCTGCTGCAACTTTTAGAGTTTAACCCCAGGCTCACGGGCACTTTCAAGCGATATCTCAGGCTCAATTTCTCTGAAGTGCAGCTAAGCCCTTTCCTCTTCTTCCTTAACACCAAACTTCCACAGATCATTGGATCACTGCAAATTTTGTTTTGTTTATTTCTCCCTTATTCAGATTCTTGCTACATTAAGTCTTACATTCTTCTGTCATCTAAGTCACCATACCTTGCTGGCAATTAAATTCAGTCCATGCCCTGGGTTATACGCTGGTTCTGCACTACTGCCCTCCTCGTGCTCTGGCCTCCTTGTCCAGATACTCTAAAGGGGAGCAACTAAGTTAGGTCAAGGTCATTTTTCCTTCTTTCCCTCATTTGCCAAGTATCCCTTGGACAGTGGCTCCCCAATGCAGGAACATGATCTAGAAAAGGGGTGTGGAGTCATAAACCTCTAAGGGAACCTGTGCTTGAAGACATTTCTCACTCCAAGACATAAACACACAATTCTCCTTCATCTGCTTACTATAGTTTAACAACACAGCCCCACCCTCTGGCTCACCTCCACTTCACCTACACCTTTAGTCATCCTTTGGTACAGTTCTCTGCCTTGCATCTTTATCCTTGTTTGCCTTCACCTCATTCTTTCTTTCTTACTCTTTAATTCCACCTTTTTGTCCAAAGCATGGTGCTGGCTCTCCCATTCTCTTCTCTTTTGTATTTTGAGACCTCTCCCCTACTTCTTGCTGCAAAAGAGGTCTTGCTTCTTCTCATAGCAAGAGTGGTGTCCTGGAGAGGAAGAGGAGGCTTAAAATGAGCTCCTCATGTATCTTAGCAAACTGGAGACTCACAGCATACATGATGTGATGATGTGGGAAGTGGAACAAATTGTCAACGGCAGTATTGATGTCTGAGCGGGACAAAAATAAGAAGATAAGCCAAATAAAAGTCTAGAAGGATAAATGAAACTCCCAGATAATTTATTAGATTAAGACCTCACATACATATATAAATATGTACTCAGGATGGGATTCAACAGCAAGACTGGAGAGGCTAGACATGAAAAAGGTGTGATTACTACAGGTCCATGGTGTGCAAGGTGCACAAAAGCAGTAACTACACAAACAGACATCAAGTGTGTGTACGAACAGCTGAGGAAGAACAAAAATTGAAGGCCTGGGTGGGAGCCTTAGAAAAGCCACGTCACTCCACAAAGCCTCACATAAAACACATCCAGATGTGTAGCTGGAGAATATTCACTGGGGACACTCTGGACAAACAGTCCATGGCTGGACTAACTTGGCAGCTCCCAAGGAGCTTAAACTTAAAAGGACACTGTCAAGTGATTGCTTTTGCTAGCTTAATTTTTGCATTTCCTCTACTGTTTTAGCAGATGGAAAACAATTCCCCTCCCAGTCCCAACTACTGATTTTGTCCTTTCCTATTTGACAATCATTGATTTTTTTTTTCTAAGGCTATAAATGTTTTAATAACTTCAACTTTGTAGTGCCTCATGGCAAAATATCTTTGCTTGCACTGACTGCTAAACACTATTCCTAATGTACTGCTGATAACTAGAGCAAGAGCCAGCATTATAAAAAATGATTTTCCACAGGGTCTATGAAATTAATAGGTTTTGTTTCTTTGTTCACATCTCACAGAGAATTAAAGCATACAGGTCTTCAGCCATCAGACATTTTAACCATCTTTATTCTAGAAACCTTTGCTTCATGAAGATATGCCTCCCGTATAGCTCTGACTGATGGACAGCACCTTAAGCATAGAGCCCACAAACCTGACAATGTCCTTTCAAAAAGAGCTACAACCAAAATACAGATTCAAGTCAAAAATCACCTTCAGAACTACAAATTCTTATGGACAAAATGGATCATAAGGAATCCTAAAGTAGCTAAATATTGGCACCCACAAAAGAACCAAAGAAGAGAATGCTCCCACGTAGTGTTCTCGACTGGGTACACAAAGGCACCTTTCAAGAAATAGACATGTATTTTTTGCTGTTTCGAAAGGTCAGTTAGCACTTATTAGAAAAGGCAATTAAAGTTTCAGTCAAACTGGAAAAGAGAAGCAATTGGACTGAAATCAGAGAACTGTTTCTTTATAAATGCCAAACCTTAACGAAAAAAAAACACTAACAAAACTAAAAAACTCCATAAAGAAACCCCAAACTTTAAGATTTATGTGACAGTCATTTCTTCATGGTTATCCCCAGTTTTCCTGCTGGTCTTTGTACATTTTTCTCTTCTTTCTCCTCCTTTTTCCTGCCCTTTTCAAGGGCTGGCTGACTACTCAGCCAGCAGAATGAGAAAACTTATTTCCCCACTCGCTATACTCGGGTCAGGGCACTGAATACATCTTTGGGGCTCTTAGCACAAACCTGTGCCTTCACAGGCTCAGGGAGTAGAACAAGCGGGACACTCAACAGCAGATGGACATATTCCAAAGAACTGTAATATGTAACTAAAAGCAGGACAGACCACACAGGGGCTTTCTACAGTAGTAATTTTCTGGTCCAGCAATGCTGCTTCCCTCCTTTAAACTCCTCCAAGCAGCTTTTAAGATTCAGTTGGGATGCACAAAAACGGTATCACCTAATTTGTGATTAAGAACTGGGCCTGAGCGAAGCAGCCCAGAGTAACCTGAGGTTCTTCTTCCCCTTCATCCTCCTTTTGTTTCGTTGCCATGAGAGCACAGTGCTGCCAGGGGCAGGTACACCAATGCTCTCATTGTGCTCCCAAGCCTTGTGAGCTCCTTGCAGAGCACCAAACATTGCACAGGAGTCAGGGTGAGGGAGGCAGGCAGCAGCCATACCCCAAGGATCAGCACAGCAACTCCCTGCCATTAAGATAAGCAGGGTTGCCTAAAGAGACCATCTGAAAAGCGGTACTGGCCCACGAAGTGGAGTTTGGGAGCAAATGGCCTAGAACTTGCCCGCACTGGCTCAATTCTACCTTTCCCTCGCTGCAATTTTACTGTGCAAAATGAGTATTTTAGCCTCATATTTCTAGGAACACATGCCGGTGGCTACTGTTACAATAAAATATGAACACTGCATTGTGGAGAAAATGACCATTAATCCTGTAATCTGCAGTCATTTTTACCAATTCGGCACATTTCTTTAAATAACCAAGTACATGCAGTAGATGGAAGTGCATTTAAATAAACTGAAATAGATACAGCATGAATAATTAAAGCCGGCAGGAAAATGTGCTTCGCGAGCCGCTAGTGGAAATAATTACTGATTTGTCTTATTTACAATGGAGCCTGGATACAGGATCAAAATAGTGCAAGTTAGTGAAAATGTCTTAAGACTGCTCTTATACTACAACTACTATGTATTTCATCTTGAAAAGTACACCAAATAGGTTTTGGACCTCTACAACGTCTGACTCTGTTTTGCTTTTTCAGGGTTAGGTTACCAAGCACATAAACTCTGTCAAATAGCACTGATTTAAAGAGAAATATAATTCAAACGGGTGCCTAGTACATCAACCTGTAACATCAACTATTAACATTATCAGACACTGTAGAGTTGAGCTTACGATATATCCCCTAAAAACTCAGTGTGTTAAATATCAGAATGTTGAAGAAAAAAGTAGATCATAAAAATCAGTGAAAAAGTAATAAAGTGCTTGTACCTTTATAATATGCCAGGTTTTAAACAGACTTGTTTAATTAGAAAATAATCTACTTCGAACATGCTGGTTCTGGAATGTTAGGCAGTTCTTGCAAACTGCTTTAGAGCCAAAAAATCGATAATGAAATATACTTCCGATATGAGGCTGGCAAAACTGTGACTTCAATCTATTAGAAAATGTTGTAGATTAAAAAAAATTCTATTTTAAATTGATTACTTGGCACATGAAAGGTTTAGAGAAAAAAGCTAACGCTTTTGGATTGGCCTACCCCAACAATATACTTGCATCATGATTACTAAATCCAAAATGAAACTGGATGATAATTAGCTATGCTTTAGAAGAGGGAAAACAAGCAGTTGTCACTCAAATAGTTTAAAATTTGGCTGTAGACCAATGAGTTGTATCAAATGAAGAAAATCTCCTCGAGGAGCCGGCTCTCCTCCATCTCCTCTGCTCTGCTCCTGGAGCTGCCAGGGCTCTGGTACCACGATGATGACAGCCTGCGGCTCGCACGACGAGGCGTGTGCATTTTGTTCCTGTCATCAGGTTCTCTGCAGAGGTGTCCCGGGGCAGATATCGGACTCATCGCTTCAACCAGGTCCAGAAGACAGGCTTCGTACCTACAGAGTCACACCAAGAAAACAGAGCTCCATTAAGATCACAGCACCATGCAGGAATTGAATCCAGTCTTCCTGCCTCCATAAATCAGACTAGACCTGCATTTGTCTGATGGGGGCCACCAGCACAGAACGAATTTTGCTGTATGGGCTCCTGTCAGTAAGGACGGCACAGAGGTAGTGGAAAATAGGTGAGCAAACCATGGGTGCTCAGGTTATTTTAAGCTGTTTCATCAGCTTTTCCATTTGAGGTGTGCAATGTCTTAGTCGCACTCTGGAGACTGAACACAGACCTCAGAGATATGACAGCCAAACACAGAGAGTAGGTAAAAGGCAGACCCACACCAGTAATGGTAAAGCAACATGCTGCACCTTTTTTTTGAATAGACCTCTACACTTGATTTAGTTTCCCAGGGATTTGAAAACAGCAGGAGACTTTATTACTATTGCCACAAACTGCATGTGCTTCCTGTAAATCTCTGTGTACTATATGGAGTCTGTCTGGTGGAAGCACTGAAGGAATAGGATCTAAGCAAGGTAATACAAAGACACCCAGAGAAAAGGCAAAGGTGTAAGCATTACTCAGGCTGTCCTTTAAGTGGGAGTACAGATGTGGGGGAAGGTTGCAAGCCAGTGTTATCTGCTAACGCACACTGAATAATGGCAGTTACTTCAGACAGAGACTTCCTATTAATATTCACACGAGACAAGACCTGATCTAAATACCAGCACAGGATTGATCATTACAATATATTTCCTCCTGTCCAATTTTAAATGTCTTAAACAATACCATTTCCACTGCTTCCCCAGGGAGGCTGTTCTCTGGTGCTATCTAAGTGATAACTAAGAGTGATATCCAAGAGATAGCACTCCAGAGTTTTACCCAAAAGTCTCCTTTGTTCCATCCTGTTGTTAGCACTAATCTGCCTGATGTTCCCAACCCTGAAGTAACTCACACATTCAAAGACTATCAGGCACAGAACATTATTCACAGCACCCAACTGAAAGCTGGTGCTGTGGATTGGATCCATAGGGTCCTTCTCTTGGAAGCAAGAGAGTTAATTCATAGCATGAGAAAACACCTCAATCTGTTCCCTGCTTTGAGAAAATCCCCTGTTTCTCCTTTCATGACAGTAGGAACGTAGAAAGACTAAGCAAATAATACAGCTGGGGTAGGTCTGTCAACTCAGATGGGATGAAAAATTCTTAAGAACATTCACAACAGTTTATTGATGTGAAAGATTAGCAGTGGCCAAAGTATATCCCAAAGGCAGACAGACCCCCACTCATGCAGCAGCAGCAGGCAAAAGGTTTTCCTTCCCTAAACTAGCCATGCCATGCAAAACACTCTTCATTTTCTCCAGCAGCGGGTGCTATGTCCCATCTGTCCTCAGAAAACTGTCACAGAATCACTTAGGCTGGAAAAGACTTCTAAGATCATCGAGTCCAATCTGTGACCGATCACTGCCCTGTCAACCAGACCACGGCACTCTGTGCCATGTGCAGCAGTTTCCTGAATGCCACCAGGGATGGTGACTCCACCACAGGCTCCCTGGGTAGCCTGTTCCAATTCCTGACATGACAGATGCTCATCCACAACCAGGTAACTCGCTGTTATGTCTGAGACACAGAACTACTTCCTTGGCTCAAAGGAGTTAACAGTGGTACTCATGGCTTTATACCAGTGTTAATGGTGACCACTGAAGTTATTCTATAAATGTTTTTATTTCCTTCCATTTTTAATGTTTCTAACACAGACCGGCTTGACATTACTGCCTCACAGGGCTCTCTCCTCTGTTTGATTATAGATTGTTTTATTTTCCTTCAAATGTACTAGCTTGCATGTCACTCAATCAAAAACCCAATCTGCAAATTTCTTTTTCACATTTAAAGCTATGTGTCTTTCTGTTATCTCTCTGTTTAAATCACCCCTAATAGCAAAAAATTAGTAACTCAAACCAAAAAAAAACCCCAGCTTTTCTTTCAAATGGACCTTGTAAGAGGCTAACCCTAAGCAAACATGATGTCTTTCCGTTACCCCAGCCAAAAAGTTCAGAAGGACATGGGAGTTTTGGGTAGTCAAACGAGACCATTTTAGAGGGGTCTGTAAGTTTGTGTTAGCATTCAGAAATACCCTTTAAAAACCGAAGCTTCTTAAAGATATCTCCAACGTAAAATGGAATAAGCTGCACTGATAGTGAGAACTAGCACACAGATATATGAGACTTTTTACACAAAGTTTTGGACTAGACTCTGTATAGATACAGACATATGCTTTGAACCCCCAAAGAAACCCAGTTAACACATAGGCTGGTTTCATTAGCCACACCTAAAAGTTCCTTTTAGATTAATCTAGTCTAGCATACAAATGCTTATCTCCTCTGACGGCAGTGCTATCATAAAATTTCAATTTCTCCAGCAGCCACATTCAATCACAGATTAGGCAGGGGGAAACCAAACCAGCCAGCACGTTTATAGCAAACGTGCAGGCCCTAGATTTCAGCAGTACCTTCGAGTTCATTTCTTCTGCAGGTTTATCTAAGTTTTACAGCATTTCTGCTATCAGGAAGGCTAAATGATTTGGCAGATTACAAGTGCAGCAAATAGCAAAGATTATTTAAAAGACCAGGTGTTGTAAATCAGTCTATTTGACACCACAGTTATATATGCAATAAAGTGAATGAACTCTGCTAACAGAGCACTATCTGATAAAGAGAATGCTCCTTGCAGGTATTTAGTGTTTAATCCCAGGATAATGGTTTGCCCTGGTTTGTCTAGGCAACATCAGACAGCATCTGGCTGGAGGCAACAGAGTAGACCTAGAATGGTTTGAAGCTTGCAAAGACAATTTTCTCACCTTTTTTTTTGTATCCGAATATTTAAAAGACACAGTCAGAATGCTCAAATCCTGTAATGAAACTTTCTCTAAAAGCAGGATATGTATTCTTTGCATGACTTGAATAAATGCATAAGTAAAAACAGGCTTCGTTATTATTATTATTAATACAACACTTAATGGCTTCAGTGAAGTCAAAGCTGCAGAATCAGGCACTCAGAAGTCGGAACACTTCAGACAGGAAAACTGATCTGGCAAACTTGGCTTATGAATAGTGAATGCTCTTTTAATGCAAACGAACAGCCAAGGGTCCCCTTGTACTGTTCATGCTTCCCAAGGAGAAAAAATTCCCAAAAGTTCTGCGGAAGTACCAGCACTGTACATTAAGCCACATACAGAAACTCCTCACATCCAGATGTTCAACCAAGCAAAGAAATGTTCCATCAGTGCTAGATGCTTACACTCATTTGCTTTGATGGGTTTTGCCCTCTCAACAGAAGGAAAACGACATGGGCAACTGTCCCTTTAAGGACGGTGATAATTCGGTCTGTCCTCACCTTTTTGGTACATTTGCTAGTGTGCTGGAAAGAGCATCTCCGCAACAGACTGGAAAATAATCTTTTTTCTAAGTCTGGCTTTGACACTTTCCCCATGTATACTTTTTCATCTAACTTTCATGAGCTTGAAAGTCTGCATGTTTCATCACAAGAGAGGAAAATTTGTAAGGTCTACGAGTTTGGATTAGAACTCTAACTACTTAGACAGACGAAGTCTGGTGAAAGTAATGATCATAAAGTCTCCAAAAATGCCATCAGGAGATGGAACACAAAGAACTAGTGTACGAAGCAGGAGGAAGGCAGGGCCACATGGAAGAGGACAGAGACGAGAGCAGAGAGAACAGACCAAGCTAAGACTTGAAGCTCTCTTCCAATGAAGACATTTCACCTTTGCTTTTACTGTAGAACATAAAACTCCAAATACAGGTCAGAAAGCAGCACAGAGATGACCAAACTATCTGAGAGGTTTGAACCACTGGGATCAAGCTGGTATAGCTGGGTCAGTGCAGAACTGTGACCTGGGTGGCTAAATCTATCCTGGTCAGGCATTGCATAGTGCTGAGACAGGATTCCCTTAATCTCCTCTGCACTACTAACACAGGCTGCTGGAAATTTGTCTCCTCAGCCCCTAAAGCCCTTGTGGAAATTTTATTAGAAACTTTCAGCGCCAGCTCTTAATTAAATAAGTATCTAGTGGAGTTTGCAAATTCTTAATGTAAAGGAGTTTTGTAGTCTATCACTAAGGTAACAGGAAACATCATCAACCATTATGATTCAGAACAGATCATTAAACATTCACATTTTAAAAAGGAAAACAGTACAAAAATAAATACAAGATGGCACAAAGCCAAATCCTTCATTTCACAGTATTTGTGTTTCACTGCCTGTGCAGCAGCGTACAGCTCTCTGAACATCTACATGTGCATCTTGCTTTGTCTTGTCTTTCCAAATCAAAAGGGAAGGAAGACTTTCACATTTCTGTGACAAACACACGAATGTGGCTGATGCTCTGGGAACCATAAGAACCATATTTCCCAGGATGGTTGCTGAGAAATCACCTGAAACCACTTGGTATTCTTTCTAATAAAACCTATGGGGCAATCAGAGCTCAGAGAGTCCCACAGTGTACAGTACCTAAAAAATGGTCAAATTACGCAAGAATGATGCACAGAACTCATAACTGTGCAGGATATTAGAAAGAACAGTGCTCTTGAAGGGAACCACTGAGCATCCTTGCCTCAATTGGCTGAACAATGATGCTTGTGTATTTATTTAGACATTTGGGATACACCATTGAATTTTTAATGTTTTTCTATTTCCCATTGCTAGTAAAATATATTATAATTCTTACACAATGTCCAATTTTTAAACTACACTAATGTATTTTCATATTGTGCAGTCCCATTTAACTAATAATATTATTTGTTCCTTCCTGAAAAAACCAGCACAACCTCAACAAGTTTGATATTTGGAGGAGCAGGAATTTCCCCATGAGGCAAAATAACTAAACTTATTAGAGTCATAAATACTCTGGCAGTAAGATATATGTATATTTCTTTAAACAAGCAGTGTCAGATATTACTTGATCACTATATTAAGAGATATCTTTTCATTTACAGTCTCTGAAAATTTATTCTTCAGCCATAAATGTGTACAAAACACATGGAATGTCTCTTTGAAAGGTGATGGCATTTCAACAAAGCATACTGGCAATACGGCTTTGGAGATTAGTAGCTGTATAGGCTTACTTTATTTAACTGTATATACCAGAGGAAATAAAAAGGTTTATTTTTATACTACTGCTTATATTTTCAACATAAAGTTCACAGTGATTTACTAATGTTACATGAATTGCCTCTGAATTACGGTACAGTATTGTGCCTAAGTACAAAGCCTAACACTATTTTGTATTCATAAAACACAGCCTGCCCCTGAGCACTTTACAAATGCTAAATACAGCTAAAAACACATTCAAGGGGTAGGAAACAGACCCATTTTACAGAAAATTAAACAGTTTATTGTTATGATAGAGCAAATATCGAATCCCCTGTTTGACTGGAACAAACAGGGCAAATAAAAGCAGAGAAATAACAGATGCAGATAAGAAGTGGCCTCAGCAGCCAAAACTACCTGAAACCTGAAGACACCACACTAGAGATACAACCTCAGGTTATCTGGAAGAAACACCTGTGACAATCGATTGATCACCCATGCCCAAGTTAATCCAAGCTCCACAGGCAAAGGGAAGAACTCCACTCAAATTAAAGAGTCCTAACCACTCTCTGCCATCTTTATTCTTGCATCCATAATTACTGCATAAGGGATGCTAGATGTATCTCTATGGTTTGTCCTTCCAACATCCATATACCAACCCATTGTCCATAAATTTGACTAATTCCTTTTTCAGCTTGCAGCTTCCACAATGTCCCGTGACAGCCTGCTCAGGAAGTTCATTGTTATTGAAAGACAAACTTTTGTTTTCTGTTTTAACCTCATGTCTTACTAGTGTTGTAAGTGCTTTTTTAAGGATTGACTGCAGTTAGTCTCTCTTACATGGTGGAACCTGGCAAAAAACAGTTCACATTCAACTTACCCATCACCTTCACAATTCTGCAAACCCCGATCATTTCTTATTCAGTCTTTTCCTATCCAAAATCATAGCTTCTTGATCTCTCCTTAAATGGCAGCTGCTTCATCCTGCTGATCAAATTAATTGTCCAGTGCACATTTCCCAGCCTCCACTACATCTTTCTTGAGAAGCAAAGAACCAACCAGAATCAAAATGCAGGTAGACCAAGACTTGTGTATCCTCAAGATCTGTGAAGTTCTAGGAAGCTTTGACCTCCACAAATCCTAACCTCCTGCTCTGAGTTCAGTATCACATAGGCATGGTGTTGATGACTCTTCCCTAGGTAAATTACAGTTTCATTCACTGCTTTTTTTTTTTTATTTTCTTGCTATTGACATGTTAGGTCACCCAGGAGATTTTCCTGTTCACTTCTTACTCCAGCTCCCCGGTGAAGAACCAGCTCAGTGGGTTCCTGTGGGACCCCAGTGCTGACTTTTCTTCATCATGATAAATGAATATTAAGTCACTTTGCCTGCTATCATTTAATCACCAGTAAATCCATGGAAGGACTTGTCCTCCAATCCTGCAGAAACTTGATTTCTTTGACAACTTTTGGTGTGGAACCTTGGCAAAGTCCTTTTGAAAATCCAAACACATAATGTCCACTAGATCAGGATCCATAGGTCTGAGCTGGTACCTCCTACTCTTTCTTCTCCCCTCCCTGCTCTATGAATATAATCCAGGTTTTAACCAGCATGCTATTTGGCCCAGCAAACTTGAGATGAATATGTCAATGAACATGAGAGGCTGATTGGGAAGGAAATGAAAGCTGAGAAAGAAAAGCTGACTTTGCAGTCATTTCCTGAAAGGCCACAAGTCAGGATAGGGGACCCTGAACTCCAGTGTGAACTCCATCTTCAGTGACCAAAACACACCCTGGGGGGATATTTCCATGTACTGAGTGTCAAGACACCAAAACAGAAAAAAGGAACACAAACAAGGGCAATTCTTGAGGCCAAAACATCACAAGAACGAACAAGATTTAAGTCGAGAATCAGAAACAAGGGATTGTGACAGCCTGAGATTCCCATTTTACTTTCAGGCAGGCTGGGACTCAGAGTAGATACTTCACTGTGGGATACAGGAGGAGGCAAATTCAACAGTGCTTCACTGTATTTAAACCAACTCCAGGTGGGGATGTATTTCTCACCTGTAACAGGTCTGTATTTTCCAAGAGCATCTCAAAGTTTCTTAATTCTTAAAGAAAAAGATCAGACTGCAGAATATTTCAAAGCAATTAAAAAAAGATCTGAGCCTTTTATTTAAAATATATCACACAACGTAAAACAGAATATATTTATACAGTGTCCTCAGCAAGAGCCTCCCGAAGTGCTGCAAAACCCACACCCAGTAATAGAGAGCTTACAGTATCAGAGACTTTTAGAGAGCTCTCCGAGGCAGAATTCACAGAATCATAACCTAGAGAAGGAAAAGACTTATTAGATCATCCAGCCCTCTCCCTGCTGACAGAACTGTTCCCTACAGTGTGCTTCCTCACATTTGCTGCTAACAATCAGCCTCTCTCTGCTCTCCTTGGGAAGCCATTGCACAGCTAAATATATCTCATGCTATCATTACCATTATTACTTATTTATGGGCCACGGTATAACCTAAAGGGCCTTGATCAGGATCAAGGGGACCAACTCTACTACCACTTGTAAGAGCAGTCCTCTCTCCAAAAGAGCACACAGTCAAAATAGATAAGCCAAAGCCCAATGGGAAATATATAACACACCATTAAAGAGAACAGAGTAGTATGGGAAGTGCCACAAATGTTCCACGAATTCTTGCTTCAGAGTTTGGTAGGAGGAAAAGGTATGTGTCACGAATAAGAACATGTTTCTGATAGTCAGCGAGAGATAAATAAAGTGGATTTTCTTTCTCCCAGCTTCACCCTATTAGTTGTGGCTAAAGATCTGGCATGGTACTAAGAAATTAGTCTTCTTTTTTGGTGCAAATACACCGTAAGTATTTGAACAATATTACACTTCTCTGATCTGCTCCAGTCTCAGTCAACATTTATCTGAGCCACACGTATTTTAATCTTCTCTCATAAATCAATACCTCTAGCATAGCAACAGATTTTGCCACTCTCCTTCCATCTTTGACAATTTTTTTCCAGTAAGCAATCACCCAGAAATAAGCACCATATCCCCTGGAGGGGTTACACTGAAACAGAGAGGAGATCAGCTCCCTCCAGCACTCACGCAATGCTTCTCTGTACACACTCAGACTTTCTGCTGCTGCTTCCTTGCTCCACAGGTCCCTCTCTTAAGTGTATATGATGCAAAGCAGTGTATCAACACATCACCATGTACTGCAAGACCTACAACACTGATGAATGCAATGCTTCGTTTTCCAGGGTTACTCACAATTATCACTAAATCTTGTGGAAAATGGTATCAGAGATTACAGCTTTTGCACAGGAGAATTTGGAGAGAGGCAGCAGAATTGAGTAACAGCATCACACCTTTGCTAACCAAAATGTGCTGTGCTTGGCAGTGTTGAGGGACAAGCCTCCCTCCCCAGAGTGATAAACAGTAGTAAAGAGTTAAAGACGACTTAGTCTTGAAAGGGGCTGAGCACTGCTGGTTTGCCCCTGGCCCTTTGCATACCAAGCAGAGCCAGTGCACCAAAGGACAACAGGTCTAGGAATGGCATCTCAGAAAACTTGAGCCCTAAGGCAGGCCTGATAAAGAGATATTTCTTCCCCAGCTTTCACCCTCGCTTCACCAGTGATCGCATCCAACCAGCTGTCATTACAAAAATAAGAGTTGCTGCTGCTCTCAATCCTCCTTGCTACACAAACAGGCCATTCTCACCTGCTGGTCAGAGACCAACACCTGCTTTCCTCACCTTTCCACACTCCTTTCTCAATGCTCCCAGTCTTCAGTTATCCTACCTCTTTGCTCCTGGTACTTCAGCCTTTTCTATTATTTCCTCATCGGCCCTTCAGTCATACCCTGCTAGCCTGTTACCAACCTGTCAAACACAATTCAAAGGGCCTCTTTATTGTTTTTGTCTCTGTGTGTTTTTAGTAGCTAAATTATAAATAAATAAGTGAACTCCAAGAACAAGAAACACCACAGATCATTTCTTTTAAGGTATGGCTGCGGGCTGCAGCTGAATTGGCATAACTGAGCTTGTAATAATTCTGGAAAGGGGAGGGTGAACAAAGACATGAGTGCTGGGAAGTAAAGAAACCTTTTAAATCAGATCTGCCACTGACAGAAGAATAATTTAGAATGAAGTTTTTGTGTAAAAGAGAGAAATTACAGAACCAGGGAACTACCATGGAGTTTAACAACCACCTTCCGCAATCACTCTGTTTGTATTGTCCTTCTCTCCCCTCCCACACACCCGTTTCTCTCTCATCAAGTCTGAAAGCTCTTCAGATCAGAAAATGAACCTCGGTATATGTACAGCACCTGGGGCCCTGATTCTGCTGTGATATTACATAATAACTTTGCACTTCAGAGCACGCTTAGCTTTTATTCCCTTTAAGCACTCTGTCATCACAGCATATCTTCAGTAAGATCTTCACCCTTTATTGTTCTGGGCCAAAACTAAGCTGTCATCATCTTTTCTGCCATACCTCATCCCCCTACATCTCCTGCCTTAACAGCCTTTCTTCTCAATTTTTTTGCTCTTACAAGTTTGTCCCCAAGCACCTTTCCCCTCAAAGCAAACTCTAATTCAATGAATCATCTTAAAAATTGTGCTTTTTCTTTTATAATGTACTAAAGCCTCTGACAAAGGGTTGCATATGTATGTCACAGTGCAACTCTGCATTTCCTCTCTGCCAGTCTTGGTGTTGCTCCTAAGTTTTGATTTCTTTTCCATGTTTCATCTCTTCTTCCCAGCATGCTTTCTGCAAAATTAGGACAACCTTATACCCTAGAACTCTGTGGGTATTAAATAAGTACAAAACAATTTTAAGGGGCATGGCTTAGGGGGAAAAGAACCCCACTACATACAGCTTGCAAAGTCTATAACCATTTACATGGATTAGCAACCTGTCTTTTTCACAAGCTCAATCCAAAGTCCCAGCCTGCCAGCTAATAAATCAACTTTGTACAGTTGTACAGTCACTGGAAGATCTGCATAGTTTTAGGTCAAGCACTTATAACCATTTTATGATTCCAAAGCTTCTTACCTTGTCATTTAGTTACTGAACTGTGAGCTTTCATTGACTTTCTAACCATTGTGGCAAGAACTGCAACTAGCTGTGCAAGATTTAAAACCTCATTGAGCAGAGGAGCAAAATCAGGCTGCAGTAGTTTTAAGTATATATTGGGGTGGAATCATGACCCTATGGAAGCCAATGGAAGTCCTGCCACCACTTCACTGGGGTTGGCTTTCTTCCCTGCCTGCTGCCATTTGTTGTATTGGGGTGCAAGCTCTCTATTCCACACCCTGGAAATAAGATGCCTCAGTGAATGCTTGGAAATAGTTTATTTTACCATTTTTTTTCTCTCTCTATCCTGGTAAAATATTTTACAGTCAACTGCTGTACCTAAACAGCAACTCTTCTTGTGGATCTGCATGATTCTTCCTATCCTGCTTGTCAGCTTAATTTCTTCTGCTGTGGCATGGAGTGTGTAATAGCAAATCTAGCACTCAAATTCTTCTGTTTCTTAATTATCTCTGCCCTGTCAGCTATATCACTGAAAACAAGTTGCCATTTGACAATTCAGATACAAGTAAACATCAAGTTGTGATAATATAGAGTCCTGTATTACTGTCATTATGGAAAAAGCTGTTTCAAGGAGGCTTAAAAAATTAAATAAGCCCAGCACTTCTAAATGACCAAAAACCTAAAGATATCTGAATTATTCTTCAATATCTTAATCATTCCGTAGAATCATGATCTTGTATAATGGCCACTTTAAATGAAACGTTTGCTGCTCTGCACAGTTGCCACTTCCTTCTAATTGTGAATTAAAGCATAATTTAGGGTGGCTCTATGCCAACATGACTAGAAAAATTTAGACACTAACTCTGGTTGAAATAGGGAGGGAAAAGCGGATTTCTTTAAGTAATAGAAAATCACTCATCAAGTTGTACTTTAAAACAAAACACTAGAGCTTGAAGTTGACAAACTGACTTGAATTAAGCCACATAAAAAAGTGCTTGCACTGTAAATCTTACAGGGCAAAAGTGATGGTAGGTTATCATTCTGTTTATTAGCATGCACTTTGGAGAGTTCAGGGCAAGTATGGATACGCATTCATTCCATTTTATGCCGCACATTACTGAAAACACATTCCCCATAAATAATTCATAAGTGCATTGTCTGAAATTTCAGATTCCAAAAATACAACACAGTTTTCAACTTTATGGTTGCTTGGTCTTCAAAACAGAAATAGACAATTGGATGGATGGACTTAGCAAACCTGATAAGAACCCATCAGTCAGAATTACACTTCAGAGGTAAATGCAAACCTCTCCCAGCTCCTGATCCCTGGAAGCAAGGCTATGGTGATAGACTCTGTGCTTGTGCTAGCAGTTCCTTAGTAGGGAACATGAAGAAAAGGAGAAAGGGTAGAAGTAACTAAGTAATGAGTGTGGTGAAGAGCTAATAGGTTGAAATTGTGTAGAAATCCAGAGGAATTTAAGGTATAGCAACAGTCAAAATACAGATACTGGACATACTTTGCCTTGCTAAAAGCCCATTTTTCTGATCAGACTGCACTACAAACTTGAGCTCTGCTTGTTGCTCTCGGCTTTTTATTGGTATCAGTTTGTTAATGACATAGTAACTGGCATCATCTTTATGCCAGCTATGCTAACATAAGAGAGGCAAATAGGATCTTGAAACTCATCTAAAGTCTAATTCCTGCACGGAACAGAGTGACCACAACACCCACTGAAGAAACTGAAGAATGCTTCACAGGCTAGAGTGCTTAAGGTTTATATGCACTGTGATTCTGTATCTTGCTGACATTATATACGTAGATTATGCTCAGTTGCTTCTGTTTTCTTCATACTGTGCTCAGAAGCCTGACATCAGATAGCAACAGCTTCTCAGCCAGATTTGCATTTGCTTGCTCTGTTCTACTCACCTCCCAGTGACAGGCACACACAGTTTTGGGTACCTTATCTAGAGAAACCTTTGGTGCCCAGCTCCTAACAGAACAGCCCATAATCTCCCTATGCACGAGCTCTTTATCTGAACTCACTCCCTCCGATTTGCTTGAGAACAAACACTGCAACTGAGCTCATTGGCATCCCAACATACTGACTGCTTGGGTGCAGACCATATGTGAAAAAACAATGCTCTAATAAAAATTGTATTCCATTACCCAACTGCTGTAAAACTGCCTACTCGGTGCTCCAATATGGAAAGGTTGGGACTATCTGTCACTCCGTTCATTTCCAGGTGTGCTGAACTCTCTGGGGTAATCTTTAAATCAGTTGAGATTTCATACATCAAAAATGAGGATACATAATTCAAGAGGAGCCACTGAGATAAAACAGTAGCTGTAAAAATTACGACATGTTGGTGGTGCCTGGTTTCGCATGTCAAAGAAGGGCCGCACACAGCCAGCACCAGAGCAGGTTGTGTGGCAAACCAGGTAGAGAGGTAGAGTCCTCATAAGCTTCACAGGAACACAGGCACAGAACAGGTCTGACACTGTGCAAGTACCGGGTTGTAAGGCACCCTACAGAAAAAAACAGCAGTAGGGCTCAGAGTGTGAGGCGCTCAGGCCTGGTGTCCCTTGGCTGCAGTCATTGCACGCTAACAACCTCTTTCAAAAACTTTACACAGGTGGTAGCTGTCCCACTGAGATAAATTACCTACTTTCAGCTGCTGAACAGATGGGCAGGGAAGTGAAATTTTAGTTTGTTCATTCCCAGCAGTAACTAGCAAAGATGATCTCGGCCGCTGCAGGATTACTTTTCGATAACCACACACCTGCGGACAGTCATGATTCTGTTAGAAACTACATAAGGTCATTAATAGGCTACAAAATAAGGCAGGGCATTGAACAGCTCAAGAAACTAAGTCTCCCAGTCCCACATTCTTCAGAATATATCTTAGATTGAGAGAGGCCAAAAAGTGTGCAGAGAGGGACCTCAGCAGGCAGGAGAAATGGGCCCACAAGAATCTCACAACATGCAACAACAGGAAACTTCAGGTCCTGTACTTTGGGAGAAACAACTGCAGGTACCAGCACAGGCCAGACTTGACTGCTCCAAACAGGGACTCGGAGGGTGCCTTCCAACCTCAGCTACTCTGTGACTTTGTAATGAAGTACTGTTCATCAACACAGACAAAAGAGCAAGGACAGACTATCAAGGACTGGACACTGACCTCCCCCTGCAATACAAGCATGGTACAAGCAAGGAAGCTTAAAAGACCAATGCCTGCAAACCAGGAAGCTCCATAAACCAATCCAAACATAAACCAAGGACTTCTGGCTAGAAAGGTTTGCAACTCATTAAAACTAGGATTATTGGATAATTGGATTATTGATATATTTAAACAAGGGTTTTCCCTCCCTTTCCCACATATTTCACCAAATCACTTGCATGTATTCATATACAAATTTATCATAGTGTAGTCCAAAACCCCATACAAGCTTTTCCTTTTTAATAAAATGGTCATAGCCATGCTGTAAAAATCTTAATAAAAATAGTTCTAGTATTTCAGCTCGCAAATATTTTCCTGGTAGAAATCCCGAGCTAACTTTTCAGCAAGATCTCTCAAAAGAAATAGAATTTAAAAAAAAACCCCAAACCAAAAACAAAAAAACCAACAGCAAAAAACCCCTCCCAAAAAAATACACTACAAAATGAATGTGACCCAGGGACTTACCCTTCTATGCAACAACACGATCAGAGTGCACAGAGACAGTGAAGTCCACAGGGCGTGAAATTAAAATTTTCACACAGATACAATGAAGTAATGATACAATGTTACAACCTTGGCACAAAAATCTTCTGGTTTGAGTAAAGTCAATGTCATGTGATGTTACGGTTTGTGCACTGCTAGAAACAGTCTGCTGCTAAAAAGTTCATAACAAAACAGAAGGAGAGAAAGCAAGAAAAATGTACAGATAATTACAATAGGCCTGTACATTCTAGTGATCTGGACGTCCCCTAAGATGCTCTTCACAGTCGTATCTAGCTGTCAGTGCAAGCTGAGTTAAGAAAACACACTTTTCTTTCATGCCTGGAAGTCTAGATGCTGAGAGGCCATTAGGAGATATGGAAAAGATTGAAAGAGATTTGAACTTGGCAAGGAAAGGGGAGGGAGAGGACAACTCTCTTATGAGGTCGGTTTGTTGCCTACAAACGAGGCAGATATACACGTTCAAAATTCCAAGCATATGGATAAGAACAGGGATGCACAGAGCAATTAACAGAGTCAAGCAGAAGCTGGGATGAGCAGCAGCTGGAGCCCTGTTAAAGTCCTTCTAGGAATTGCTTCACCTGTTACAGTAAAAAGAAAAGGCAGCGCTGGAAGAACATAGGCTCCTCAGCAAAGACAAGGTCATTGGAACAAGAGAGGAGCTTGAAAAATTCTGGGCAGAACTTGGGACAGGGGCACAAACACTTACAAGACTGTGCCACATCAGACCAGAGTCTTGCAAAGCCAGTTACAGAACCTTCATACTACACCCTTCATACTACAGATACACCAACATAGTGCCACAGGGAATTAACAGATAATCTGCAAGAAGCACGAAGCATTTTATTTCTAAGACTATGAAAAAGTCTGCAAACTCATAAATCATAAAGCTGCTTGTATATTATGATGTCTCACAGCTACCCAACAGACTGAAGGACATACACGTATTCTACAAAATGTATTTACAGGTTTGAACTATGGGGGGAAAAAAAATTCAAAAATCAGAATTCAGTCCTACTGCTGATCTCAAACCACAATTTCGTGATCACAGGCACAGAAGTTAACTCATGTGAGAACTACTGGTGATGCGTTTCCAGTAACTCTTCTGGAAATGTAACAGAAAAAGTCAGCCTAACAGTGCAAAGGTCATTCTTTACAAGACATGTTTCTCATCCTACTGATCCAAGACAGTACACACAGAGAGAAACATACAGCCAAATGTGACTTAATAAAAACTTCAAGTTTTTAGCTTATTAATTTTTTTTAAATTTTTCTCATTTCATTCCAGTGATTTCATTAGGTTAGCCTTCTTCATCTTTATTAAAAAATAATCAGAACTGAAATGTTTCAATAAACCCAATTTCTGTTTTAAGTAGTAAAAGATGATTCAACGCAGATGAAGCAAAAACGAAAGTTAAAAGTACAATGGCATTAGAGGCTTTGAGAATATCTTTTAAAAGCTGTTAAATACATAAATTATATATTAGTACTGTAGAATGTCTTTGGTTGTTTTTTAGAGGGAAAGAAAAAAAGACTTGTAACAGCAATTTTTTTCACAGAATCACAGAATAGTTTGGGTCAGAAGGGCCTTTAAAGGTCATCCAGTACAACTCCCTGCAATAAGCAGGGACATCTTCAACTAGATCATTTTCACTAGCAGTATGTAACAAAGCAAAATACTTTGAAACTCATGGGTGGAAAGAACCAAAGGTGAAAAACAACACTTAAGGCACCACTATTAAACCGACAGAGCTAAGTTAGTACAGGGCAGAAAAAAGATACAATATTATTTTCAGTAAAAGGTTTAGTTTTCCATCATGTTTCAAAATTACTTCCCTCCCAACACATTCAGACTAAAAGAAATAACGTTCCCCCACCCCCCTAGAGGGCCATAAACTAAGCACCATCCCATAAACAACACAGAACAGAACAAAATTAACATACATGGCCCCAAATTACCTGGGAGCTAGAAGAACATTGCATTGGGAAATTTAAATTTTAAATATAAGCAGTATCTACAATTAAATAAATGGTGAAAAAACTCACCAAAATACTGTTTTCCTTTAAGATTATCTAAATGTTGAAGAGCTATCTTTAGTGCTCTAGCCACCGCCCATCACAAAGCCAAACCTAACAATGATCAATAGTATGTGTTTTTGAAAAGGAAATGTGGCCTAGGAAGAGAAAAAAGTCACACCTACAGTAAAAAATGAGTGCACCCAGCTTGAACAAAGATCTGTAACCAGAGACTACACCACCAACTCTGTTTCCTTCAAGTCTGCATTAGAAAGCTAGAAGGCATATTACACCATTCAGGGTTTCCCAAAGTAATGCTGGGCAGCCTAAAAAATAAAAACACACATAGTTCAATAGTTCAAAGTTCAATATTCTTTACACTGAAACACTACCATGACTTTCCTACCCAAATGTGGAAGATACCTTGGTTCTTTCATTACCTTACCCAGGAAAAAAATCAGGGCCCAAATCTTCTGTTATTATGTCCTATCTGACTAATGACAGGTATGTAACATTGTAAGATTGAGACGCAAACCCAGATACTGGGTTTTTCCCCAATCAGATATGTCTTAACGAGGATGTTAAGAGATGATAGTTATTTAAAAATTGTTATTTAAAAATCATCATTATAATCCATATATTAAGGAAGACTTCAGCTGTAGAGCTGTGGAAGTTAGAGAAAACTACAATGTCAGTCTCTGAGTATGTGGAATTAAGAACATAATAATGATAACAGGTCAGGATATGAGCTCACTGGTCTTCTGGTCTCTTATCTCCATGCTACATGCTCTGAATGTGCCACCTCACAATTCTGTTTGATAGCCACCAGCTTCTCCAGTAGACAAGACAATATTGTTCCATACTCATTTTCTGCAGGTCATGTTTGATTTTATGAACTTCTAATAATATCCTAAACTTAGCCACCTCTTTTCCAAGCTGAAGAGTCCTTGTCTGTTCCTTCCACAAAATCTCTCACACATCAGTAGTCCACTGCACTGCCCAGATGTGACAACCAATACAGTATGTACTGTTGACCAAAAATTTGCTACAGCAGCCTTTCACTTCACAAGTGGAAACAATATAAAAATAAGAAAGCTTGTTAAAAATAACTATCATACTAAGGCTCTGAAAATGAAGATTCAACCTATGGAGAAAAACTACCAGTTTCAGTGGAACAGTAAACTGTTATGCCCAGTCAGGTAGAAATAAAGAAAATGGAAAGAACAAACTGACAGATCAACAAGGGAGGAAAAACCAAACAAAAAAACCCAAAGAGATAAAAACACAAAAAAGCAAACCCACAACTAAAAAAAATCCCCCAAAATCAAAGCCAACAAAACATTCCAGTCAAAGATAAGGGTTATCCTGCTGAAAGCATAAGGTCTAATAACAAATCCCACTTTTAAGTAGATCAAAAAATAGGAAGTCTAAGTATCTGTTAAAGCTAAGAGGAAATGAAGTTATAAAGGAGCAGGTAAGGATGATAAGGCCACAGCAGAAAAGCTCAGTGAGCTGAACATATATTCATGAAGCAGGAACTTACAAAGTTTCTGAAGCTACAGAAGACATGGTGGAAGACCTTTCAAAGTTGAAATGTCATGCAAATAAATTACAGAACAAATCGAGATGAATGAACAATAATAAATTGCTGGGATCAGCTGGTACTCGCTCAAACTTCTGAAGGAGCTCAGGTATGAAATAGCTGAACTATTAACTGTAGCGTGTAACTAATTGCCTAAAACTGCTTCAGTTCTGGGGCAAAAACAGGGTTCTTTTTAAGCGATCTGGAAAGATGCAGAAATCTACAAATTAAGAGGTCTAATGTTTAGAACAAGCAGATTGACAGAAACTATAATAAAGAAACAACAAACTTGACTTAGCAGAGACTTCATATTGAGTCTTCAATCACCGGGGACCTTTACAAGATTCATAAGATTATTTTGCATCTGAAAGATGCAGTTTAAGTAGTCTATCTGGAGTTCCAAAAGGCCTCCAGCAAATCCATTACCAAAGACTTAAAAGTTGTCATAACAAAGAGAAAAATCCATTAATGGATAGATAACTGGTTAAAACTCAGGAAATTAAGAGAAAACATTAAAATTAGTCTGCTATAAAGTGGCCAGAGAGGTCACCAGTGGAGCATCACAGAAATCTGTTAGGGTCTCAACTCTTTAATGCATTCATAAGTGGCCTAGAGAAAGGACAAATAAGGAAGAGACATTTGCTGCTGATACTATGCTATTCATGGTAGCACGAACAAAAGCTGGGTGTCCTTATTGAAGCAGAGAACTGGAATATCACAAAGGGTTAAAAAAGCGCATTAAAAACTGGAAACACGGCAAATAGGGTATTATAAAGTACTGGTTACTGTCCTTAAGTGACAAAAGAGGCACGAATTTATTTTTTAAGTAGGCAACTCATCAGGTGGAAATAACTGAGAATATAGAGCTGTGTCTGCCTGCTGAAAGCATCTCCTGATGCACAGAACGTTATCTGGCAGAAATGGGACATGACTGGATCGAGGCCCTGCTCAAACCCCAGAAACACTGCAGTACCATGGTCACCTGTATTTGAGTTACAGGGCACCACCAGGCCATGACACTTCTAAAAAGGACTCCCCCACGCAGTCAAACTTCCATCTCCACGATTTTTATTAAGCACTTTATCACATCAGAAGCTCACATGCTACTGAGGAAGATGCTGTATGTTCACAACCATGCATATACACTCCCTCTCCCAGAGTGGGGGCTTTATATCTTTGATATCTAAGCCCTTTGATTTATAATGTGAGCATTAAAGGTATATTAATAATCAGGGCACTGACCATGCAGCACCTAGGTTAACCCTGCATTTGCCTCCAATCCATAATGAAAATACAAATGACAAACAATTTATTTTAAGTTCCACATATTCAGCTACAAGAGGGATAAGGTATCAGTGCACATTCCTCCAGGATTATTTTACAGGTCACAGGATGACAGGTATTACCAAAAGGATAGTTAGCTGATTCTAAAATAATTCATAAGGAGCTAAGGGTAACTAGCTCAGTTGTCTCAAGATAAGCAAGATGAATTCCACCCTAACTATACTATCATCACAGTTAATCATCGTTATTACAGGGACCAACCAACCACGGAGATGTACCATGGCAAGATCCTGCCCTAAAGAGCCTGAAAAGCCCAGGCAGGTGAAGGAGAGAAGAAAAGGGCAGTAAGCAATATGGTAGAAATATGGCAAAGCATCTTAAGGGATAAAGCCTTCTTAAAGTACGATGCAATTGTCCTGCATGTATTATTCACCAATTCCTCCCACCTAAAAAAAAAAAAAAAACCTCTCCAAAAAAAACAAGAGGAAATGCCTCTGAGAGAGAAGAACAGAAATTACCACCATCCTAGGAACAGAAGAGCTGCTTAGAGAACCATGAAGACAGAAACCAAGACTTGCCAAGCTTTGTAGAAATTGCCATCACAGTAATTCTAAGAATATGTTTAAAAGTAAAATGCAGAGCAGTCAAGGTATCAGTGGAGTAAAAAAACCACAGTCAAATCATTTTTTTTGACAAAGGAGTAGAGCAAGGAACAGAAGGAACTTGAAAATATTTTGAGGCTAAGTTTTCATAGCTGTGATTACAAATGCAAACAGAAATCACATCCAATGAACCAACATTCACTTAAGATTTAACATGGTATTTAAGAACATACAAATGCACATGGAGAAAAAATTGTAAAAAAAAAAGTAATTAAGATAACAATGAAAATTATGTAAAGTCAGTTTCATAATATCATTTCTACTCTATTTTCCTTTGCTTACTATTACTTTCAAACTACAATCAAGTTATTGTCATACCCCTGAATGATGGAAACCTTGCCAACTACTTCAAAACTGACACGTTTTCTGTTTCACTGAACATTCCCAGAAGACATTTTCTCTCATTTTAATACAAAATCTTGTCAGATCCACAGAGCTGAAAAAAAAATGTGTAAAGGATATGTAGCTGTAATAGACCTCCCCCGACTAGTCAAAGTTTGGAATAAAAGACGATCAAAAAAGACTCAAAGATCCAGTGCTAGATTAATGCAAATATCTGCTTGTTTGCAAGTGTACTTTTTGATTAAACTGGCATACATCAAGTACAATTAGAAGAGTTATTTATAACTAAGAAATACATAATTCTGCATTTTAATGAGGGTGACAATTACAGCCAACAGTTGGCAATTAACATTAATCCTTTTGCACTGCAAATCAGAATTTCCCAATATGATTTTCTTTGTCAGCAATGGACACACCAAAACTGTTACTGCAAAGCAGCTATTTATTAGGTAGGCTGCTTTGACACAAATAGGTGTTCCGGTTACACACAGTAAGGAAAGAAGCCAATGATGTGTTAAATTTGATAACCTCAGATGTAAATACAGAATGTCACTTCAAAATTTACTTGATGTCTACAACACAAAATATAATCAAGGCTTATCATTTTCATGGCTGAACCCAATTCCAAGTTTCCCAAGAGCCAGGCTTCACAGGTGAAATCTGATTTCAACACAGGCTTGAAAGCTCCCATTGTTAAATTTGGTTTAGATCCCAGCCCTGGGTTCACATCTGCATTTCACCCCTGAGACTTCAAAGCTTTTAGTGGTTGTAACCGAACAGGGTAGATAAGGAGTAGTGTTTGCCCAGTCGGTATCAGTTTCCAAAGCAGAACTCTGGAGCAACTACTGAAGACAAGAATAATTACTACTGAAGGATTTGCTACGTTAGCATAGCCTTACCGCAAATTCTTTCCTTATGCAGGTTATCAATAAAATTTTGGTTCTCAAAACCACTGAATTTTAAATATCAATCTTCCCAAGTTGTTCTAACATATTTCTATTCATTGAGCAAAAATTTCTCTGTAACTAAGTGCCATGTCTATAACAAATGTTGACCTAATTAAACACTACTATTTCTGATATCCGTGATCCTCAAAGAGAGATGATTTAGATTTGCTAAGTGTGTCTTTCTAAAAAAGGAGTTCTCTCTATTTTAGCCTCTCAGCCATTGTCTTTTCAGACAAAAGCACTGGAAAACTACCTAACTAGCCCCTTGTCATACTGGTCTTTAACAGGAAGAGAGACCTGGTCCAAATCCTGTCTAAGGCACAAGATCAAAATGCAGCCTCTAGAAGAGTGCTGAGGTGTTCACCACCTAGGTCAGGCAATTGCAGTGGGATCAGTGTCAAGACATAACTAAATGAGAAGGCAGGAAAGGAGAACTATGAGCATTAAGCCAAGAAACCTACAATGTACTTCTTACAAAGCGCTGTAAAATTCACATTTATTTTGTAAGTATGAGATAGATGGGTTATTTCTACATACAGAGGTGCCCAACTAAAATCAAGATAAGTGATATTAATGTCCTATGGTCAGTATTATTGAACCTCGAAAGCAATAAACTATGAGTCGATAAATATTACATTTGCAACATAGTTAACATTCTTCTACTGTCTCTGGCACTTATTACACATTGTAACCGCAAGTCTACAATACATTATTCATATTTGGGGTGTCACTGAGTGATGGATTGCTGTAAGAGAGGCTGTCCTTTAAATAAATCAACAAATAAAAATGCAAATGTTAACATTTTCAGCCACAACTTTTTCCATCTTGAATGGGGAATGAAAATTTCACATTATATCGACAGCCAGCAGAGAGAACAATTAACAACCTACACGGTGAATAAGAGAGATTAATTTGCCAATGTCTGGTTTTATCACTTGCATATGGAACTACATTGGACTTTTTGTGCTGCTGGCTTTCTCAGGGAGTAGGCAAAACTTGCGTCTCCTACCACGTTCAGAAACTAACTCACCAGTCCGCTCCAAACACACTTTTAATCTCTTTAAATGTTCCTAAGTTAAATCTGGAATTAAAGTTTCTTGCTCCCTTTGAATCTTGTACGGTGTCTGATCCTAAGGGGGAAAAATAATTCTATTTCTTTGTCAGTGCTTGCTTGGAGTCTACAGCAGAAGGAACCTCATAGATCGTCTTAAGTCGATATCCATATTTAAGCATCCAATATGTGCAGATCTGAAAAGCAACTACCACCTAAGAAAGGCAAAAGCTTAAATCTCATCACTGTCATACTTCCTAACACTCAGCATAACAGATCTACTCTAGACTATTCCAGTGTGCATTATTAAGTATACAACACTGCACATTATATTTTACATCAGATATTAATTTGCTTAAAAGTCCCTGAATACACATTCACCTGAGATGTGCTGGGCAACTGGGTAAATAGTTTTGTTTTTAAAATGTCCCTAAACACAAATTTACACAATACAATCTGTTTATAAAAACTCCAACAGGCCACTGTAGTCTAACAGATAATAACACAGCTCAAATATAGCATTTGTATTGCAAGAACTTCTAAATCACTTATTTTAATGGCTAAAAGAAACTTCACTCAAAGACAATGCATTCAGCAAGCATTAAAGCTTTTATTTGAAACTGCAACAAGAAAACACATGCTTAATGCTGAAATCCCAGACTATCACTCAATCCCTTAATTTACCTAACTGTTCTTAAACTCACTTCTTTGATGTCCAAAGTGAAAAATGCTACAGGAGAATTATCTGTTTCCATGGTGAGCAGAACAACCTTTGCCTGTGTCTTTTTAAGTGCTTGATTATCCGCAGTATTATAGGACTTATTGTGCCAAACTCAACACTACAACAGTTTCTGCGTGGGGAGAGCCTGACAATTGCAACAGGGCTGTAATCAAATTAAATGGTCTTTCAGAATGTACAGTTTGTAATTTTTTTTTTTTTTTTTTTTTCCAAAATAGCTGAATACTTTAATTTAGAGCAGTTTCTCTTCTGTGTGCAACACAACACTTGTTTTGCTGAAATCAGTACCTGATTATGGCTAAGGTAAGATCTAGTTTATGTAAAAACTTCTTAATTAGTGAATGAAAGCATCGATATGCCACTGCTTCCCCTTTCCACTGTCCCTCCAGCTCAAAAGCAAAAATACAGACTTTTTCTTCTAAGCAAACGCCAGTTATGAGAAAGGTGCCCCTGATCACCAAAAAGGAAATGTTTAAGACAATCAGAATAATTATGCTTTAGGGGTAAGGAACAAACTTACTCTTCCAAATTTGCCCAGCCCTAACCTCGCCTGTGATTTTTTTGGTATAGATAAATAAGCACATGGAGTAGAAAAGCTTTCCAGACCTGCTGTGAACATAATTCTAAGGGCTTCATGCAGGTGTAGACACTTGGTTTAATAACACTGGGTAGCCAAACTTTCAGCTTGGCTCTATTAGAGAAGGCAGTGACAGGCAGGCATAGAAGCATGATGGGCAAGCAAATTCACTATTAGCCTATTTCTGGATGCCACATAAAGAAAGGTTGGGTTTCTTTTTTCTTTCAGAGATATCACTGAAATCACCTTGTGCACATTCATTTTTCAAGTCTGGTCCTTCTACAGGTGTAGCACTAGGGCTCTTAAGATTCACATTTACCTTCTAGGGACACTTATTTCTTGCTCCAGACATGATTCATCCGAGACAGAGAAGGATGTAGGACTGCAGCAGTTCTTCCTCACGCAGGAGGTAGCTGTAACACACTGAAGCCTCCAGTTGAGCACTGCCAAGACAGGCTATCACGCCAACACATCTTCTACCTGCCATGCCTGCTTATCCAGCCAGCCCTTCCCAGAAGCTGTGCTAGCACCCTGATGCCTCACAGTGCCAGGGAGCTTATGTCGCTTTCCAACACCTTCTCCCTGGCAGGCTTTCCGTTGCTGCTGCTGCCTGGTGCCAGGGTTTGAGCTAGTTAAAGCTGGCACAAACATGAGTTGAATCTAGTCCTATAAATTTAAATAGTCAAAAGTAATTAGGTTTACATGTACTGCTGAATAAATAAATTTGCTCTTAGGCTAGGGCTTTGTGTTGCAAGTTTCAGATCCATGCCAACTGTTGTGGTTAAGCTGTTAACCCCCCCAAATCACAGATCATAATGAACATGCTGACAAACCCTAACTTTAGTGGCACAATAGCAGCAATAACTCTCAATATTGATTAATTTAGTTAGTTAAACCTGCAGTCTAAGCTTATAACCATTCCGTGATAAATTGAGACTGACCTGCTGCCCAAGCAGGTTTTCTGATGAAGGACAGAATCAGCTTTAGGTTTCCCCAGAAATACTTGTCCATTTACCATTTTCAATTAGAGAAGGCCATGAGTAAGGGAAAGCACAACATGGCTGCTTATGGTCAATTATAGCTACAGCACCAGTGGAGGGAAAGCAAATGAGGAAGTATGGGAGAAAGCACTCCAAAAATACAGGATTTTTCAAAATTTGTCATCAGCTGGTAAAATAAGCCTTTAAGGATGACAGCTAATCAGACTCCTTTTACTGATCACTTTACCTGGTATGATTTCTAACAGCATATTTCAACAAATATTTTACTCCCCTCTGTGGAAAAGAATAGATCATCAATCCTCTTGAATAAAATTCCTTTTTCTGAGCAGTAGTCATATGATGTGAATAATTATATCTACTTCTCAGTGCTTGAATGGGATCTCAACTTAGCACTATTAGACAGCATCAAGCACTATCTTTACACACACTTTATCTGCTATGACTGGCTTGCAAAGGTAACCCTTCCTTTTAAGAGAAATGCTTAGGCAATCTTGTGGTTTCTGTTAGTTTAAATATACAGCTACTTGTGGGAAACAGAGCCTAATCTAGCTCAGTTTTTAAATCCTCCCAGAATTATCAACTCTCCCATCAGAAGGAAAAAAAAAAGTGTTTCCATAGCAAGGAAGTACAATTTTGTCAATATTGATAGTGGTTTTTCACCTATTATATATCGCAAGTTCCTTCAGAAGACAGAAATAAACTGCCAGCTTCTGCCAAGAATACAGGGATGATATCAAGCATACATTTTCCTAGTCCACTGGGCCAAGAGAAGATTAAATCTGACTCTAGCCCTCTCATCCTCCAAGAAACATTTAACTCTTCTTAAGAATGGCTGCACATTCTTGTTACGCCACCTCACAGTTACCTAACTAGTAGTGGTGTCAAATACTGCAAATTCATATTTCAATCTGCATTTATTTTGTTGCTTAACTAAAGATTTTATTATGAGAAAACATAGGATATGACAAAGAAAAGCAGGGATTGTGTGCTGTTCTTCTAGGCATTTACCACTAGAGATGTAATCCTGCCTAAAGAAGGCAAGTTGTTTTCAGACTCGTAACCGTAACAACAATGCTGCTTTCAATTTTTTCATTGGAGCAGAAGCTATAATGCTGCTTTTCCAGTGCATTTAGTGCAGATATATAGTATAATCAGGAATTGCTGACTTAATGTGATTTTGTTGCTTGTCATTAAACATAAAATAACTCTCATACAAAACGTTTTAAAAGAAATGCCATTTGATAAAATATGGGGCTGGGGGAAGAGGCAGGCAAATGCAGAGGGATTAAAATCTTCACATGGATGTAAAACCTAACAGGGTTAACAGTGTCCATACAAATTATTTACAAAGGCATTTAATGTGTCAGGACTTGCAACATAAAATACTTTCTGTTCAAAATCTAAGTAAAATTAAAATGTTAGAACTTGGCATATTCCTGCTTTTCTTATTCTAAAAAGCAACTTAAGGCTTACTATAAATGTCAAAAGGATATGGCAGGTTTTAGTTTATATCATCCAGCTAGCGCGAACATGAAACATCATAGAAATTCAGCCACTTCCCTGCATCTAGGAGAATTTGATGGTTGTGTTTGCAGAATCTTAAACCAGAGATTACCCTACAGCTTACCGTGAAGTGTCATGCTGGATCGGTGATATGCCTGTGGTTGCAAGCGCTTTGCTGCTGCCCATCAACCCAGGAGATGTGCCTGCATCCTTCCTAGGTCCTGAAGTTGTCCCTGTGGAATGAAGTGAAGACAAGCCAGACATCAGAGGCTATTAATTTTGGGACAGATGTCTCACGATTCTGCATTATTACAGAACACTGGGACTAAAAGTTGAAACCTTTTGGAGTGCCAGACATATACAGAGAAATGGCAATCAGAGAACTCATCAGTGGACACTACTGTGCACAGCATCCATTTCAGGACCAGATAGGATCAAATCTGAACAATAAAACACACACTACAGCCTCCATCTTACTGCCCAAAGTTTGACAGACTTGCACTGTTATCATTTCTTACAGTCATCCACAGGATTTGGCTTGTTTCACAGATGCAGCTCCCAAGACGTGATATAAGATGTTATTTCTCCAAGTGTAAATATAACAGTATTTTGCTTTAAATAAAATAGAACTGATACTCCATTCTTTCTTCTACTCTCCAAATAGATAGGATTTAGTTACACAAATAGCATAGAAGTAAAGGCAATATGAAAATTAGGAGTAATATGATCTACTACACAAAAGCCTGTGGGTTTGAGCTTTTTTATCTAGCCTAATTAGTTCTGTGCAACCAACATCATTTAACTAAACAGTTAGTATAGGAAAAACTGCAAGTATCAGCAAAAATTAAAGTCAAACCAGTGTTTAGCTCTTTATGTAATTCTGTCATGACTAAATATTTCTCAGCTCTGCGAACAGCAACATTATCTATCATCCATGCTGAAACATGAAGCAACAAGGCTGTAATTCCGGCATCAGCGCAAAATTTACAGATGTCCAAGGGATTAAGTTTATTTAAAATACTGCGCTGATTTAAGATTTATACAAATATATAAAATTTAGTAAACCCCTATGTTTTAAGGTGCACTTTAGGGAGGCTAATAACAAAATGGGTTCTTATCACTCTGCTCTAATGAATTGTGCTTCAGTACCATGCAGTGAAAAAAATCTCACCTAACAAAGAGTTAATTATCAGTGAAGGAACTCCTGGAAATATCATGGGGATATATGCTGATTGTGTGTCCCTGGTAACTTGATAGTGTGCCAATCCATGATGAGAAGAGTGGGTATGCACGTAAAGACTGGAAGGCTCTTGCTTGGACTTTTGGTTTTATGATCGAACAAGAGATATTTAGAAATCATTTCGCATGACAGCGGAATGAGGCAGCTGGATTTTAAGAAACTAATACTAAAGTAATAAAAACCTGGTGAACACGGGAGAATATATTCAATTCCTAATATAAGAAAAGGCTGGCACATTGTCAACATACTACCTTCATAGCAAACTAGATGTATTTCTGCAAAAAAGAAAATATATGGACTCAGAAGTGGCCAACACAGACTCAGGGGGACTGTTCAAAGACCTAAGTTTGAAAATATTACCAGGGCTAGAAACAGAAAACAAGAAAAAAAACTAAGCAGGAATATACTGAGGCTGTTAAGCTGCACAGAGAAAAAACAAGGGTAGCAAGAAATCCCCAATAAGTGCATATCTAAACAAAAAAATTTTAAAAATACATCTTGATAAAAGCATGCAAGTCGATTGAGGGAAAAGAAATGACAAAAAACAAGTGAATATACAAAGATGATTAAATCAATAATGATCCCAAAAATGTCCAAGTTACTAATAATTTTAAAATATACTATGAGAAAAAATAAAGGAAAAGAAAATTGGCAAGTAGAAGATAATGAAGACCCTGTTGATGTATAATACCTGCCTATATAAAGCTGATGAAAAAAAACTATCAGGGGAAAAAAAAAGATACAAAGTCTTTAGTCTGAAGGATATATATTTCAGGGCTAAAGGGAATTAGTTAATGAATTTATGAAGTGACTGGTAATTATTTATGAAAAGTCATAGAGAACTGGGGTGATACAAATGACAGCAAATTAATTAGATTTGCAGGTGTTGGAAGACGGTATGAGACTGGAGACATTGCAGATGATCTAAAGGAGCAAGAACCAGGGAAAAAGAATAGACAAATTTACCCTTGGAAAAAAAGAAAAAGCTCTTACATGGTGTGATAATCTGACACCAATGGAAAGAACCTGGAGCAGCAAATAATAGTAAAAAACAAACTAGATATAAGCTTGCAAGGCAAGGTACCCCCAAAGCAATTATAGATGTCTTCTAAATGGTAATGTTAAGAATACTATTTTCAATTTGGCTAACTTGGTACAAGACTGACTTAAAGCAGATTAAAGAATCATTTGAGACAACTCAAATAGTTGTATATTTCTGCTTGAGAAACAGACAATTAAAACATCACTAAACTGGGGAAATATAGCAGTCTATATTTTGGAAGTGTAAACACTAAGAATGAAGAAATACAGCTGAGGTTGGTTCAAGCAGCAATGGGATGAAAGTAAGCAAAGGGAAATCTAGGTTGATAATCATAAAAGAAATCTTTATGACTTGAATAATAGTAATATTCATAAGACTTAACATTTATATAGTACTTCACATCTTCAAAGCACTTCGCTAATATTAACTAATTGCTCTATTCGATTGTAGGGAAGAGTCTTCCCTCAAGGGAAGAAGTGCCAGATCCTGAATCCCTAAGAAGCTACATTAGAAAAACTGCTGAAAAATAAACATTATACAGAAAAATCAGCCCCTGGAAAAGTACAGGGCTAAAATGAGCTAAAATAATTTTCCTTCTCTGGCTCTTTCTTTTACATATGGAAAGGAAAGTTGTGCATGCTATACAACACCAAGCATATATTACATCCAACATAGACACAAAGGGAAAAATAGTTCTTTCTTTTTTTCAATTCAGAGGAATTTCAGGAAAGGGGTAAAGAGGAATACTTTAAACAGAAACACAGAAAGGTGCCCAATATTGCAGAGTGTAGTGGGTAGAATCTAGTTTAAGTTTCCCAGCCCCAAAGAAAAGTTTTCCAAAGCAGAAAGGAAGGAAAGCACACATTTCTGTACTCCAGTGCTTTTTAACCAGACAAGTTGTTAGATTTTAGTACACTTTGACATAGCTAGTGGTGACACCAATAAAAACAATTTACTGCTTAAAGGATCTAAGACTCCAGGTTTGCTTCGACTGCTTAAAGTTTTGCTGGTAAAACTAAAAAAGTTTGACTGCAAGACACAAACACCTGCTAAAGCACAGGAATAAAAATTAAGGACCAAACTGAAATAGGAGACAAAAAGCAACAGTGAGGGAATAAAAACTGATTGCTTAAGTTGATCCAGTAAGTTTCTACCCTGAAAAACGAGCAAAAGTGACCCTTTCCACTGCATGAGGTGATGGGGCCAGGTTAACAATACTCCTCTCCCCATTACTAAACATCTTCAGGGAGAAAGGAAAAGTGGGTTTGTTAGGAAATCACCCTTTCCAAACTCAGTATACTCACAGTAAGTGAGCAGTCTTGTGGGCAGAAAAGCCTTCCACCATTCCAGGATGGGAACAGTTTCACAATTAATAATTTTACACCTGATGCAAGTGCCTATGTTGCTCTGGAGAGACATTACCATGAGTTGCACCATTCCCTTGGTACAGTCACCATTTCCAGTGGTATAGCAAGATAATATAGTGAGCCCAAAGTCCCACATCAGCACTGGCACTGCACTAAGGTGTTCTTGGAGAGAGTCATCATCTTGAAGAACATGTAATTCAAACAGACCAGACCGATCAAGGCATGAGAAAAATAGGTCAACAGGTCAACATCTAACAACTATCACGAATTTTTCAATTGAATCTGTTTCTGTATACAGTATCCAGCACTGCTGTGTTCTGACTAAAAGGCCACCTTAAGGTGTGCAACTAAATAACACTAACTTTCATGCCTCAAGATGTCACCTTGTTTACTTCATTCCCCTTTCCCACAGTGCATTGAAGCAGAAATCCCAGGTCAGCAGCAGATGGGAATATCCAGCAAAAGCAAGGACAGAGTCCAGGCTAGCTAGAATTAAAAAACTTGACACTTGGTCACGATGATCCCCAAAGATGGATAAAAACACTTTACAAGTGTGTGTGTATGCTTGCTAAAGGAGTCCAAATCATATAACAGAAGGAAGCCAGTTAAAAGGTACTAAAATACAGAAGATTTCAACTTCAGTGATTAGTGCCAGGTAATTTGCCTTGTGATAAACAACCATTCAAATCAGTAATAGGCCTGAGGTTGTTCCACAGCTTGAAAGCATTCCTCTGAACTTTATCTCGTATCACAGCAAGTGCCAATATTTATAAGTCAAATTTTGCCACACAGCTCTACATCTTCAAAGCTAGAAAACCCAGTAAGTGTATGCAAAAGATACCCCACCATCCTCAGAGATCGTGCTGACCGCTACAATCACTAAATCAGCATAGGTCCAGCTCAGTTTATGTGCAATAGCCAGATGTAGATTGTAACTTCTCCTAAGTACTACAAAATGAAATGAATGAATGAAGAAGAGGCCAGGTTGATTTTTTTTTTTCCCCTGAATCTGTGGCAAATAAATTACGTTTTTGGGACTATCCCCATCCAAGGAACAAACCCCATCATCCAGCTGTGAAAAATCTCAATTTCATCACTGCAGTACTGAGAAGGAGGGGGGCAGAAGGAAGAGGAAAAGAGAAGGGAAAAAAAAAGATAGCTGAAAAAAAAAAACATAAAAGAAAACCATCAGTGAAAATTGCCCCTGAAACTTTGCAGAATTGTAACGGCTTTCTCTTGCTTAAATTGATTGGTGTAGCAATGTTATAAAATGACTATTAGGATTCATTGTGCACAACAGAAAGTGTGAAATGTCAGCAGACTATACAGCAAAAGTAATGGGTCCTGAACCCCTGTTAGTCAAAAATGATTTTGTTTCAAATTAGAAATTGATTTTTTTGGACACAAGCCCTTTACAGGCTTCCAACTTTTGTAGCTGTGTCTTGGAAGAGATTAACCTCAGCCACTGTTTGGGTCCTGGCTGATGATACCCTTTTGAAAGTTTCTTCACAGGGACTGCTTTCTAATGTTGGTATGGTCTTAACCAATAACATAAGTTATTTGTTCCTTTGAGAACTGCACCACATTTCTTCTCATTTTGCCATTTTCTTTATTTTTATGCTGACATATACAGTAAACTGGCTGACAAGTTAAAATAAAAAAAAAAAGCTGGTTCATAAGTGAACCAAGGATTATGTTCAAGGCTCAGCAGTGAAACATCCAAGCAGCTTTTGTTCCCAACCTTTTCTCTTCCTAAGAAAGACTTTGCTCCTCTGCTCCTTAAGTGGAGGTACTAAGCTAAGGGCAGGATAGGTTCCAGCAATACAGATATCCCTTGTGTGGCAAAATAGCAGGTTGTGATGGAGAAGTCATCACTTGAGCAGGAAAAGAACGCAAACCCCACTGCAAACCCCACTGCACTTTTGGGAAATAAAATAATAAATCGTTGAAGCAGCTTTTTGAGACTAAAGGGCTATTTTTATCTTTTCACCAGGAACAGCAGCCAAGACCACCACTTGTTATTGAAAATGGGTTTTATTGCTTTAAATGTAGTTACCTTTTCTTAGGTTGTTTTAAACCTTTTATTGTGCATTTTACTGATAATACTCTTGAACACACATATGCATAACTTCTAAATGCCACCAGCACACTCATGGCCCTGCAATGCAGGACTGCTTCTCCTTACCTTTCCTGGACTTGGTGCCTTCCCTCTTGGTCTGCATCAGAAGGGTTTTCCCATCTTCCACGTTTGCACCAAAACCAACTATTTTCTTTCCCGAACTGCTCCCACGACTGTTCCCTTGTGTTCTGGAGTTCTTGCTCACTGGAGGTGTCCTCAGTAAATAATCTTCATGTTTCAACATCGGGACACTGGGAGGAAAGAAATATCAAGCTATTGCATGATGCATTCAGCCCACTAACGGTGCACCCAGCCCTCTACCCTACTTTCTCTCTCCAGAAGCATGAACACCATGCTGCTGGTTGAGCTCTTGCTGAATCCATTTATCATTTCTGAAAGCAGGATGCCTAAGGCTTGAAGAGTAACCAACCCACTTTATCAGAGGTTTTTGGTTAGCAGCAGCCAGCAGCACTCTGACAATTGTATTAGGAGTTTTGTAGCATTGGGCACATTCCCTAAAACGTTAGATCCCAGATTTCTCAAGTGGTTAGGACAGAACAAGTGGGATGAAGACATGCAAAGTACTTTCTCCAGCACAATGGACCTCAAATGTAAGAAAGAGTAGTTTAAAAACCGCTCACTCTGCTAGAATCAAGGGGAAACAGAGAAGACTATGTGAAGAGAAATCTGAAAGTGTAGTTTGCAAAAGGAAAGAAGATCATAGAATCACAGAATCATTTGTGTTGGAAAAGACCTTTGAGATCATTGAGTTCAACTATAAAGCAGCATTGCCAAGGCCACTACTAAACCATGTCCCAAAATTCCACATCTACATATTTTTTAAAAGCCTTGTCATGGTTTGAGAGCCCCAAAAATCCAATTCCCTAGTCCAAGCCCCCTCCCACATCTCAACCCAGTGTGAGATGGTTTTTCCAGACACTACACAAGACTCCAAATGGGGGAAAGGGAATATATATTACAATGACTGTACAAAATAAATACTACAATACATTATATACAATCTTAATTATCTCTACCATGACATAAGTATTTACAATGGATCAAATCTCTTCTCCCCTCCAAATAAAAGTCCAGGAGGGAAGAAGGAAAAGATCCCTTTCTACTCTCAGAGCAGCAATGTCTCTAAGGCAGCAGGCATCTATCCTCTTCTCATGCAGCAGTAGCTGGATCTCTCCCAGTACACACAAGAGGGTATCCAAGCCCTCTCAGCCACTCGTCTTCAAACGAGGGTCTTCTTTTCCATGGGCTGTGTTTCCCAGGACAAGGCGCTATCACCACGTCACATCACGAAGCGCAGGGGTCTTCGTGATGGTCCTTATCTTCAGGGGAATCAACTTCCCTACAGAGCTCTGTGCTCTGTCTCAAGCAGCGGGGGAGGCCAAGCTCACCCCCTCCGCATTCTTTCTCGGAGCTTTTTAGCTCCTCTCTGCAGTGCTGCTGCAGTTTTAGGACTTCCATTCAGTAGGAGTCCATCCTTTCCACTTAGGAAAGGTCACAAAATGAGTTTGGGGTTTTTGGTTCAGTTTCTTACCCCAACTCTGTCTCTGTTTGAGCTTAGTTCTCTCTCTCTGCTGCTGGCTCTCTCTCAGCTCTCTCAGACAACTCTGTGTCTTCCTTAGCTGCATGTTTGTTGCTGCTTCTTCAGTTATCTCTTGGCTCTTAGCCACAATCTCTGGACGCTGCTTCTGCTGCTGCTCTGTCTCTGCTCACTCACGGTGGAGAAAACTTCTTTAGCTTCTCAGTCACAGACCTCAGTCCAGTTTAACACTGTTTCTGAGTTTCTATGACCCCAGTCGGGGGCTGGGGGGCCATGGCCCCCCAGAGGGGCTCTTGCCCCTTCAGCTCGTGGCTTTAGAACATGGCTACTTCTTCCACAACAACTACAACTAACCTTCTCTTCCGTTCTGCTTGTGATATGTTTATATTTTGCAGAAGCGCTCATTGGGTAAACCCTCAAAACTTCAAGGGTCACCAACCCCTGGGGTTTTACCATTTTATAACTTCAGGGGGAAAACTGTTTCCCCCCACCACAGCCTCCAGGGATGGTGACAAGTTGATTCAAGAAGAAAATGGATGAGAGGAGGGGAGACAAAGAAGTGAGATGAATGAACAGAGGTACTTTTAAGGAGGATAGAGAATATGCAAGCAAACTGGTGGGAGAGCATCTGGTGCAACAAGTGCAGCACGTTGAGTGAAGTAAGAAAAGAGAAAGTTAACCAGAACCATTATGGTTCTATATGAACTTCAGCACAAGATTGTAAACAATTGCATAGATAGAGCCAGGAGGCAAATCTGGTGACAAGGAGGAAGCATGACTTCAGTGTCTGCAGACACAGCAACCTCAAGACATTCTGGGCAGACCCATCTGGTTATGGAGACCCATCTTTCTCTCAGTAAAGACAACCTACTGCTTTCAAATTCTGTTCTCTGGTTTAAACTACTGGTTTAAATGAGGATTCCCAACACGTACACATCATCAGTTCTCATCATAAAAAGCCCCGTTATAAAAAGAAATTAAAACCATAAAAAAGTGTCTTTTGCATTGGCAACCCAAAGACTGTCACTGAGTTTGGGATACAGCTTTGTGGAGTTGAATCACATGAATCTTTTACCTAAAAGCTTACAGGACTGAAGTTATTGTAGATCTGAGGGAAAGTCAGAAAATGATAGCTAAATTAAAAGTTTCAAATCAATGTGCTGTATAAGACATTGTTTAATAGGGCCCACTGAGCCTGTTGGACAATTAGTATTACTCCTGTATTATTAATGCAGAACAGTATATAATAGCTTATGACCTATAATAACTGGCTGAAGTGTTGGATGTAACTTCTCTGAATAACCTCCGTTTACTTTAGGGCTTCAAACCATGTGACTACTAATAATACTGCAAAGTGTTTTTAAAATTTATGGTGAACTAAATTAGTATCTTATTTGAATTATATGAAATTATTAACCTACTAATACCTGCAACCCCAAGTAAAGCAAGAGGTGGTTTTAGATCCTGGTAGTTGCTTAAAGAGGCTTACAGGTCTAATACTTGACCAGATTTCTCTGACAATACAGGACCTGAAATTCCATTTGCCTGGACTTGGATGATTAACAGCACTTAAAAACAGTGAGGTTGTCATTATTTGGATGCTTTCTGAGTTTTTAAAGAACATCTAATTACAACCTACAGTCCTCCTGTGAAGAAAGTGACCTTTGGCTTGCAGATAAAGGAGATGATACCACATACACCTTTTACATGGTGCAATTACCTCTAGAATACTGAGTTCTGCTTTAAATAATGCAATGACAGAGGCAATTCAAACAGAAACAGACACCATGAAGAAGTTAGAGAAGCTAATTTATGGTAAATACCATAAACAAATGTATTTGCATTCATAGGCTCAATAAGCAACTAGTTAGAGCCTCATTGTTTAGTATTTAATACAAGATAGCTCATGCTGAAGTTTTGCTCAAGTAAGGATAGAGTATCAAATCTTAAAATGACACTTAACCTGAAGGGTGTGCAGACCAAGAAGGGAAAGGGACAGTGCAATAATTAACTATGTGCCACAATTAAACAAAGAAAACATAAGGGGAAAAAATCTGTTTCAGAACATATTTACTCATTCACCTGTGGAATAATTAGTAAAATGAATGATGTGACTATTGCAACCTGGAAATTGAAACTTAACATATGGTCCAAAGGAATCAGTTATTTATATCTAGAGAGATTTAGAGACAAAAGAGGTTCTTGTCTATTTTCAAATCCAACAATCCTTTGTATCACTCAAAAGCACCGTGGTTGGAAGGACTTCCTGCAGGGCACCACAATACCCAATGAATTTTCATGCTATTCCCTGAAACTACACAACAGAGAAGACTGTCTTAAGTTAAGACCTTATTAACCTACCTAACCTACACACCAAGGCAGGAGTTGTAGTGTCGCCAGAAAAGAAGCAAGTCTCAGCACTGCTGCCTCATTATGAATGTTGAAGTACACCACCAACAAAGGGAAACACACCTTGAGCGTTCTTTCCTCTTTGCCCGAACCTCATATCGCGATATCCCTGCTGAGCGTGAATGGCAAATTTTAAATGTCATTCAGGACCCATTGAATACTGCTAGTATTTGCATTCCTTAAAAAGTAGAAAAACATTAACCTTTTGTTTTATTGAATTAAAATGCCATGGAAATGCTGATGTAGTCTTCAGAGACTGAAATACTTTTACAAAGAAGAATAGCTGTCATTTATTAGACACAAAGAACAATTACTTGATAGGATGCTTTCTGACAAAAAGCAGATTGGTATTCTCATCATAGAAAAGGCATTGTAAAAAAACCCAGCACAGACCTCTGAGACTTGAATAATTTAAAGCTGCATTTGGTGCAATTTGAATTTTTCTTTAGGGAGGCAAAGTTAAATACCTTTAATTTGTTCTAATTATTTCAAATTTGCAAGTTAATTATGGCTGATCATTAAATAACAAAAAGGACTATCGTCTCCATAGAGTTTTACCTCCTACCCTCTGCATTACTTAAGCTAGATTTTAGTATGCATGAATTAACTTTCTAAATAATCACACGGTTTGACTAAATGGCTCAGTAAAATGAGCTCTGATCCTCAGAATAAGCATTAATGGACATTAGAAAGGCTATTGGGACCCATGTTACTTACATTATAAGTATTTTTAATGGGGTCTTATTTACTAATCTTTATGTACTGTTCAAGTTAGGGCACCATATAGATACATTATTCTGCTTTAATAGAGGAAAGTCAGTTCTTCAAGATACTAAAATAAATGTCCACTTAGAGCCAACTAAATTCATTTTTAAACTAATGCAAGAAAAGTCTGATAGAATATAACTTGTTTTAGCTGCTGATCCTGATGAATCAATCCAACATAATGGCAGCCTTGGTCTGCAAATGGAGTTTTGCAGATCTATTGAATTGCTAAGCAACCCCAGCAACTCAGGCTCTTGCCAGAGTCCCATTTACTATCAGCATGTGCACGCCCACGAGCTTCCGTCTCTTCCATGCTCCACACCCGGCGCTCCTCTGACGGGTTCCCAGCCTTCGATCCCAGTTTTGGGTGCTCACCTTTCACTGAACTCTCATCTTTCCACGCGTTTTTCAGTGCAGATCAGTGGCATTCAGAGAAACAAGACTACATTACACCTACTCGGAAGCCCAGAACGTGAGGCAATTCATGCCTCCAGTACTGTATGTTCAACAGATGGCTGCCTTAATGGTACCCTACTGCACTCTGCTGAGGCAAGGGCTTGCGAGTTTAACCATTATCAAACTAACAGATTGCCGTGGTAGGTTAGCTCCAAAAGCAAACATGTTGGAATGTTATTTTCCTGTTCCGTAATTTCTGTTTTAAAAATAAAATAATTAACAGTTCATGTGTGCAATCTGCTGCAATTACATCGGGCCAAGAATGCATAACACTTAATGATGCAAAACTGGTGATAAGTAGACAACCCAAGCAATACGTTTTTGTAGCTGGAACCTGAATTGCCATTTCAGATGCAGTTTGACAAACAGGCTGAAAATTACTTCCTCCCCTGCCACTTTGGCTGGGAGTGTTTTGAGCCAGATCAGCTTCCAGAGTCAGCTCGGTACAAAGCAGCAGCATGACAAGCACTGGGACAAAGGATAAGGTGTCAATGTATCACAAGATCATCTTTTCTGCAGGGGTCCAAATTTAGATCAGTTTACATCAAGTTATCAAACCACACTTTTGAAAACCAACCGCTCCAAAGTGGGGCTGTTTGGGAAGTCGGCTGTCTGCATGGCAAAAAGAAAAATATCTGCAGGGGGAAAAGAAGCACTCTAGCCTTTGGATGTGAGTGCATCAGAAAACAAATGGTAGTGGTCTACTGAGCAACCACAACTCTTTCAGTCCTCTCAAGTGGAGCTGAGGAGAAACACGTCAGAGTGGCTGAGCCAGCAGAGCGGCACATGGGAACGAGGAGGGAGATTGGTCTACTAGCTACTGCTTCATGTAGGGGGTACAAATCCACAGGATGGCTCGGTAGAGCTGGAAGGGAAGTAAGAGGGATGCAGGTGAGGAGGAGAAGCACAGTGTGACCTTCAGGACAATCTCTCATCTCTGAATGTCATCACCCTTCTGTTGCTCACCACAAAACCAATCTGCTCTCGTCAGATGATCAACCACCTTAAAAACACATTCTTAAAAATCTAAAGCCTATCTAATTGAAACATAGAGTGGTAGGGAAAAAAAAAAATCTAAGATTAACACTTTCTTCCTCCCTTTAAGAAGCAGGAAAAAATCCTTTTCTAATACAGACCTTGAAGACCATATTCAAGCCTAGAGTGAGATTTCATGGGCCAATTATGAAACCTGGCATTTTGAGGCTTATGTTAGATGCATCAGCATGTTAATGGCACTGTTGGGATCCAGTGCATGTTAATAAGAAACAGCTGCTTTCCTTTCTAGAGAGCATATTCATTTAAAGCTTTGAGATCACAGAATCATAGAACAGTTTTGGTTAGAAGGGACCTTTTAAAAGTCACCTGGTCCAACTCCCCTGCAATGAGCAGGGACATCTTTAACTACAGCAGGTTGCTCAGAGCCCATTCAGAGAGATCTTCAATGTTTCCACGGTTGGGGCATCCACTACTGCTCTGAGCAACCTATCACCACTCTCATGGTGAAAAATTGCTTCATCTTATCTAATTTAAATATGTCCTTTTAGCTGAGAAGCTATAGGCCCTGTTAAAAAGTCTGTCCCCATCTTTCTTAAAAGACCCCTTTAAGCATAAAAAGCTGCAGTCAGATCTCCCCAGGGCCTTCTCTCCTCCAGGCTAAAGAATACCAACTGTCTTCAGGACCACGTCCATCTCCTTTCTCACATATTTTTTAGGCAAGAGGGCAGGGACAGGTAGGGAAACACTACAACAGCGAAAGAGAGTACTGGAACTGAAATATAAATATTATCAAATCTGCTTGTAATAAAAGGATTTTTCATCACAGAAAATAGACAGTGATTGCCTATAATCTACATGTTATTATGCAGACAATATATTGCTGGGGAGTGATGCAGATTTCATCTCTTACAGCACCCTTCAGGCTCAATGCCCTCGAATCCAGTAATGCCCACGGCTGTGTCGGGTTCCTCTGTTGTTTTGGGGTTTTTTTCCCTGTTGAACAGTCTCTCTTGGACTTACTGCATTTGGTTTATTTTTCTCTCATCTTGGAGGAGTTATAGTGCTAACTGTGATAAAAACTGTTCCATATTTCACTCAAGCTGTACCAGGGTACAGCAATCCATAGCATGGCTTCTCCAGACCACTCTTTCAGAGAACAGTTCCTTTTCCATTCCCTCAATGACTAGTGCTCAGATATTTAATTCCGCCAGAAAGAATTGAGGCCACATATGCTCTTAATTAGCAATGACCTATTAGATCATACCAGCCATAGGTGAAACCCTGGCACCATTGAATCAATCAGAATACTGTCTTTATCTTCAATGAAGTCAAGGTTTCACTTAATATACACAGTTAAAGGTCCATTTGCAGCAAGTACTAAGCTAAATTTAACCTAAAATTATATTCATGCCTTCCCTTTGAAGCCCCGTCCTTCCTCTGTTCACTGCATTTCAACTCCCTACCAGCACGTTTCCCACATGTATGAGTTGTCCTAATAAACAGTGAAATGAGCTGTGATTGCTTTTCTCTCTTCTGAATTCAAAGAAAATTCCAGCAGAAAGGTTTTCAGACAGTCACAGAGAAATGGCCACAGGAAACAGACTGGCCAAGCTTTAGCAGGGCAAAATGCTGTGATTGTGTGTTTGGCCTTTCTTATAGAGCAGAGCAGAGCAGCTGTCGTTCCAGCAAGCACTGCTGTCAGCCTTCACAAAAGGAAGTCATGTAAATGTCAAGTCACAGGTATAAAAACAATCCTTCCAAACAGTGTCTGTATATCTGAAAAGCCTTCCTGGCTGTCACCAGTGAAAGGACCACAAGGAATGATGCAAAAGCCTGTTTAGGACAAAGTTTTTGAACTAAATCCAAACTTCTTCAGTACATCAAGCCGCATCACTCTCTCCTTCAGAAGGAGAATCACATGCTCTTCAGCAAAGTGAATGCCTTAGTGCCTTATCCAGCCTCGCTAGTGTTTGGCTGAGAGCCAGCCCCATTCACAAGATACCCATCATGCACCAGATTGGATTGCAATTTGGTTGTGATGAAAGCACAGAAAAAGAAGAACAATCTCTTCTCCACTTGGCTCATCCAGAACAAAAGGCTTCACAGGAGATGGGCTGCACTGCAAAACAGGTTGTGGTGAAGATTGGTCTGATGTGCAGGTGTTAACCACCCCATGTTTTCCTTTGCTCACACTATCAGTACAGAAGCATTCTCTCCTCTGCAGAAGTTTCCAGACAGGCTGATAGGTGTTGATAACAGGAGCTTTCAGTAAATGAGCAGCAATTGCAAAAGCCCTTTTTCTGATCATGGACACATCATGGAGCAATCATTTGCTAAGGATAAGTGACAATACAGTACAGAAGGGACACAATAAGAATTGAAAAGTAGATACAAAGTTTCCAGTATGCCCTACTAATAAGATACTTTGAAGAAATTCCTAATTAGAGCAACAGATACTTAAGATTACACTCCCGTGTGCAGGTATTATGAAGAGAACGTGTATGCACAGAAAATTTGCAGTTTTGGAGGATCAGAACAGTTAAAGACAGTTGCTTCTGTTCGTGGACAGAGTTACACTTGATAGATGCTAACTTTCAATACTCAGGATACCAGCAAGGATAAATTATCACTCCTGGCTTCTAAGTGAGCAAATGAAGAAATGTAAAGTTTCAAACTTGTTTCACTAATAGCAGTGAAAATTAATAACAACTAACATGGGCAAACACACATACCCATAAGGATCCTGAGGTGACCGTCTGGGCCCTGAATGTTGCAGGGAAAGTACTCAATAAATGCATCAAAGTGCATAATACACATAAATAGAGTTTTTGTATTGTCTGTTCTTCTGAGGCTGCTGTCCTTGAATCTGATTTCTCTAAACAGGAACCATTACCACTGAAACCAACATGGGAGCACCCTTACAGGATCCATCTTCTACTATGAAATTTCTGTCCTCTTATTCTAATCACCTTTATCTGTATCCCATGATGACTGAATCAAGCATGCTAAGCACAGGTTACTACAGGTTTTTAGGTTATAGGGTTATAGGTCAGTGAGTGTCAAAATCTTACAAATCTTGGGGCTAGCAAATCTGGAGGATGCAATGCTTTTCTTATTCCAAAAAGCCATTAAACACACAGGGGCCTCAGCCAAAGACAAACCTGACATGGGTTTTGATTTTTCTTTTACAGTAATAAAAACAATCACATGTTAGAATTTTGCCAGGTCTGTAACTACAAATGTACATGAGATCCTAAATACTCTCATACTACACCATCTTTTAAAATGGTGTCATACACTATTATAGATCTCTTGGTAACGCCCCTCCTGATGCACTTTCACACTTCAGACTTTTTTCCATGATTAAATCACATCTGTGGGACATGGTCACTCTATGATTAAAGAGTATATTAATGATTTACCACTACACTAGTACTCATCTATATTATATTGCTTAGTAAAATGAAAACACTGAGATTGTTTATTGATCTGCTTAAAAAAAAAATCCTATAGCCTGAAGAGAAATAAATAGAGAAGTTAGACTTTGGACTTTACTCAGATTAGTGGATTACCATGCCCAACAGATGCAGATTTGACAGGGTAGCTCTTGGTAAAGATTTAAGATTTCATTTCTGGCCAGTTCAGTTGCCTTAAATCCACTGAAGGTACATATTTCACAGAGCATGTTTGATGGCTAGTGATTGAAAAATCAGGTATTTATTGCAAGTCCAATACAGACTTGGATGCCTAAATGGTGGCATACAAGTATAAAAGCCATGGCCTGGGCCCCACAAAAAAAGCTCAACACACTAAAGATTTCCTTTCAATGCATGTATTTTATGTGAATTTGACAGCACCACCAAATATTGACTCAACCAGGATGTTTACAGAGCAGATGGAACATGTTTTTGCACTCAAATTCAGAATATATTCAGATATAATAGAATTGAAACTAGACAGAAAGTACTGCCTCACTAAGATGCACATATCACTGAGATATGTATTGGCATGCTCTGATGTCCAGTACCAAGAGAAAGAACAAAGGGAAGACATCCCGGCACGAGGCTGTGTGCAGTGAAAACTGTGGGCTCTGGGCTGCCAATTCCCAGCCTCTGGAAACCCTTTTGGTCCAGATATAAGTGATTCTTAGAGCTACCATTACTGATTTTTGGACTTGGAAGTCTACCTTTGCATAAGTTTGTTATAAGTTTGTCCAAACCAGATGCCACCAAGTGCCACTCTGACACTGACGTGGGTCCAGAGGTTTGCATTATTTATGTTGTCGAACTGCTGAGTCTACAGCTGATACATAAATTTAGCCCATCTCTCAGAGACATGATTTACTCAAAAAGGATGCAAGAGGTAAATAGAGATTAAGGGAATACAGAGTTAAAAGGAAAAAAAGGATTGACTACGCATTGATCAAACTGAAGGGCATGTAGTTACACTAAGAGGTGAAGCCTGGCACTATTGACAGAAGACTGAGGACATTTGGACATTGTTTTATTGCAAACTCTTGTGTGTGCTAGAAGCCATATGAAAACTCTTCTACGAAGAAGACCTGATGATTTGTCACTGCAGTTGAATTGTAATACTTTAATCTCTAGGTCACCAGTGATATCTTTTCAATACGATTTAGTTTTTGGGTGGATTTACCAGGTAAAGACCATCCTTGTGGTCAGTGCAAAGAGATACATTAGTCTGAAACTCACCAAATTAGGCTTGAGGGAAGGGAGGGAAAAAAGCACTCGAACTTTTTCAGAGTTTAGGGGGGAAGAAAAAGGCTCAAAGAGTTAAAATGTAAAACACAAAAGACATTGTCAGAACAGACAGATGGAGGCAGAAGTAGCCATGACATGACTCAGTGGTTCCAAAAGATAGAATTAGGGAATGTGGTAAGAGTGCATGGCTGAATGTTCATCCAACATCCAACAAAACTTTGACACATGACTGAAGAACTAAAGAAGAGATGGTGGCAGAGAAAATAAAATAAGAAACACCTTTATGACTTTTAACAGACTGATACTGTGGACAACTGGTCAGAGAGGTTTCAGAGAGGTAAGGGTGACAAGATCTGAATAAACAGCCAAGATACCCCCTTGGAAAACTTATTTTGAAGGAAGTGAATGACTATTGAGCGGTGAAAGACAAATTTAGAGAAGTCAAGGTGCAAGATGAAGGAAGGACTAGAGCAAGGGGTTAACTGTTGACACGCTGAAAGGATGTTTTAGCTGCAAAGAAGAAGGAAGCTGCAATAGCTGTCAGGAGCCCAGATGCATACAGAGAAGAGGAGTGACCCCGAGGTTAGGAGTCTGATTGGCAGGGAGGATGTGGCATTATCAAAATCAGAAGTGAAGAGAGATTCGGAAGAAAAAGTAAGGAGTTCTGTTTTGGCCAGATTAGGAATGATCTGAAGGCAAAACAACTGGGATTATATGTCAGGGAGGCAGTCAGATATGCACGACTAGACGGAACAGAGCAGAGGGTTTAAGAGTTATTGGCAGAGAGATGATAGCCAAATCCGTGTAACAGGATGTTGTCATCCAGTGGGTACAGAAATCTCCAGGCAAATCAAGGAGTAACTAAATCCCTTCCCTGACACCTCACAGAGTTTCCTACCTAGTTTCAAATGAAATTATCTAAAATAGTGCTGCAAAAACATGCATAAAAAAACCTGTCTCTCCATAAAATCTAAAGATCATACTGTTTCTAAAACTAGGGCAACCACTAAATGAAAGTTAACCCGAACAATAACTTTAGCTAAACTTCAGGTCACATGCATTTAATATAATGAGATGAGGAATATGAAAAGGCCATTCATAATGGAATTCATCGAGTTAGGAATGCCATGCTTAGCTGCCTTATAACATATAATTAATGATCCTATAAAAATCCAGCAGTACGAACTCTCCCGGCTGCCCGCAGAACTGTTCTTTATGCTGGGTAGGGCAAGCAAGCATCTGCTTCCACAAATACTGCCCTTTGAGAAGCTGAAAAGGTTTTTTTCCCCTGTTCCATCAGGGACCACACTGCCATTTCCATGACACGCTGAGCTTTGAACCATTACCCAAATCAGACTATAGCATTTGGCAACCCAGTACACATCTGTCATGATAGACTGGTTATTGGTCAAATGTTAAAGAAAAAGTCATTAACTCTTTTCCACTGCTTCTAATACCCCACCTTCCTCCAGATTATTTATAATCCCCACTAAACCCACCCTCTGTTTATAGTCTTCTAACACCATAGAGAAATATATACTGTCTGGAGATCTGTCTCACCTTATACCACTCCCAACCATTTGGTACAACAAAAGACGTTCTCTCTCCATCAAAAGGCCTGATCCCTCCTGAAGCCTTGATGCTCGCATTCAAGGTTAAAGGATTAAGGCCCGAAGCACTGAGTACCAGAGGAAATGAAGCCAAATATCAAAAGAAACACAAAAATCAATCCTCTTCACCGCAGGAGCAGTGTGAAGAACAAATCAGCTGGGCTGAATCTAAAATTTTCTCTGTGTGGCTCTCAAAAATTAGCACTGTTATAAATATAATGGGTAGTTCTGCAAAGCCTCAGCACCCATGCCAAGGCACAGAGTTCAACTCAATACACAGTACGGTTGGGGAAGTTTTATGTCAGAATAATTCAGTGGCAAATACACCAAGTCCACATCACAGACAGTGAGAGCTGGAGTGCAAGCGAGAGCACGTGTGCCGTTATCTTTACATGTAGTCTGCACATCTGCAAGTGGTAGAACCTAACATTTACTGAAGTTCGCCTTTTGCTTCAATTCTCTGTGTGCTGAAGTGCAGCCAAGGTCACAAGAGGGGCGGGGGAGTGGGTTTTAGCTTAGTGCAGCTGTGATCATGGCCAGAACAGCAGGGTACAGAGGATTTCTCACTTAACTTTGCAATACCAATAGCTTTTGTTCTTAGTCCTGCCCCATCAGTTCTGATATAAGCTTTTAAATGGCATGAAAGTTGTGCGGGTGGGTTTAGAATTTCCTGATCTAAAACTATCTTCCAGAACATTTTGTTTTATAAGATTTTTCCTAACTTTACCAAGTCATAAATTTCTGGGACATATGAATATCTAAATCAAACATAATTTTCTCTTCATCCAAGATTACATATAAAAATAAAAAGTAACAAAATTATATGTCTGAAAAAGTAATCCACTCCAATTTATAAAAATAGAATTCAGGTTTTCAAAATTCAATTCAGGCAGTAAACTAACAGTGTCTACATTTTCCTGTAAAGGAGGCATCTGCAAATGACTTGCAAAAATGTCTCTCACTGTCTGCAAGCGTTGGCAAGGAACAAACTCCTTCAGGAGGTGCATGCATTTTAAATATTTCAACTCAAAGGACAAAAAAAAAAATCTCTGAGCATTTCCAGTTTTGATGTGTGCTATTGCAGAACTATACCCATGCAGAAGCCTGGCAAGAAATGCAAGTTTTGTGAAAACACCAAAGCGCTTGAGTGTTAACAAGCCTGTTTTCACTGACTGCCCTCCTATGCTTAGCAGTGTTTCTAACACCTGAGCTTCTGTGCTTTTGGAAGATCTCACCTACAGGTTGAGAGGCTGTAGGCTGCATCTGCCTACAGAAACTACCTGTGGTGTCTCCCGCTTAGATCTTATACCTCTGGTCTGTCAGTAGGCTTCCTGCTCAAGGTTACTCTGGACTGCAATGGAAATGATGTAATACTGCTGTGTGCAGCAGACGTGATCATGAGAACAGAATCAGCATAATTCAGGTAAATGTTAGACAGGCAGCTTGAAATCACTGTCGCAGTTGAAAGTAAACCTGAAAATTAGATTAGTGAAGGAACCAGGTCAGCAGAAATGAGCTCCCTTCTCCCTGGTCTGATAAGGATCACTGCCTAGCCTAACAAAAAAACAATTAAATGCATGCATAGATATAAGTAAAAAATTGCCACACACACACCCCCATTCAGCAGTAAGCTTTCAGTAACCACATCAGAACAAAAGCCTTCGCCCTGAGCAAGAAAAGGTACTACCTTCGGAGTCTGCACGTGGCACTACTGAAGCAAAAATGTGTGTCTGACTCTGCCTGTACTCTCCCATACGTCACAGCAGACTCCGGCAGCCATCTGTTGGAAGGATGCTGTGCCTATATATAGCCAGACAACACCACGAGAGAAAGAAAAACTCATATCTGCACCTAATTCAGCATGCGCACTATTGGCAGATCTGCAAGCACTTTTTTTTACGGGCCAAACAAGCGTTCGCTCTACAAATATCCAATCTAAAAATGATGCAAACTTCAATGTAAAATTATCTGGAACAGGAAAGTAACTTGGGTGTTAAAAGGAGCACTAACAAGTGGGTAAGCAGCTTCCAGATACACAGATTTTATGGGCCATTTGCAAGCACGGTTGATTTCATCCCAATTTAATGTGCCAGTCTGCCAAAACAGCAAATAGATGAAAAAAAATTCCAACAAACTGCATACAGTACATTCCTAAAAGTTGACCAAGTCCTATATAGACACACCTCAAGAGACCAAAGACAATTCATAGATGACCTGGAGCCTGGAAAGTCTTGGCCAACAAGCCAGATGCAGCTCTGATGATGGTTCCTCCTCCAGAGGTTCAGGACAAGAGTAACAGGAGGTAACACCCACCAGAATGAGGAACTGACAAGAAAGCTGCAAACAGGAAACAAAATGGGTGCTACTATTGTTTCTAAAAATCTGTTCTCAAAAACAGGAGTAATGGGGCCAGCACAAGTCAGGTCAGAGGCAGCAGTTCCATGAGATTTCATGTGATTTTCATTTTATTTTTAAATTAATTAGAAAGAAGGATTGTGTGAACAAACCTGGATATGCCTGGGACAGTAGGGGGAGCTGCAAGTCTGTGTTCCTCTGCAGATCTGTTTAATTGCATTGAATATTTGAACAAAAGCATGTAAGTGTGCTTGCACATCACCACAGAAAGATTTCTGCACGTCTAACAAGCCTCAGAAAAAAGAGAGTTCGTAACAAAGCATTAAACAAGGAGCAACAGATAATTGTCACCTTCTCTTACTAGATAATAAAAATAGTTACACCATAAACATAAAAATCTTTTGAAAGACCCCTGACAGCATTCCCTCCTGGAACTATCACCATAGCAATGAGCATCCAAGTAGAGGGGAAGTACTGCTGAATTCTGTCTTTGATATTTTCAACTAACTAAAAATACAAACTGGAAAAAAACACACACGGGTGATATAGAACGAAGCACTTAAACATAAAGAGCCTTCAATGAAATTAAAGGTGGCAAATTCCACCTGCAAATCTTTAATGCACCGGGAAAGAAATCCTTTCACCAGGTAGCATACATTGAAAGAATGCCTGCAGATAGCTGTAAACACATTCAATAGCTGCTGTATCCAACAATTCCTATTTATAACACTTTGCACAGGTCCGCGTAGAGGCTCAGTGGCAGAATCATGTGAAATCTGAGGCAGAGATGTGCGTTAGAGAGAAGGCAGTAAAAAGCCATACTGGCAGAGCTGTATAGGGAACCCAAGAGTCAGAAAACCTGNAGGCAGTAAAAAGCCATACTGGCAGAGCTGTATAGGGAACCCAAGAGTCAGAAAACCTGGGTATCTTGTATGCTAAGATTTAGGCACGCAGCAGAGCTGTGGGGAGGAGTGCTTGCAAAGTAGAAAACCGTGTCTTCTTTAGTTGGTGCCATTAAACAGGTCTTATTTCCACACCATTCAGATCCAAAGTTAAGATTAAATAAAGAGGAGAAGAGTTTTAGAATTCCTTTCCCAGATGCAGATGTCAGGAGCACACACAAAAGCAGGTGCTGGGTGTATTGATCCTACTGAATAAGCATGGAGTGGGTACTTGAGCATGTACCAAGCATCTGCATCTGGGAGATGGAAAGCACTTTGTAAAAGGCTGTTTTATGATGAACAAATGCATCAGGTTATGTTTTTATTTTGAATATTTCAAAGCATCTCGCACACTGGGGCAGACTTGAAAAGAAATTATACAGACAACTTGCCATTAATTGCACAAGCTACTATCTCCATGGCTAAAAATTGGATGTGGGCTCACACAGGAGCACTCCAAGCTACCGAAAACTGTCCTCAATAAAACCTGCTCTGACTTCTGCACCTTAGAGAACTGGAGATCCTACTTCTGAAGACCTTCAGGTCCCACATGCTGGCCCAGCTGCAAGCAGGCAAAGGTACAGTCACATTTCTTCTCAACATACCCATCAGGGAAGTGACAAATTCAACACTGCAAATTCGTACCAGAATAGATGTCCAAACAGGCTGAGATGGACAGTGCCTCCTGACTACGACAACAAAAAGACCTTAGTAGTAGAAGAGAAAAGAAAACAGGCATCCATTTGAAAATTTGTCTGTAGTAGCCCCTGAGACAAAAGTTTTTATTTTCACTGACAGACTATAAGGAAAGCCTGTATCAGAAATCAAACTCTACTGTATTTGCTTGTGAACTCTTTTTTTCCTTTCTTCAACAAGGGAAAAAATTAATCCCTACAGGAGATGACAAGATGCCTTTTAAACTACATACCTCATTTCTGGCTACAATTACCTTTCAATAGCCTGGCACAGCTGCACGCTCCTATTTGCTTTTTCTTTTCATTAAGGGTTCGTCTATTATTTGTACCCATCCTATAGCATTTATGCCTGGCAGTGTGCACATTCCCTTGCCTACAATTCTTCCCACAGACAGTACAGGATAAATTGCAATTAGATTTTTGTAATTGTAGATAATTAACTCAAAATGAGCTGTTAATTATAAAAAAAACCCAATGTTTTTCAGTTCTTGATTATATTATTTATTTTACTTCTAAACTCCAATATCTCACTTCATCAAGTTTAGTATTTTACAGGAATTTCACCATTTCCTTTAAAATACCAGGATATTTTTAAGCTAAGTTTTTTTGCTTATTTGAAGACTGAAATCAAGTTTCATGCTGTGAGATTTGCTAGAGGAGCTCTCATGTATGAACTGGAAGTCAGAGAGGGCTGATTTTCCATTAGCGTTCTGCTAGCATTTGCCGTAACAAGAACTGTTTGACAGGTCAATTAAAAAACAAATAACAGCACCAAGAAAATGAAAAAAAAAAAAAAAAGAGACAGATAAAAAAAAGATTTATGCCTACCAGCTCTTCCTCCTTTCTAAGCTCTAGCCACACACTTGCAGATTCTATACTGAAGAAAACATCACTTACATATTCAAATGCATAAAAGAGACAAATGGACTTGTCTTCTGCAGCCTCTTTAAGCCTTACATTAGAGTAAATTATTTAGGGACCATTCATCTGGTAACCTTTGCGAAACTGAGGATGGCATATAGGAAGAAAAACTTCCAAGTGTTTTGCTGCCAAACTTTGCAACCAGCTGGCAAGGCAACTTGAGACTGCTCGAACAGACATTAACTTTGAAAAATTACAGTAAATTAAACCAGGGGAATGAAGAGAGGGTAGGGAACCTTTTGAAATCTGGAACTCTCATTTTGTTAACAGCACAAATTTTCCCTGTTAGGCTATGTAGATATTTGCAGATTTTTGGTAAACTGTTGCCAGAAGCCCTACAGATGTTCTAGGTTACATTTTTTCCTCCAAGGAGCTTAATGCTACTGCATCTTAAACATGTTGTGACTCTCCAGATTTTTTGTTACAGTGATAATACTCTAAAAAGTGAAAGAAAAAAGCATCAGACTACAAGGAGGATATGACAGTAACACACAGCAACCAAACACCTGGGTAAGCAGTGAAGTATTCCAAGGAAACCACAAACTCCTGTTGTTCTGCAGAAAAAAGCCTTATCCCTTTTCAGTGAAGAAAATCTCATAAAATAAAATTATTATAACAAAGTTAAAAAAAAAAGAAGAAAAAAGAAAGTATTGGACCCTTAGTTCATAAATAAATTATCCGTTCTTCCAGTATTCTCATAACAGAGAAGAAAGTTTATTATTTTAAGGTATTATCTCGTCACTTAAAAAAAGGGCTATTCAAACCACAGCTCGTCTTGTCCAAAGAGGTAATTACAAAAGAGGTAATTCTTTGGTCAAAAGGATACCTGTAGTTACAGCATAGAACAAGAAGCTGTTACTTTCTGAGAAAAGGAGAAAAACCCTGCCAAATCAGCTTTTATTTGTTGCTTTTCTAATAAGCCTGAATCTTCTTCCAGTGTTAACAGGAAATGTGACAGGGTAGGACAGAAAGAAAGTGCAATACTGTATTGATTGAAGTTTTAAATAGCAAGCAAGATGGAGATTATAAGCTAAATATTGGCATAACTCTACTTCCAGTTATTTCAGTGGTGGTTTGCTCTGATCTCACTGAAGCAGAGGTGCAACGCGGCAATATTTAAAAAACAAGTATCTGTCACCAACTGTAAAAGATCTGAGAGTTAAGGAATAGTATATCATTTACAGCAGGTCCAAATCCAGGCTAAAGAGATGTTCCGATTTTAATTAAAAAAATTACAAGCAGCACCTAGAACAAAGAAAAAAAGCTACGATTTTGAGAACATTCCATTTTGCACTGGGCTAAGAGGTGACACACAAAACCTGAGACCTCTTCAGGAAGTCAGACCCTAAACCTTGAGTAATAACTGGTCATCATAACTATTGAGTTGACTCATAAAACACAGCAGTCAATGAATTTTACCTTTCCTGCAGAAAAAAGCTCTTAATCTGAAACAAACACATGAACAAATACACTTGGCAGGCAACAGCACACTGTCAAGAAGATATACCGACCCTGTGAAGCACTTAGAAGTGAAGAGAGAAATTACCTCAGCCCCATGCTGCTGCCGTTCATCATCAGAGCAAGTTCTCCGGGTGCTTCAGCAATGGGCACATCCTCTGAGCCAGGGACGTGGCCTCTAATCCTGAAAAAGATGAGTTAGTTGGTTCTGCAGCTAGTCAATTCACCATGCCAGGAATTTGCCACAAAAAGGTGACCTATGTGTCTATAAACAGGGTGCTTAAACACATTAAATGCAGATGCTTTTGCAATTGTTTTCACACTTTCAGATATACTTTCGTATGGAAAGGCTGACTTACGTCCAGTGCCTTTGCTTCCAAGGGTTACCACTGAGAAACAGACAGAAAAGTTCCATTTACTGATTTCCAAGGACTAGCTCTCTTAAGGAAAGGGTCACAGTATCAAATAAAAAACATCCCTGTTGGGCTCAGATTACAGCTTCAGCATCAGAGCTCAAAGGCATCATGCCTAAGCTGCATAAAATGTAGAATTTGTTTCAGATGGTTTTGTGTCCTCAAACTACGGGGCCTCAGATGATGCTCCAATTTAAATAGATCACTCCACCTTTTTCTTTCTCTCTAATGAAGACAGAAAAGCCAAGACAGTGGTACTACTTTTTTACTTGAATAAAATTCCTGTTTCCGGGCTTTGCCCTTACTAGTCTACTCCAGTGAGGCTGGCATCAGGAGTCACTGAACTACCCCTTTGCCTGCACAAACACCATTTTTGACAGCTGAGCAACTATTTCACAGAGACAGAAACTGCAAACTGAAAGTACTATGTTCACTTGAGGTTAAATAGGGAAATGTGGACAATTAGATTGCAGTCATGATGCAGCACAGCAGAAAAAAAAAGGATCAACTCATACTTTAGCTAAAAGATCAGAAAAGTTAATAGCCAATAATTGCAAATGGTCAGACCTTTTATTTGTCATTCAATGACAATACTTTCAGTAGCTTGGAATGGACTTTAACCAGCAGTCTGCCCAGGCAGAAGGACAGACAAAAATAAACACTGTCTGGAATAGGATTTTTGTTGTATTGTTTTTTTTTAAACTGTCATGATGTCCTAACTAGGTTAGAACCTCCTGACAATGAAGCAAAGGGTATTTGAGCTTAGCTAAACTCATTTTTATTGTTAGTAGTATAGAAAACTGCCCTGTTACCAAGTGCAAAAGTGAATTATATACCTGGAACTGAAACAGAACTGTGATGTGTAAGAGATTTACCTGTAAATATCAACTATTTAATTCTAAAGATACTGAAAAATTTTTAAGAGAAAGCACACTATTTTCTAGTTGTTTTCTTAGAGAGAATATGGCATATCTGCCTTCAAGTGCACCTTTGAAAAGAGATCACAAAAATACTGAGTCCTCAGATTGATCATATATGATTTTAATTCATAGAATTCTTTTTAGGTAACTAGAGCTCTGTAAACCATGAGGGGTTTTTTTTCAGAAAAAAATAGCTAAAATAGATATAACGAGGACATCACTGTAGATATTTAAGGTCTGTTTTTTTCTGGACTTATGATGCCCTGAATCCTGAAAAATTCCCACTGGGAAAAAAAAACACCAAAAAACTCACAACCAACTCTAAAAGTCTGTGTGTCCTTCATATCTACTTGTTTTTCATTAGAGGGATGCATGCATGGAATTAAGGTATTTGATGATTAAGAATCCATCTGTTCCTACTTAATTCTCACCTGAAGTCATAATCCTTTGTTAGTGACCTCACTCATTTTCAACACACACAACTGTGATTGCCTTAAAGACAGGTACTTCTAAAGCCATATAAACACAATATTTTCAATGTAAACAACAATCCAAGAAGGCAAACAAAAGACCATCTAGATTACAGTATTCTCTTTTACAGTTTGAAAAGTAACAAGGGGCTGGAACTAAGAAGAGAAAGTGATATATTCCTCCATGGTGGTTATAATATATGAACGTAGGAAGTGGGTCATGTAATGCAGACTCTCATGGGATGCTGCCAGCAGTTGCCATATTAGAACTGTATAGAAATATGCATCCTTGTGAAACACTCCTACTGCCTCTCCTAAAAGACTGCTACATTCTTCCCTATTGTTTTCCCTTTCCAATGCTGAAATGCTAGTACTCAACTCAGTTACACTGGCTAATTTAACTCGCTTTAACCTGTTCCCATTGTCTCCTTTCTCAGAGACTCTATTTACACTGTCAGAAACGTGTTACTTAACCTTCTGCAATAAGCTCAAGGGCCCTTCAAGCCACATCATGTATTTCTATGGTTGCTGCCTTTTTCTTCTTATAGTTTTAAGCATGTACCGTGGCTCAGTCTCAGCATTCTCCTTTTCGCAACCACCACTGGAAAGAAAATGTCCTTGCTACACAGAGCACCCTTCCTTTTCCGTAAATACATGGGGAAAAAATATATATTCCATATATATATATATATATATGTACATAATGATCTCTATCTTTTCTGTAAAACACATTCCTTACAGTCCCTACCTAGGAGGGTGCAACACTTCAAAACTCTCCAAGGAAAGAAGAGGGAACGAATCTATGCCATCTACGCTCACGCTGCTCTCTTGGTAAATGTCTGTATTCCTTCAAGTGTTTGCACTAAGATCAACGTCTCATTTTCTTCTACTGCTTCTCTTTTCTTACCTAGTCTTTTAGCAGTGCTTGTCTTGTGCCTTTCTTTCTACCACCTACTGTTTTCCTCTGCTGCTTTCCACAGCTGTCATGCTGTTTGCCAGCAGTATATACCAACATACTAAAAAGTCTTCTCTCCTCTAAATCACTGCTAGAACTTGTGCCACAAGTCTTGCCAGTCTTGTTTTATCAGTTCCATTCTCCCACTTTAATCAACTATCGCCCGTGTCTTCACTAGAAATTTCAGAATTTTTCTTTAAGTTTAATTTTAAGTCTCAAAATCACCTGTTATAATCCATACGGGATTGGTGTAGTTGCTGTTGTTTTAGGAGCAGTTTTGCTTCTTGTTGAGTCAATAAATGTTGGAGTCGTTCCTTTTCGATTTCCAGCTCCATTTTTTGCAGAAGCAGCCTCTGCCTTCTTTCTTCCTGCAAGCTTTTAGCCAGCTCCGTTTCCTTAGGCCCCGAGTCCGCGCTGTGATTCTGCCCAAAACCTCGAGAGTGCCTGGAATGATCACAGGTTTTGTGTACTGGCCCAGAGTGTTTTCTAAGTACCTGGCTGACATAGCAGCTCTCTTCCATGCTCCCTGAGCTCCCTACATGCCTGCAGGCACAACCATGACTCACTTGCTGAGGGCACGTGCTCTGAAATTCATTTGCTTTCTGGTCCACCTCCTGAGCGTGTTTTACATGGTGAGGGCTCCTCTGCTTGGCTGGGGAAATCAGAGTGTTGTTACACTTTCTGTGCAAGTCATTTTCCATCATATATTCCTTCAGACACTCCTGATGGTTGCAATGGATTTCAGTCCTGTAATGGGGGTTATTCCTGCAAGGCTGAGACAATGCAACACAGGCTGGGCTTCCAGCCTTTGGTGCTCTGCAGTTCTTATGAAGAGTCCAAGGTCCCCCAACACCCAGGTAGGAGCCATCTAGCTCAAGAGATGGCTGCTGGCATGAGATCTTCTTACTGGATAACTGCAATAAGAGAAACAATTTCCTGTAAATTACCCAAATTTATCTTTGCTCAACAATTTCCCTTGATAAATGTGTTCTCTCAGAAACAGACGCCACACTGATGGACATACAGCCAAACCCAACAAAATGTTTACCAGAAGACAGACACGGATCTGCTATCAAATCTACATTTCATTCCATCTACACAAGTGTAATAAATGTAAAACTACTGCCTGCAGGATCTTCAGCATAAAATGAGTCACTTCAGAGTATCAAGTAGTTGTGAGCATCTAGGGTTACATAAAATCAACTTGAAGAGTGGCAAAAAACATTAAATGTTAAGGTTTGAAAATGTTTAATTTTGAATACGGAGCCAAAAAATCCATTCAGCCACTATAAATAGTCTTTGATTGGCCATTACACAGCAGGAGATTTGATGTAAAACATTTCACCTTGCACTGAATGGTATATTACTTACCACTGGAAATTTGATGAGAGTTTTTGAAATATCTTTACAGAAACACAGATAAAAACCAACTACTTTCTGTAAAAAATGGTTGTACATCAAAAGCTGTCATTTAAATACAAAACATGTTTAAATACAGCTATAAACGTAAGTGATTTTTCAATTAAGCTGGGCAAGTGATTATAGTCTGATAAAACTCTGAAGAAAGCAAGCAACTGTAATTCACATTTGTCAACCCAGTGCAAGCAAATTCTAGTGGTTTTGTTATACTTGTGGATATGATGTAACAGACATCACAATCCTACTTACATCCTGGAGTATCTTTGCACTGAGGTTCATCTAGGCAGCTAAGCATTTGAGGTTTTATGCACATCAGAACAGCAGTGTATCAGGCACCCACATATCTTTTGCTAGACCTGTGCATTAATTTCAATAACAAACTGAATTTAAACTCCTCCAGCCTTTGGGACCTTTCACAAAGATCTTGTTGTGGTTTCGTTTTTTTTTTTTTTTAATTACAGAAGCCAGGTTTGTTAAGGATAGCAAAAGCACTGCAGTATAAGTGGTTTAGCAGGGCAATTTGGAATCCACTGATGGAAAGAAAGGTATAATTTGCACTCTGGCAATGGTTACAATAGATATGTATTGTGCACACAGAGTGCAAGACAGTCAATCAGACCCAAAACAGTAGAATTTAGGAATGCAAGCAAGGGTCCAACAACTATTAGAAGAGAGATATAATACAAATCTGTGCAGCATTTGTATGTATAATTCAAATTCTTTTTTAATAAATAAACAAAATACCAAATAGACTCAGCTGCCCTTCAAGACAACCAATTACAAGTTTCTTGTAGACTTCACAGAATGCAAATTAATGTGGATTAGCACCTGAATACTGATATTTTATTATTTCCAGTTTTGTGCATACAAATATACCCTCTCTGCCATGTGATTGAAAGCCAAGGATGTCATGTTTTGCCCCAAAGGGCCTAGTGAGTTGGAGGCATTTGCATTAATGTCAGTGCTAAATGTCTGAGGAGAGTCTGGTGCTTGGACTGGGTGAAAAGTGCAGGACACTAAAATATTTTAAAGTCAGAGGGTCTGGCAGGGCAACTGAGCAGAAACGCAACATGCCACCAAAAAGATGGAGTTTTGTTATTTATTATTTGTGGCGTGCCATCACTGTCTCCAATATTTTATAGGCAAATAAAGGCTAAAGAGCCCTTTTAATCTAAATTAGGCAATAGAGAAAGGGATGACCAGCAACAGGAAGAAATATTACAGAAAAGAGAAAGTAAAAGAATCCTGTAGTTACACAGTCTCTCATTTCCCACCTCACCTGTTTCTGGCAGCAAAGGATTTAGGACACCTACAGGAAGAGGCTTTCACGGTGGACAGTTTCCCAGTCCCTTAGGACAGCAGGAGATCTCAGACCTGAAGGTATCAGAGGATCCTATCAGGGCTGGCAGCGTAGGGGTGGTCTACTGAAAGCACACACTACCCTTCCACAGCCCATAACCAGAAGTTAAAAGGAACATCAAAAAAAGGAAACTCAAGAGATGGAATGCCTGAGAATGTCTTTATTTTAGCAGTTTATTGACTGAATAGACAAGAGAACGTTAAGAAATCTAAGCACATGAATGAAGATGTTACAAAATAATCATTGAGTCTAAGAATAAAGGTCCACATCGCAAATTAACTTCATGGCTGAGACTCTATTAAGAGTCCCTGAAGGCCCTAAAAGAGAGGTACCAGTTAGCATTTGTTGACCCTGGTCGCCATTAAGTCTGCCCTGATGGTCTCAGAAATGGCATTGACATTTAAAGACTTCATAACAAGGCAGAGAAACTTTAATGTTATTTCACAGTTACAATATGTTTGCAGGGGGGAAAATTCTCATTAATGTCATAGAATGTTAGTGGGGTTTTTTATTCCTTTATGAGGAGGAGGTCACGTTAGGCAGAAGAGTGAGTTCCAACATGCCTTTGATGGCTACTCAGTACTTTGAAGGGTCTAACCCCAAAGAAAAATTAGCTATTGGGAGTCAGAAGCTAGTCAACAACTTCTTTAGTAATTTGTGTTAAAGCTCTGATTGAAAGTACAGCTGGATAGTAGAGGTTGCAGGGAAATGGGTCTGACATTTACGCTTACGAAGGATGAGAAGAGACCAGTGCATGTCAAGATCTGTAGGATGCAGGCCAGGTGAAGGGGAAAAGTAAGAAAAAAAATAATCCAAAGACCCACCTTCTACTGTGAGTCTAAAGACACACAAGCACAAGGAATTGGGTAATTTTACAAGATGAGTTTAAGAAAGATATTGCCTATGGGACACATAGAAACCATGACGGACCATGATGGAACAGCTGTGCTTTCCCCTCCATGGAGCTCTTCCAGGCTTGCTGTACAGTATTTAAAGATACAAGTTCCTCTAACTGGGGCTTAAACAAACAAACTCACACTGCTCCTTGCAGCACAAGGAGTTAAGAAGACTTGATCAGATGTGAAACTCTTGTGAAACAAGGAGATATTAAAAATGGTTTAAATAATCTTTAGAAGGGTTTAAAGAGAAAGACACACGCAAAGGTCTACAAAATCTTTACTGCAACCCCAGTAATTTTTGCTCGGGGATTCAGCGCAGAGCTTAAACAAACACCCAGCCCTTAAAAACTTCCTACGAACAGACAAACAGTGCACCAGTTTTATGCACGCAGCATTATGATCTCTGCAAATTGTTCTTAAATGCAACTTGTGTGCTTGGCAGTTCTAATTCACAGCGCTGGCAGAGGAGGCACATTTACAGACTGACTCCAGCACACAGGGCTTTGTATTGCAAGGGATGAATCCGTAATTTACAATCTCAACACAGGCAAGGTCCCAGCAGATTTTACTGCATGTACAAAACATGCTTAAGAAACAGCCCAAAATCATTACCTTGAGAAGTCTTGCACTCTGAGGGGCAAAAGCTGGGTTCCCAGCAAAATACAGTGCTTTTGGGGTGAAGAGCAAAATTGCTAGAGATGTTAACAGTGTTAAGAGTTTAATTCATAGCACCTGGGTTTGTAGCTTTCAGCCGAAACATGTTTGAATGCAGAAAGAGACAAAACAAAGTAAAATTATTCTCAGTTTTATCTTAAGAACATTTCTCTAATCTGGATTTTCAGCTCAGGGGTGTCTTTTGGTGGGGTAGAAACAGTGGGAGGAACGCATTGATTTAGAACTAGTCCATTGTGATGATCTGAGGTGAGAACCCTGGAGGAGACCAAGAAGAACGAAGAGAGGAGAAATATAGAGATATAAAGGTTTTCAAAGCTGAAGTAAAAACGTCTAAATGGGCAAATGAGAGGCTACCATACACAGAATCACATTACAGAGCACCAAGGGCACATACCTAAAGACTCTTCACCAGCATAGCTGTTCTTTGGACACAGTCAGTAAAATGTATTAGGAAAAATTTGTCCACTGGAAGTGCTGTCAGGCACTGGAACAGGATGATCAGGCCAGTGATGGAGTCAGCAACCCCGGAGGTATTTTAGAGACATGCAGATGTGGTGCTTAGAGACAAGGTTTAATGGTAGGCTTGGTAGCGCTGGGTTAATGTTTGGGCTCAAAGGTGTTTTCCAACCTAAAGAAATCTGTGATTCTACCAAGTGATTCAGCTGACACACTCACTAAGGTACACATTCAAAACCTGGAGCTCAGTCACCACTCTGCATTGTTGATGTATGGCTCTCATCTGAACAAAGCCTGGCTTTGGGTTTCAGGTCTATCAACAGTATAAGCTTTTGTCAGTGGAATGAGGAGAATGAATTATAAATAAGCTCAGGTAGGATATTGGGGCAACAGAAATGATGTTTTTAAGAACAATTATTTCAAATGATAGGACTATTTGAAGTGCATTACTAGTGATTAAGGAGCTGTTCTTTCCAAGAATCTGTAAGAATTTATCAGAAAGAACACAAAAGGGCAAAGATTTGAAAGTATATTAGTAGGATCTACTGAAGTCTATAAATTTTTTTCTTTAAATCGTGTAATCCTTTATTAAAATCTCTACCATAAATAACCCAGTATCAGCCATTACAAAGGGCCACGTAATAGTAAAGCAACTGTCTCTGTCACTGCCTAAGATAAATACAGTAGATAACTCTAAGGTAAGCCAACCATTTTTCAAGCAAGAAATAAAGCACCATTTTCTGCAGAAATTATGTATAGCTATGATTGCCATATTCCACTGAATAAAACAAGTGGTCTCAAAATGAAAGAAACTGTGAATGACAGTCAACCAACCTGTATTTTTCCTGTAAAAATCTACTGAACTCAACATACTGAACAGGCGTAGCAAAAAAAAAAAAAAAAAAGTAAAAGTAATATGATCACATCACAAAAAAGTGAATCTATAGCTGCTGGCTGACAGCAGAGGAACACCTCCTATATTTGTGCTGCCTTCAGTATTTTTTCTCCTCTTTGTTAAGAGGGTTTGAGCTGGGATGCCAGGTGCACAAAAACCTGCATTCAAAGTAGCATGTGAGCATTTGCTGGCACTCAGCTTTAAGTGTATATTTTGCATTCATAAACATGCCACCCTTCTTCTCCTGCTACCCAAATATTGTAGATAATCTCTAACAAACGCTACCATTTTAGATCAGTAAACTGTTTTTACGCTGGCTGATGAGGCAGCTGTTAATAATACAGTGCTCCAAGAAAACTAAAGTGAGGTGCCTGTACCTTGAGTCCTGGAAGTCACTGTGAGCAGAATGCCCATTAAACTCAACCAGTACTCACACATGGCAATGCAATACCTGACCACTAAAATTAAACAAATATGTTTGCTTTCCAGGAAAAAACTGTGTCATTCCTGTTTGCACTATAGAAAAATGCCACTGCACTAATCTTGACAGCACCAGGTCTAACTATTAAGATTCAATGTGCTGCCAGCATTATAGAAATAATAAAAAAAAAAAAAAAAATCAGAATCTTCTGACTTCAATTTTTTACTTTTGCCCTTTATTTTACTGAAGAATCAGTAGTTCAAGACCTAGATAAATATTTCAAAAACTATACTATTTGTGAGCAGAGCAGGTCACTACCATTTCCCAGTGCATTTGGAGTTCATGTGAAATAAGGGCAGAAGAGTGATGAGCTGCATTTTTAACATGGGCATACACAGAATAGTTGTCTAGCTGATAGAGAATGTGTAATGCAACATCTGCACGGTACGCCTTGCCAAAGCCCATCCCAAATAAATGTAGTGCATTCTCCCTAGTGCAATTAACTCTCGTACTCTGGCAGGTTTTGCTAGAAGATCATCAAGGTAGATTACCTTCCAGCATATGAACTAAATACTTACAGGTGTTATATCATCAGTTATTACTTACAAACTTCTGCATTTAACAAGACATCCAGGCAAATGAATGATCTAATTTATGAATTATTTATAAGAATTTCACAGCATGCTCCTGGCGTCATCCATGGCCTTTTCCAGGTCATATGACACCAATTAGAGCTGAATTTTAAATTATTCAATAACCTGAACTCTCTTGTCATTTAACATATAGATATCAATGCAGTAAACAAGTTAAGTCTAATGGGCCCTGGAGGTTTGCGTTCCTCCACCCATCAGCAGCAGAGGCTGCATGCTACCACTGGAATAGAAAATAATAGAATGCAGCAGTCAAAAACATTTGCAAGGTTTTAATAAGTTATTTTGCCTCCCTTAGGGATTTTAGTATAACTTACAAGCCCTGAATCTAAAACATATTAAAGTCCTTAGCTATGTGCTTTTAAAACAAAATTAGGACATAGCAAAAGAGCAAGTCTGACACTAACCCTAATTTAGGCCCTTAATTTGAAATGTAGTAGAAATTATGGAGTAAGCAAGATTTACTATGCACAACTCATTACCTTCAGGCTCTCCTACAGCAGAGCCAAAAATAGCCCCTCTCCCAACGCATATACACCTGCCTGTAAAGATAAGGCTACACACAGGGAAATGGAAATATTAATTTAAAAGCTATCAGCTGACAGATGCACCTCACATACCTCACCATTTGGGTGGAGAAGAGACCTCCACCATTCTTCTGTTCTAACAGCACTGGAGAGACCAGTGCTCTAGCAACCCATCAGGATTCGAGTATTGGCTTCAAGACATACCACTTCAGAGAGGTTTAAGAAACCTTGCAGTACAATATAATCAAAAAAAAGCATACATAACAGCCTCTGAAGCACAGATGCAGTAAAAGATATCTTAAAACCACTGTTTTACATGATGACTAGAAGAACAAGAAGATATCAGCAACGAAGATAGTTAAGATGAACAGAACCATTAGATATTTGATTCTGCCTCAGTGTAAAGTCTGCAATAAATTGCAGGGCAAGCCTGCGATGTCCAGGCTCCGAATCTCATGAACCTGTGAGCACGACTGCAGCTGAAGAGCAGTGTTCAGAAACCCTATCCCCTAGCCCAAGAAGTCCAAGTCATATGGTGGAAAACTTCTGAGACTGGGTGTGCTCAGTACAAACATAAACTGTGCCTAGCACACACAGACTCATAGTACCTGTGCCTCAGTTCTTAGAATGTTGTTGTGCTAAGTCCCAGACCCACTCCTGTAGATGGACACACGCAGACCCCTGTCTTGGAGGACCCAGCGACCCCACTCATCTGCACACACGTTTCCTTTGCATGCTCACAGCTTTGCAAGGATTAAAAAGTTTCCTGGGCTCTATCCAACAGCAAGAGGAAAAGATGGAAAGGGAGATGCTCAGTTTATCCTTTTAAACACTAGCAAGAAGTTCTCTAGCTACTGCTGTCAAGATAAATGCCAAAAAAGTAATGTTGAGAAAATATCACGCCAAATAAGTAAAAACACACCTATCCAAAATGTCTAGCCAGATTAGGAAGGATAAGGATTTAGATAAAGAACACAACATCGGATTTTCTGCCTCCTGACCTTATCATAGGAGGGTGGTGCAAGAGAATTCTAGGGGGGTTAAACTTTTTAAGGAAAACAGCAGAGAAGGGGGAAAAAAGGCAACTGCCTAATCTCTCAGCACACATTTGAAGAACATAAAAAATAGCTATAAGGGATTTTATTTTGGTTTCCAGCCAGATTTAGCTTCGTTTCTACACTGGGCAGCATTTGATTATTGCACATTAAGGGTAGTAACATGTTAGACGATAAGAGGAAAGTTCATATTGGTTTTCATTAAAGAGTAATATCCACCATGTATTTGGTTCTTCAAGGTAACTTTTTCAAAGTTATTTTAAAAAGCAAACAGTTTTCTACTTGGAATCACAAGTTTAGCATATCAGGGGCTACACATGTTCCCAGCTCCTGCCAGTCTCCTTAGAATTCAATCAACATTTGCTCCAAAGTCATGCTTTCATAGCTCCAGACACAAGACAAAAGGGCAAATATACTGTGACCCTTCTAAATAGCCCTGATTACTGTGATCAAACAGAAGCCAGATACTTATGTGGATAAGAAGGTGCAGACTTTGATGTGTGAAGATTACTGCAGAAGTAGACATTGCATCAGCATTTGCAACATGCACCTCACCGTGACAGCCAATATCACCTTTCCCCTGTATTTACAGTAGGGATAATTCTGGTACCCATTGGCTAGCAATGAATTGTAACAGCCACTCTTCACTCAGGAAGATTACCAGAAAGTTTTACTTCCTTCAGAAGACTCCTGCAGAGTCCCCAGATGAAGATTTTGAAATACCTTTGCTGCACAAAGAAATAGATGACATCTAGGAATTAAAGGCACGTTCAGAAGCAGGGACAGTGTACTGGGGGCAAAAAAAAACCACCCCAAACAACAACAACCAGAAAGTTATTTAAATAATAAAGAAATCCCACAAAAGCAAAACCAGAAAATCTTTTTATTTTAAGAGTGGAAAGGTATGCCCAAGCAAGTGCATTCTGTCAGGAGTGTCCTTGCACTAAGAGCTAGACAGCATTTAGATTCTGCTAATGATCCCATCTCTGGGAAATAATTCATAAAAAGTAAACAGTAATTTTCATATGCCTGCCCTTTTGATCTTACATTTGTAGGGAGTATCCTGAGGCTAGCTGTGGGCGCCCCTGTGGCTCTGGCTGATTGACCTCTAATCTGCCCCTCAAGTAACGATCATGCCAAGGAATGACAACAAGAGTTGCAGACATTTCAGTGCAATCCCATTAAAGACAGGCTGACTCACTTCATCTTGTCAAAGAAGAAGTTTCAAGAAAGAAATAAAAGCTTTTTAGAAGGACTCTTTTATTTTGTAATGATGCTGTTCTTCAGAACAAAGACTGGAACAAGACTAACACACCAGCACCCGACCAATATAGAGCTTTACATTAACTGGCTAAATGCTGGTGCAAGACAGAGTTATATGTTAAATAGCCTTGGTAACGGAAAATTACGAATGTCTTCTATAAGAATCAAGTCAGAGCCATGGTACTTGACTTGCACACATTTCAGAAAAGTATATATACCATTTATAAGACAGCAGCTGTCTAACTGACTGCTCAAAGTCTCATCAGCTTTGAGATCACAGTTTGTGTGTTTTTACCCCATGCTAACCCCTGGTAAACACAAGAGGGGTCCTTATGTCTCTCTCACTGGATATGAAGCTAAGAGAGAAAACAACCAGTCTGGAGCCACTGACATGCAGAAACTTGTTGACATGCCAAAACTTGCTGTCATGCCAAGGTGATTAAATTACCAGGAACAACTTATTTAGATAAGGGAGTGAAGAAAATACAAATTAACCTGCTGGAGTCAAAAAAAATGGAAGCACAGACTATTTCTATATATCACAGTAATAGTGCAAAAACAGACATACTCCAAACACACATAAGGGTACAATGCAACGTAGAGATGAATGAACCAGTACATGGGTAATGCTGGAGTTGCTACCAAGGTGCCTGAAATGCTGAGTCTTCTCTGAACGGTGGCACAACTCCACCATGGGCAGATATTGCATATTATGCTTCCAGTTCCTGCTTTCCACAGTTAGTTCATATCCCTGCTCTTGCCAGGTTCTCTTGCCTTAGCAAGAAGTCAACACCTTTGTTTACAGTTACATAGGAGGAGCGGAACATGCAAGCGGCACTCCACAAATGCAAAGGATGTGAACTGTTTTAAATAAGAACATATGTAACTGGAAGTTCTGTGCAAAATACAACAACCCCTGAAAAAGTTCTACCTAAGCACGTTCACAGCATGATATCTCATAATCTGTAACCTAATCTGACAGTCTCTGCGTTGGACAGGTGTCCCTGAGACCTCTAAGCAACACAGGCAAACAATCTCACTGGAGCCTGGAAGGCTCAGCCCTCTGAACATAAAAATTCAAGGTCCTTTTGGCACACAGGCTGCGATTTCAGTGAGAAATTAAATGTTTTCTCTTTGGCAGGCTTGCAGTATTCCAAATAGGTACATAAATTAACTAATGAAAGACTGCAGGAAGAGTTGAATCAAAGCATAAGAACAGGCATGGAGCAAATAGGAATCTCCCATTCCCAGGGTAAGCCAACTGTTGCCTTCTGAAGCTCACCATGAAGATGCTGACTCCACAACACTCTCACCAAACCTGAAAGGCCACAACAGATGTCCCAGCAGACATCCATGTATGGCTGAGGCTCCTTAAGAGCTGAGGGCATTCTGCAGTGGGTTTAGTACTGTTGAAGGCAGCGACCACTGACAGAGGGAAATGACCTCTGATATATCAAGCCACAGAGATCAACTTAGTCTTGACCTGTGGAAATGATCATTTACAGTCCCACTTGACATCATAAAGTATAGCAATGTTGTCACAGCTATTATTTGCATAAAATAGTCCTAGATGTGTTGTATAGCAGTTTGACAGTCCAACCTGATGGGTCTCAGCTGCAGAATATTGATGTAAAGGCTCTTCTATAGCTACCATAGGCCATTAGGTTGTCTGAATGGACATCCATCACTACCAGCTTGTGTGAAAGAGAACATTAAGTTAAAAGGGCATGACCAAGCATAAATTGAAAGGCCCTTCCCTACCCCAGGGCAGCAGTGACCTTGTGAGGGAAACGCCTTCACTCTAAGACACTGCAGTCTGGACAGACAAACCAAATAAAACCCACCCAACAGGCTTATCAAATTGAGCTCAGCTTAGTAAAGGCTCAGCAATTGCAAGAGTCTGAGGAAAGGAAAGCCTTGCACAAAGCTGGGCCTTAATCATAAGCACACAAATATATGCAAAAGTACTAAATATGTGTTTATAGTCTTACATTAATACTTAGCAAAACACCGTGCCCTGCTTACAAGATGAAGGACAGGGACATGGAAGGACAATTTCCAACTATGAGCCCCTACAGTACAGTCTTTCCAAGCTGGAGATGCAGACCTTCCTTTTAATAGAGAACCATTATTTTCTTGTGTTGTGCCAATTTAAGAGGTGTATTGTGATGAGGTGTTACATACTTCTTTTGTGCTCTTTCCAACCAGTACCCTAACAGCTGTGCATTTAAAAAAAAAAGTCTGTTCGCCACTTGATAGCAATTAATGTAGCAGATATATGAAACACAAAATGTGACATTAATTATTCTCAAGAAGGGAACCATTTTAAGGGATTTTTTTTTCCCCAGTTTGTGGTTTTTGTTTGTAGAAGTTTGTGGTTTTATATTTTACCTTTGCTCTGGTTTATCCTTCCCCACTTTGTGAACTCAGTCTGTACAGTAAGTCTGCACCAATGCAGAGAGCAGAAAGAGTCCATGATGCCAAAAGGTATGAATTTTTGAAGTTCTGACAAAATTCTAATGCAAAGTTGAACCCTCTATCTGGGTTCCCAGGCCACTTCTTTGGATAGAGTTAGTTAATAAATGTATTCTGATTACCAGGCTTAAGCCTTTCTTATTCCATCTGAAAGAGCTGCACTTCAGCTCTCCTCCTTAAACTTTGGATTCAACAAAGAATAGTAACGCTTTGAGGCTGAAAATCTCTAAAACCACTCAGTGCCAACTTTAACGGGAGCAGAATTAGGTCAACAGTAAAATTCACTCCCTCCAGGAACAGAGTTTCAACCACCCAGTTGAGCAGAGAAGAAATTCTCACCACATGTTTCCATATCTACAAAGTCCCTTGGGATTTGTAAATAGTAAAAAAAAAAAAAAAAATATTTTCCAAATACTGTTGTAGAGCATAAAGTTCTATCCTACTGGAAAAGCAAAAAAAGAGATTGAGCTTCCCTCACAGTTACATATTAAATAAGTGCATCTTTTGAAGTGCCACAAACTTGATGGGAGAGAAGATATGAACTTGCAAGTATTTGGAAGAACTGAGTGGGGGGGAAAAAAGGAAGAAGAGCCAAGAGTAAAGAACAGAAGAAACCCAAATCACATTGGTTCAGTCGGGTATTTAAAATGAGTTTTCTTTAATTAGCTAAACTGTAATACAAATTAAAACTGAATTTCTTGTTCACAATATACTCATTGGAGGGGAGGGGATGCAGATGGCTATTTCCAGAGCAGTTCAAGCTAAAACCGACTCAGTTCTGCAGGACTGAACAGGAGCCAGTTTCCATCCTTCTCAAAAGACCGAAAAGCAACTTGGCAGCAGAGAGCCTGACTGCAAGCTCCATCTCAGAAAAACTTACCAAGCACAGCAAACCTGTGGCAATTGTGACTGAACTCATTAAAATCACTACAGATTATTTAAAGTCTTCATGCCTGACATTCAAGTCCTTTATTCTGCTTTAAACACCCATAAGAAGAAGCTGTAGACACAGGGCAGAAATTAAGGCTTTAATACCGCAACGGATCGCTAAGGGACCAGTAAAAGGACTCTGGTGCCACACTGTATTTTTGGCACGAAATGTTAAACTGGATTGATCATAGATTTTGCTCTTGTTTTTGAAATCTTTTCCTTTCTGATGACAGAACTCTTGATGATACAAATGCCCAAGCCGAGTGTTCAGTCTGGATAATGACCAGAAGCAAAGTAATCAGATCTCTTGGATCAGTGTCTGTTTCATGATATGAGATAAGATTAATAGTTTCATGCTGATTTGCCATTTCCTAGAGTAGTGTTAAATTACAAATTTACAGGGAGGTGGGAGGGAATGTGTACCGTATGAAACCCTTAGAAAAGGGCAAAACCAAAGCACAGTTATCATAAGATAAAACCATAAAACAATCATAGCCCTTGGGGGACCAGAAGCTCTGTGCAGCCTCTCATGTGTCAGATCATCACAGGGTGCCTGGTTATTTAATGATAAGATTATCTAATGTTAATCTCACCACTAGAATTGCCTGCAATAAAAATGTTACCAACTTTCTAATTTTAATTACTGGGTTCCTGAAGATAACTACTTCAATTCTGCTCAAAAAAAAAAAAAACAAACCACAAACCAAAAAAAACCCCACTCCCCATGGTTTCTCTGAAGCTGGGAGTACTTCAAATATCAAAACTGCGGATTGGATGATTTTCCACGTCTTTATTTCTGTTACATTAACTCCTCTCTTCCCTTTTTATTTTCACCCAGTCATCCTGACACAGTACAGTAAATGCTTAAAAGATAACATAGTTTTTTTTCCATTTCATTTCACAAACTACACACAAAAAAAGAGAAAAGCTAAATACCTCAAAAAACCCCCTCCATAACGCATCTATAAGTAGGCATTCTTGAAATCATGCAGAAGGGGAAAAATTTTTTCCTAACCAAAAATTGTCATTGTGATGACCTTAGCATTAGCTACTAAAAGTGCCAGTCATGACTGTAACAACTTGAACAGTAGAACTGTGCAAGCTGATTCCCTGGATAGGATTTCTGTGGAGCAATCTCTTCAGAATCCACCACTAACTTACCAAAGACATAATCTCAGGTGTTAGTTACATCAGCTGGTGTTGTAACACATACACACACACCTTCCTCATGTTGTAATTCTCAAACCTGTAAAGCTTCTATAGCAAATACCTTTCTCCCCTTGCCCTGTGCACAGGGGCAAATTATTGTATTGCAGAGCCATACAAGCCATTTACTGTCATAGGACTCCCAACCACAGACAAGAATGCTCAAAAGGAGATACTGTGCAAAAACCCTTTAGGGAATTAGCTTCTGGGGGCAGTGGGACTCCTCAGGAACAAAAAGGAAGTGCGATATTACACAAGAGAAAAAGAACCCAAGCAGAACTCAAACAAATTCAAGAACCTCCCATTGTATCATAAAGCAGCTTGATCTGGTCCAAAACTGCATTATCACCAGGGACCCTTGTTAACTCACTGATAGTCCACAATTTGGGTCTCATTCTATGTTTTTTCATCAAACCTTTTTATAATCAAAATAAGGACTTTGTGCTGCAACAGAACAAGTTTCTCACAAGAGTTATAACATGGTAAAATGAAGTAACTGTGTCCTGATAACACTCTCTTTGGATATTATTCTACTACTGTAATTTTCTGTAGATGAAACTAGAGAATAACAGTAGTGGAAGCAATTTAAAGAATAGATTTGTCATGTTACTCTCTGGTATGATACAATCTGCTTATACATCAGTTATTTTAATATGCATACATAATCTATTGTCTGCATTTCTCTTGTGCTTTTAGTATAAAAATGGTTAGAGAAAAATCTAGATGTGTATTTCTCCCGAGTTCACCAGTTCCTGCTGTTTGTTTCTCACCTGAAGTCATAATCCTGTCTTTGACATCATAATCATTTGCACAGCCACCAATTGAGATGTCACAAACGGAGGATTATGACCAGGTGGGGAATAAGCAGCAGGAGCAGTTGAACTCTTAAGAAACAAAAATCTTGTTTTCATGCAAATGTCCTTCATAATAGAGAACAAAAGAACAAAGGGAGAAAACTACAATGGAGAGAAAATACTAGAAGCCAGATTGTTTCTAAATACATGATCCCCGTGAAGTTCCCTCTGAGGAGTCAGCTGCCGATTAACAACTGCATAAATCATTATAAAAATAAAACAAAACTTGACATCTGATGATTGAACTCCCCCCACTGCCACCACCACACATACACACAGTTTTCTACTTAACATTAAATCAGCAAAAATATGAGGCACTTCGAGAGAACTTGTAACCTTTAGAGGTATTTATATACATTATGCCTGAATATTCCTGGCAGTAACTAAGCACTCTTCTCCTTGTTCTATAGATGAAGACACCGGGGTCAAAGAATACACAGGACCTCTCTGAATCTCAGTCACAAAGAGATTGTTCAAGAGATAGATATTAAAAAATTCAAATCTGAAGTGGCACAAATTTTGGAGGAACAGAAAACCTATAGCTCCAGTTACAATCCAACAGGAGGCTGCTACACAAGGGTTACTCTGGGTTACGAGTTCCAAAGAGTTAAGAGCCTTATGAACAATTTTTTTATTTAAAAAATCATTCATAAATTAATTTGTCTGAAATTGATAGCTAGAATCAATCTGAATGACAATATGAAGTCACTGGGGGGAAAAAAAAAAGATTAAATCAAAACTGCAATCCACATCCAAAACAACAGAATCTTTATGTGTAAAGAGAAATCTAATCAGCTACACTGATATTGCTCACACTGTAAGGTTGCTGCAAAAACATCTACCAGGATTTCTGGTTTCATTTCTAGTTTCTTCTTTTATTCAGCTTTAGGTAACCAGCACTAAACTGGAAATTGGTTAAATTGCCATGTTCTTGGCACTGCTGCTATATCCATATTGGCAAAATTCGGTGTTTCTGAACTAGTCTAATTAATAAATATAAGAAATTCATTTTTGAAAAGGCAAAAAACAGCAGTGCTTAACATGCTTGTGTTCTGCCTCACTATTGTCTGTGATGATGCTGAACGTATGCCATTAAATGTGACAGCATAGATAGCCTACAGCTCAAACAATTCCATCATCTGCCTGGATTCTGTTCCCACACAGTCTCCTGGACATATCCTGTCCAGATCTTGTCACAGCACAGCAGATGTGGCAGCTCATTTCCTCAGCAGTAGAGCAGGGTAGGAACCTTAGCATGAAAACTGTGCCTTCTGTCCTCCTATTTTCCAGTCTCCAATTTGCAGTGCTGAAGTATCAGGACTGTTTCAAGTGCATTTCAATTGTCCAAAGAGCCTGCCTGTAAATAAATGTGCCATTTGACAAAAGAGTTAATTCAGTAGAAAGAACTTTTTTACTTTGCCACTAATCACTTTGTATTGCAGACCTAGCCCGCTCTTTCCTCCAAATCTGAAACGAATACCAGCAGGGCTACAAACAGCATTCCAGCTTTTAAGCACTGTCAGGCATGAGAGCAGACTGCTAACAACACATAATAGTCTGGATATTTGTACAAGACAATTATACTTGGAAAAAAAAAACTAACTAGTATATATGACATCTTATTCATGACTTCAAGTAAAGAAGTTGTTGAAAACCACGAGGCTCTTCTAGGATTTTATATTTGATGGACAAACCTCTAAGTATCCTAACTAGATTTTAAACAAACTGCTAATTGCCCTCAAGTTGTTGCATTTAGCTTTGAAATCTGCTGTTTCCTTTTCAGACCTCAAAAAAGTTTGGCTGCCCAAAACCTTGTTAATTTTCCCAGGCATGCCAGTCTTGTTTAACAAAAAATAGTATGCCTACGTAGAAATCTTGTCCCTCATTTGCTTTTATACCTATGCCATATTTTTTGAAATAGAAGCTTTATTCATCCATAATGTTTTTGAGCATCTTTAAACCTGTCGCTTTAAGAGTCCAGATGCTAAAAGACTCTTTTGCTCTTGTACAAATTTATGTATTATGTATTAATAAGGCTCAAATTCTATATTCAGAAAGCAGATATGGCTATTTAGGAATAACCTAAAGAAAACTGCTTTACAGAAAATACATTTAAATTCTTCCCTTCATTTATTATATGATGATGGGCAGTTTGTTACTTAATAAACTTGGAACTTGCAAAGGGATGCTTAACTGTGCTCCTGTGTCTTATTGGTGGCATTTACCAATGCTCACAAAAATTGTTCACAAAGCTTTTTTTTATTCATACCAAAAGCAACGGACACACAAGAATATGATCCAGCTAAGAGCAGATGGAAGTCAAAGTTTTACCTCACCTGTGCTGAAACTTCTTATTTAATGGGAAAACTTTCCCTTTTCTAAAAATTTACACACCTGTACTGAAAGCAAAAGTTCAATCATCTTGGAAAGTGCAACATCGTGTTCATATGGAACCTTTACTTCTAGGTGGAGGGACCACAGGGTGGAATCAAGTCTGCACTAAATATACATCCAAACCATGTATTTCCTTAACACCTCTGTAAGGTGAGCAGCACCCATGCTGAGAACTGCCTACTGAGAATTCCAAGACACAGCCTGTAGATAACATACTGCAGCAATGGATAATGGACACTCTAGGAAGCAGCAGATAGAAAAATGCCAGTTAAAATATTACAACACCAAGGAGACAGCAAACCCTCAGGAATGAAAAAAATCTCTACTTAGAAACAAAGCAACCAGCTACACTGCACTTTGTTCATGGTAAAAAAGAACAGAGGATGCAAAACCACACTTGTGAAATCAAGGACTGAAGGCCAGTCCAGCCACACCTCTGCACAGTCTGAAGTAGCAGCATTTCATTCCTAGAGACCATTGGTGTCTGCTGTTAATGTGAAAAAGTCTGCTAAGTAACAGTATAACTGATGTGCCTCCCAGCCAAAAATCCTTACTATCATAAAACTGAGTGCTAAGCAGAGCATTCAATAAAGTTTGGAAGTCAAATGTTCTCAAACGTTAGCCTGTGATTTCTGAAATTAGAGGTCAACTCTATTACCCCTTGATGCTTGGCTTCTGAAATTCCTTAAAATATGGCACTTGCTTCCCATTTTCAGGAAGGCACCTCATGCAGTCAAGCATATGGAGTCAATAAAGGTGTCTCTTCATCTGCCATCTAAAGCTTTATTTTTCTCACTTATAAATTACAACTGGTTTTAGTAATAGCAATCCCTGCACACATTTGAAATGCACTTCCATTTTCGACATTGCAGAGTTATATGGCTAAGTAAATACATGCAATTTAGGTTCAAAACCATAGCTCCAGGCACTACACATTGAGAATTTTATATTACTGAAAATTAATGCCTTTTTTGCATATGCTTGAGCAATAAATTAAAAAAGCTACGTCTTATATGTATCAGTTGGGATTTTCTTAGCCTTCATTTTAAAAAAGAATCATGCATACAGAGATGCATTTCAGTTTCTTCTCTGGGCTTTTAATAAGAGCATATGAATTATTTCAATTCATCAAAAGCAACTAACTAGAACTCTAGGAGTCTCGTATTTTGTACTGAAATTTGTATGTGTTCAACTGCATCAATATCAATGTCTGAATTCAATTCTACAACTGAAAAAAATTGGCACCTGCATGTAGTGTACTCATGGCGGTTCCCAACTAGAATAATCAAAGTAATAGTCATAATTCCTTTCAGCACAGAAAACTGCAGTCCCCATATCAGAGTTGGGAGGAAAATAAATGAGGTTAAGATAATTGCTGGAAGGGGGGGCACAAGGAGGGCTAAATAATGCTTTGAAGCTGTTCTCTCCTGGGGAGCTCTATTTCATCCTGAAATCTCCATTCTCCCTGTACATGGAGCAGAGACAAAGCTGCGGCTATTACTGAATGCATATTGAAGATGCATGAGAAACAGGGCAATACCCCTCTCTGTGCTTGCTAACACAACCTCACAGCTCCTGTAGCTTTCTGTTTCTCACCCCAGCCTTACCCTTTACCAAGGTTTGAACGCTGAAGTAAGCCACAGCTTAGGGACTCTTAAAATTGAGGCTACAGTGGAAGTGACCAAGGAAAGGCCAAAAACTATTGGTCCTTACTCCTCTCTCATCCCCTCAGGCATCACATACAGCCCCCCTCAACGAAGAAGGGAGAGCCTGGAGCCAATTTCACCTGTCTGGCTGGGATACAGGCCAGGCCACAGAGTTGTGGGACAGAAAGGCTTCACCATGAATCAGCAAGCTGTGTCGAAAAACACTTTAAATAAACATCTCAAAGACACCTAATCTGTGAGATGGCTTTCATTTTTGCCACACACAAAACATAAAGATGACAGAATTGGAAATTAATCTTTTTCTTCCTCTGTGTCTTACCTGCTGCACTCAGAGTATGCCTCTGCTCTAAACTCAGATTTAAACTCGGGGACATCATGGTTCAGGAAGTAAATCTAATATGGAAAAATCAAAGAGAACATCCACCACTTTTTGCCTCCAAAGATGAATCAATTCAAAAAAATAATCGTGAGAAGAATCTATTAGCTTATTTTCTTGTGAATTTTAGGAATTCACATGCATTATTAGGAATTATACCATGTGATTTCACAAATTCCACTAATTTTAAAATGTATTATTTCATAAAACCTACAAAAGTAATAGCATAAATTTGAAAAGAACTATCACCTTTCACTTCATAAGGGAAATGAGTGAGCCAGGCTTCCTGCTTAAAAAGAGAGATCCAAAAAAATTACAAACATTTTCATTAAGGTAACTTTAACTCAGTATTATTTGAAAGGAGCTTATACAACTTGTATACAAGTCAAGTTCAAACTAAAGTTCTGTGATTTGTTTGCTGAGGGTTTTTTTTAAACCTTCAGACTACAAAACCCATAGTGATGTATTTTGCTTGTGTTTTTCCAGCAGTGGAATCTCCCTGGAATTGGAGCAACGCCGAAACCCTCCGTTCTCACAAGGCTTGATATCAGCAATGGAAGAGCCTTTCCACAGTCACCTTTTGAAGGTAACTTTCAAAGTCTTTTTCACATTACAAATATACTAAATGCACCAAAATATAATTTTCTCTAAACAAAATGGTATTCATCAAATCTTCAGCCTATTATCCCACATTCTCTTTTGGAACAGACATGTCGATAGAACAGCATCGTCAATCAATCCGATAGATTTTGAGTGTATCCGCAATGAATCTACTCTGCAATAAATTGGCTTGAGTAATTTAAAAACTCCTATCTTAATGTTAGGAGAAGAAAAATTATTATTTTGATCTATTCCTCCTCCCCTTAAAGCACCTTGGGCAAGGGCTAAGCATTAAAAAGAAAAATAACCAACAGCTGTATTACAGCAATAAAGCCTAAATAAAAATGACTGATCAATCCAGAGGAGAAAATATAAAAGACATCATTCTATATAAAATACACAAAAAGATTTTAACTCAAAAGTTTTCAACTGTGTCAAATGTGTTACAGTAATTAAACAAGCAGACAGGGTGCCAAAGCTGTAGGTAGTTAGAACACCCACGTCTTCCCCCTTTCAAATCTTTTTCTGTAGTTTACTAAAACATTTAAACTTCTATCCTTTTACAAACACTGTTCTATTAATGTACTTAGCAAGAGTACCATAGGCAATGATGACCCATAAACCAGTATGTGGATTTCTCTGTTAGTATCTACAGGACCACAACAAAAGGGCCAGGATTTTCTCCTACCTCCTTGCATTAGGTTGGAATTTGCAATTTCTTTCCAGAAACTATTCCCATTAACATTCATGCAATGCATGTTGCATTACTTCTCTTGGATGAATCCCAACCATGTTGTACTCCATCTCAGACTCTTATAAGCTCTGTAAAAGCTTGCTTTCCTTCATGAAACTGTTGTGCCTGAAAATACATAATTCACTACAATTTCATCAAATGGCACTGAGCAATTGCTTAGCTCAAATTATAAAGAAAGAAGGTGGTTCACCAAAAGACAGTTTCCGCTGCCCACATAAAATACACATCTGACATTAAAGCAACAACGTAGTAGCTTTGAAAGGTGCTGAGGGGCTGACTGCTCTCACCTTTCAACAATTTCAGAGTAAAGAAAACTCAGCATCAGCAGGATTAGTTCAAGCCCATGTCAAATAACTTTATTTTAATATATATTTAAACATGTAAAGCAAGCTACAAATAAAACTGCACAGAACAGAATGAAGAGGACCAGTTTCACAAGGCAGAGGATTACCCGCAAGGGAGTAGCAATTCACCCTTCCGAGGGCTAACGCAGAGTCCTTCACAAAAATCCCAAGGCAGTATTCCCTTACAATTGAAGCCACACAAAGCTGTTTCAAATTTTTCTGATACTGTAAGATCACCCTAAGAAGTTTCCCCAAAGTAACTTTTAGACCACATCTATCATTCTGTTCAAATCAATTCTCTTCAATGCATTGCACTGAGGAAGACTGACTGAGATATGGCTGGCATCAATGACAGCACCATGAAAACTGAAAAATTACCTCTAAAAGCGTTTGAGAAGAAAATGCTCAACACTGTATTTCATACCACTGAGCCTGAAACAGAGCATGCTGTTCTATAATGCCTTCTCAAAGTCATACCATTAAAAAAGAATTAAGATGTATTAATGATAGACAACAATTTACAACACCAGTGAGCCGATAAAAAGACAAACACTTAAACAAAACATCATAGTATGCACTAACAGGTTAACACCAAGTAATAGGCAACAGTTATACAGGACACTAAAAATGGGTGTGAAATGACGAAATGGGAAATAAGGTCTATAAAAATGCTTTCCGATAGCAAACCACAAAAGAAGCCTCCCATGGGAAGCAGTGGAAGCCAACTGTCATGGTATTTAGGCTGGACAAAAATGTTTAAAAGAAGATATGGAAGGAAAAAAATCCTACAGTGGGAGCAAGGAGGGGAAGATGAAAAGTTTGGTTACACTCATAGATGGAGAATGCAAGGATGAGATGAGTCACCAAAAGTGAAGTGGAAATTTTGGGGGGGGGGGGGGGGGTGAGGCAGAGAAGGAAAAGATAGAGAAGCTCTTTGTCCCTAATGTTTTTGATTTTTACATCATTTTTCCAATTCAATGAAAGCAAGCAACAATCTCCAAGCAGAATTAAAAACCACACACAGAGGCAATAAATATGGATTGAAAGTGGAACATCTAATAAAAAAAGAAAGTCTTTCTCTTTTCTGCAAATGGAGGATGATGACGATTCAAATAAAAAAAACCATAGCAAACAATATTCATAATATACGGTTTCTGCAGGCTACAAAAATCATTGCGAGGTGCTGTACACTGCAGAGTTTTATGACATTTTTTGGCTGAGTTGATGATTAGGAGATTACATAAGCTGTTTATTACTTGCTGCAGCCTATGGAGCGCAAAAAATGAACTGGTCATTTAATTTACACTAAATTTGTCCCAGATAGCAGAAAAAAAGCAAAGCAACTCACTGAAGACAGAGCAAGCATTAAACTGCTGCAACTGAGAAAACAGCATGATTTTCCAATATCGTGCTGTACAGAGAAGAGAAATAGTTTGGTAAAAGACAATTAGTATAAAAAAAGCTCTTGAACTCTGCCTGGACCCATGGATTAATGCCTAGCAACAGAAATGTGTGCATGTATATTCACACGCACGCGTGCATGAGCATAGTGCTTGCGGATGGACCAGGGAAGAGATTGAGGAGGACACAGGGCAAGGGAGGAAAAGAACGGCAATTCAGTCTTCATGTTTCCCCAAAGTCTCAACTAGAAGTAATCAAAATGAATTCATCTGAATGTCTGTGATGGCCAAGAATTTAGTCACACACAGTCTGGCTGTCCAAATAAATGGTGAGGAAAGGGCTCACATCAATCAGCTTCATCTAAGAAGATTGGCACAACTTCAATAGGGATTGACAGAGTTCAGTGCCTGCCAGACTGATGAGCCAAACACCAAGCTGAAAATGTTCTGACTATTCATAATGACATTGCAGTCTAGAGTCTTTGATTAATTAATTCAGGAACTAAAGAATTTGGTTACTGTAAGAAGAATATTCAAGGTAGCTGTTTCTCACCCTCTACTGTATATGATATCCACACTCAGGCCTGCATTGGTACCATTACTGGAATGCCTCTGACTGTTGCTACACCGGGTCTAATGTAATCTCCAGCCCCTCCCCTCCTTCAAACAGTTTACTTTCCTGCAAAATAAATAAAACCCTGTAAACGCTCAATGCCTTGCCTTTGAGGGATTTTGCTAAATGAGCCTTCTTCGAGCCACAAAAGAAACATTTGTCTTAATTGTTACTAATAATGTTATCTTTCAGCACTCTCCGAAAATCTCTGACCAACAGCAGGGCTCTCACACAGCACTGCTAGAAATGTCACTAGGTAGCATTACACATGCAGGCAATTAACAGCTTAAAAAAAGAAGGTTGATCATTTTATTGCATTATTGTTCAGACAGAAGAAAATTCATTTTCATTAAGATAAGACCTTTCCACTCATTCTCAGCCCTAAATCTGGTTAGACGAAGGCAAGGTGTCTGCTATATTAAGGTATTCCAATTAAACGCAATTGGGTAACACAAATAGGAAACTTGGAACCAAGTTGCATTGAAGTTAGGAGGGTGCTGCTACACTTTTCTGGGCACACAGTCAGTCACACCAAATGTGTTTAATGGAAAACATGAAAGATGAAAGGCACTGCACCGAAGTCAAGACTGAAGAAAATCTCTGTACTACACTCTCCCCAACACAAGTTACATCACTGATATTGTCCATGTATTTGAACAGAGTAACCAATACAGACTCGGTCCCAAAGTAGTTGCCCTTTCTTTCTTCCAGAGTGCATCATTTCTCTCCTTAGCAATGATGCTTTCTTTAGCATGATATTTCACTAAAGTACCTCTCTGCACAGAAAAACATTTTAAAGGGAAGCAACAAGCTTGACATAAACACTAGGAGTGAGATCCCAGAAAAACAGCAGGAAGGAAAAAAAAAACCCAAGTATTAAAGTTGGGAGAGGTAATTAATTGACCTTATTTCTCCAGTATTCACTTTGCACCCAGCATGCACTTATTTTTTGAAATTCCACTTGTTCAGAAATAAAGACTTGCACTGCTTTTGTTGGAACAAAGTCAATCACCAGCAAGATTGTGGCCCATGTAAAAGGAAAAATTCAGCTAGGCTAATATATGTGCTCCTTTGATAGGGAAGTGAAGAGGCATTTCCTTAGTTTTCATGGCCACTTAAGCAGACTTTTTGTTCTAGAGTAAGTCTCACCCGGTAGAAGACCATTAAGCTACAAAGCACAGAGGATTCACAACACAGTGGCATGAAAGGCCCTTACAGGCCACGTACAATGAATGCCTAATGGAAATACACCTGGCAACAGAGGATGCAGCAAACTCACTGGATTCACAAACTACACAATTCTCCAAATTACAATCCATTTGTAAGGGAGACACAAAGACTACATGGCCTATTATAATCCAAAAGGTGTATTTATAGGCTTGCGGCTGTTCACAGCTTTCAATTTAGATTTAGAAGGCTTCAGTTTTGCTCCTGTTGTGAATAAAATATTCCATACAGAGACTATTTTCTCCTTCTTAGCACTGGGAAATACGACCTTTAGGACATTCTGGCTTAGTTCAAGTGATTTGGCTGCATTTCTCCCTTCCCTCGTTCCTTTTCAATTGAAGGTTATATAATTCAACTTCATCTGCAAAGCCCAGGGAAGCTTTGCAGAACAATGTACTAATCTATTACAAAGCAGCAACTGGTAAAGAACTATTTATTTCCTCTTAAATGCATACTTTCTAAACAAGCACTCTGCAGTATTTTCTTGCACGAGATCAGAAGGTTTATCATGCCAATTCCTAATTCTGAAAATCAACTTAAAAAATAAAAGCAGAGCAACAGTTATTTCAAAGCTGTAGAACAAGCAGAAGACACTCAGGGAAACAAAAAGACTGCTAATTTAAACTGAGTTACTGAGATCGAATGAGTCTCGATGCAAATGGGACCACTGACAACTAAAGCAAAGCCATCCCACCAAAAATATCCATACACAAAGCTGTACTCGCTTTGTAGGGTGACACCGTCCATTACACTGCTAACAGCTGACATGGAGAAGGGACTTTTAAAATCCTTACTCCCTTCTACGCTGCTGTCACTGCTGTGCACTTCTGCCTCTCTGGCCCCTGGCACAGTCACCTCCACGAAAGCTACAGAAGTATTGCAAATTGGCTAACAAGATTAGCAAACCCACGCTTGACTTGTTCAGTAAGGTGTTGATGCATGCAGATATATTTGCCGAAATTACTTCATCCAGGAGGCATCAAATCTCGCTGGAGCCCCTTCTATTTTCAGTGCCTAATCCCTAAACCTTTCTAACCTGCATGTAAGACCGAAAAAAAAAAAGGGGAGCTGAATAGGAAGGAGAGGAGATAATGATGCCCGCCGCGAAGGCAGCCGATCAGGAGTGCCTCCCCCAGCCCCTGCACACGCAGCCAGTGCCAGCTGTAGGCCAATTAAACCCAGCCGCTCGCAGGTGTTCGCAGAAATGACTAACACAAAAGAAATTCGCACTTCAGAACTGCAATATTTAAAAGCTTTGAGGTGGAACCAAGAAAGATAAAAGCCCGAATTAAGTTTATTGCCACCTTGTGCTTCACTCTAATGCAGGTTTTGAACAGGGCCTCCCATTGGTATTAAAACTTGGATGAACATCTGCATTTAAAATACAGGAAACTGAGCACGTGAAGTGCTTTTAAAGCGCCAGTTGCCATAGAAGATAGGGGGCTTTAGTATATGTTCATTTATTATCATAGTTGTACGGCAATATGGTAAAATATATTTGCCAAGTGGGCAATACAAGCTCGACTCTAAGTCAACATAATATGCTAGATTGCTTAGATTTTCATAAATATTTTTGGTGCTTATTTTCCCTAAACATAACTCTCATTTCCCAAAATAACAATTTCTTTAATTTTTAATGAGAACAAAACCATGGCAAGATCTTATCATGCTCTCTTATGGTGCAGATTAAAAACCACAAGAGGGGAGAAAAAGGAAAAGAGAGGCAGCCCCCAGACACCTCTCCATGTTCTCTTAAGCGGTTGAGTGACAGGAACTATCCGATAAGTGAATTCTTTCCCTCTCTCTACAGAGCAGCAAGCAAAGTATCTGTAGAATGAATTTCTCTTTGTGGTCCTATACCAAAAATAAGTATACAAATTAACATCCAAATGTCTTTAATTCCCATGATATGTCTATTAAGCAGCAATTCTCCATAAGGCTGTTTAGCTACCCAAACAGCAGCCTAAAATTATTATCTCTATAAGCTTTCCATAACTTATCACTCAGTTCCTATGAAAAGCCATTAATTTTGGCCTCTCTCTATCTTGGTCTCACAGGAAATATTCCGCAAAGGGATGTAATAAAAATGTGATTTCTGCCATCAATTCATTAAAATTCCCTGTTAAATTTCTATCTGAACAGTGTACATAATATAAAAAAAACTCAGGGCTTTTATTAATGGTGCTGTTCCTTATGATACGGACTTTAAAAAATAATGAAGACCATTTCTTACTTGTAAGAATATTGTTCATTTTTCATTCCTATTAAAATTTAATCTGGAAGTTGTTTAAAAATGTTTAAGTTTCATTACATTTCAACATCTTAGGAAGGGGAAAGAGCTAGCAAGTTCATGAGCAGGAATGCTGTCACTCATCTGTCTCTTCCACTTATATCTCAACAGTAAATCACTCAATGTGTCCAAGACTCAAGATACCCATCTGCAACACTTTACTACTTACCCACCTCATGAAAGTGCTGTGAGACAATGTTTGCTGAAGACCTCCAGCTTCATGGGTGGAGGCTGATAGAGAACGGAGGAGCAAACTGCTTCCTCCACAATATCTCTGAAGTTTTGGGCGAATGTTTTGGTTGGGGTTTTTGATGAGGGCTTTTTTGGTTTGATTTGAATTTTGGAAGGGCAGTGGGTATTTTTGGAGGATTTAACCAAGCTGAAATAGATGCGGAAAATTGTGGTCAATGCACAATAAAAAAAACACAGTAAAAGTCATTAAGTCTTCAGTATGGGAGCATTCTTAGCAAAACACTCCACTGAGGTGCAAACCCGAATTGCCTTCCAGAAACTGGAGAACCATAGCCTGGTTCTCAAAAATGGAAACCAAGGCAGCTTTCCCCACAGCCATTCCATAGCACTACCAAGTTAAGAGGCTTTTAGAAGGAACTAGTGGCCTGGCTTTAACTGGTCTTCTCTCTGCTTCCTGTAAACTGTAAACACTGTTTACAGTACCATGGAGTTCCACCCACCTGAGCTGCTGTGCTGCCAGGGCACACTGGGCAGGGCACATCCCTGTACTCACCGCTGGATAACTCTACGAGCTTAAGTCAAGAGAATGAGATGCTCTGCGGCAACACTGAGTTAAACGAACCGACAGTAACCACCAAGAAAACTAAAATTAAACTATCAGAACTAGGGCACGCATCTCTCCACAAACACTGTGCTTAAGCACTTTCTACAATCAGGTCTTTTATTCGGGAGTTTAATTTTAGACATCTAAGTATAAAAATTCTGGCCCATACATTTAATGGAAGCGTGCGATTGCCAAGCTGAGAATGTTAAATCTAATTTTAGTTTTTCTTTGCGCACTTGGTTTTTTTTCACACAATTTCTGCAACTGAATAGAAAAATATCTGTGATATTTTCTGGACTGTATTCACAATACTCAATTTAGTTGTTGCATGTGGTGTAGTTATAAAGCCTACTCCAATGAGTTGGAGCTTTTTCATTATTGACAGTGAGATCAACATTCCATTCTCAGCAATCAAAGTATTTTATGGGAAATTTTTTTAGTTCTGAAAAGATTTCTATTAAAATTAATACATTGTGATCTGCACACATCCTAAATTAGAAACTAAAAGTTCCATGAAACTCTTTCTTTTAGATGTTTTTATGCAACTATCACCTAGCTATTGTGCTACAGGCAAATTTTTGAGTTTTCTTCCTCACATAGATGGTTTCATAACAGGGATATATTGATTTAAGCTAGTTTCATTACTACTAATGCTCTGCTAAATTTTAAAGACAACGCAATATTGAACAGAATAATGTGTTCTATTAATAAGCATGCTATTGAAATACTGAGCAGATTTATTGCATTTGGATGTTCAAATAAACACTAAGATCATTTTCTATAAATCATCTCCTGCCTAAAAAGATGACTGAAATGGGATTTGATTTTTTAAAAAAAGTAATAAAAGCAACAAAAAACTGTTTGAATAATTAACCAATGGATTTTAATCAAAAAGAATATTCTCTAATCAGACATGTGTGGGCCTTGTTTAAAGCAGTACTTATTCTGACAGATACAAAGCACCTCCAAATGCACTGGCTGTAGCAAAAGTTCGAGGAAAGAAGTTTAAAAACAGATTGAAGGTCTGTTTTGCAAATGAAATAGAGCAAAGATGGCAAAACTTTAAGTCCACATTGCACAGCTCTTGGCTCTTGCACACATACTTAAGCTGGCTCACAAACCAGAAGTTAAGTATCCATGTCAGTGCAGTATCTGCTTGAGCCTGCTAATTAAGCTTGCTGAGAAGAACTAATTACTGATGCAGCTCTACTGCTTCTGGGAGCTGAGCTAATACCACCATGCTGTACAACGTATCAGCCTGCTTGGAGCAGGCTCAGGTACCTGACCAAAGCAGGGCACAACCATGCCCTTAAGTAATTCATTTCTGATAACAAACAACAAATAAAGATCCCTTTTCTTCACTGATGACCCGGCATGTGATCTCCCACAGGCCCCCTCCTCCGTGTCTCCTCTGCCACATACGGAAAATGCTCTCGCAAGAGTGCCTTGAAAGACAGGAAAATAAGCACCTTCTGATCGCTAGCGTAACTGCAACCAAGGGTTTGCAGACACTGAAATCTTCTTCATTAACTCTGCAACAAAGCATCCTCATTTCCTGCATTCTTGATTGCCACAAATACCGTACTAAGCGCTTGGGTTAAAAGGGAACGCTTTAAGCCATTTTCCAGCACAGATTTGAGCTGCCATAAAACATTCGCTTCCTATCTTGCTCTAACAGTTCTCCATAAGAATACTGCTAAAATTACATGGGAATGCAAGCTGAGGGGGGAAAAAAAGCAAGATTGTAATCAGAATAGCAAGCCCTGCTAGGGCTAACAACAACTGCTGGTTACTACTACTAGAAGATAACAGCGAGACAGGCACAGAGCACCACTGTGCACTCAGCAAGCTCATATGGCAATATGCTCCATGGACACCCTTGTCTTTCCATCTCTGCTAACACCACTACATATTTTCTTTCATTCCTCTGCTGCTTGTACCCCAAATTGTAAGCTGGACAAGACAGGAACTATGTTTTATTTACGTGTGCGCAATCTGTCTAAATGACCCCAAGATTGATGACTGCGGTCCCTCCATTTTCCAGCACCTCTGCAGTGACACAAATAAACTAGAAAATCCGAATTTTGTTTCTATTTTATTACAGCATTTCACAAACCCTAACAGCTTCTTTAGCTGTTAGTATGTATTTCCAGGCTCAGGACTCTGCTGCCCAGACCACCACCAGCTCCTTTGCTGAAGTGCCTGACTGCCCACTAAGGAGCTCATACACGGGTGTGAGCAGCAAGCTGTGCTTCTGCAAAATTGCAGCGTGGGCCAGAAATCTCTATCTTCCTTTAATATTCATGCTATACCTCAAAGAATGGAGGCTGAGCTTCTAAACACTAACACAATACAAACAACTACAATAATTTTTTACAACCTGCCATTTCTGCTTGCACACGCTGTACAGCCTACAAAAGGTTATGCATATAAAATTGCTAGGTTACAGTTATTATCTTGTTAGAAAGAACATTTTAAGAGCATTTGAGGAATGAAAGGACTTCTTTTTACTCATATTTCAGTAAAACTATGAGTGTGTAGTACGCGCGTCTGATGTATGAAAAACTCATTTCAATTCAGTAATCCAGCATAACTGCAACCTCAAATCCCAGCATGCCTCCAAAATCTTAAAGACATAAAATTGGGCCATGGCCAGACCCTAACCCAACCTTCACTACTTCAGCGGAGATCTTCCACTGCCTAAACAAGCTCTCTAATTATGGCTACGTGGAAATCTCTGCCTGTCAGATATTAAATCTTTATAATCCCAATACTGATTAGGTGTATTTTAAAATGTTCCCAACAATTACTGTCATTACAGAGGACCTCTCATTGACCTGTGCTGCATACTTTCTACCGTTCCTCCAATCATTTTATTCCCTACCCACATTCTCTCTACAGCTTCCCACAAAAGCATAAAAGCCTTTTTCTAATTAAATGATCTCATCTTTGATGGGCAGCTGAACTTGGCAACCTCAATACACCCACTGTGAAGAAAAGGCACATGCTTACCCTTACAGAGTAAATGACAGAGTTTCTTCCAAGTTTGAAAGAAATATAAACCCTGGATATACAAAAGCCCTCTTACCGACACTACATGCACTTATAGATAATCTTCACAATGCTTATCAGAGAAGACTGCCCTCTCAAGAAACAATAACCTGGATGAATAATTCTTCCTCTGAGAGTATCTACTGAGATAACATTATCACAGTCCAAAAATATCATCAACAGAGCATGGCTACGTCATCTGCCTGTTCCTCCACTTGAACACATTTCCCTGTTGTTATCCTTTGTCTTATTCTCATTCTGCTCTTATATTCCCATTTCAACCATTTACTGTTAATCTCCAGGCAATGACTTCTGTAACAAACAAGTTACAATGCGTGCTTTAGGTAAACATCATGTAAATGTCAGAGGTCTTCTGCTTCAATCATTCTCTATCTATACTGGCTTACCAAGTAAATTATTTGTCCGCTGCTATGAACCCTCTTCTCACTTTCGTCCTAAAACAAGCTTTAAAAATTAAGTTAATAAGAGAAATGAGGATTAAGCACCTCACGTCTCACTAACATACAGTCTTTTGCAAGTCATTGAAGATTCTTCCATGCTTTCTTCTTTAGGCGGGACATCTTCAGGATTACTTCCCCTGCCCCTAACCTCTCTAAACAACGGCAACAATGATGAAGTGGACCTTCCCAAGTGCCACTAGTCATTAGCTCACTACCTAGCCAGCACCAGTACCTGGTGTTAATCCTTTGGTTTCCATGAACAGGCACAGTTCAGGCACGTTGCTGCGCACTCAGTTTAATGAGATGTGAAAACCTGTGTTTCACCTGAGGTTCTAAGGCTTATTTCTGACCAAAAGGAAAAGCAATGTTCAAAAGCAGCAATCTGAGGAGACTAACAACCCGCTGGCATTTAAATGGCTTGCCATTTTGCATGAATGCTTCTTAGGGCTGCTTTTTACCTCAAAAAATAGAAAAAAGGTAACAGACTTGATTCACCACTCTTACCTCAGCCCAACTGTTCTTATTTCAATAGAGGGCTTTGGTGCAAAGGGGTAATGCCATTATGAATCATGACAGTGCTTTGTTCTTGTGGTTTTCAAGCACAGAACTTGAAAAGCTTTACAAGTGCTGGTGGGAAGCCTTGTTGACCTCACTGTACAAATAGTGAACTTAGGCACAGAAAGCTGAAGTAATTACCCAAAGGTCACAGCATGAGTCAGTAGCAGATGCAAGACAAGAACCTACTTACATTTACTCCCAAATTCTCTAATGGAGCAAGCCCCCCTTACTGCAATGAAGTTATAAGTATAAATCAATAACTGAGGTCACCAAAAACTTTCTGCATGCAGATTGCAGTGAAGTCACACTCTAAAAAAGCAAAGACAAAAGGACAATGAATTTTTCAGTGGTCCTCACATAAGGATACAGCATTCCAGGAGGAGGTGAGAAGAGAAGACACTTGCCCTGTAAGAGGGCTGCAGTGACAAACCATTACTCCCAGAACACTGCTCAAGGAAATGTAATGCTGCCGTCCTCCAAACGCTGGGTTATAAAACCCTTCATACATACAATATTTAAAACCGTGAATTACCTCTGAGAATGTATCCAAACATCTAACAGTATCAAGTCATGCTAATGGTTATCTGTTTATAGGTCAGAAGGGCAGTAAATTATTGCAATGGAAAGTAGTAAAGCCGCATTGTATCTAGTTGTGCTGTTTAACAGGTGATAGTGAAAAGTAGGTGATGCATGGAAACTTCCAAGTTTTTATAGCTCCTGCCTCAATCTATATTCACTTATATAAAGATGTCACATTTTTTAAACATTTAAAAGTCAAATTGTCTGGAGAATAGAGTCATATAAAATTTATTTTCAGAAACTGATATTTAGCCTACTGCTATCAGAGTTGATTGCTCTTATGTATAAGCTTTATTCAAGTTTCTACAGGTTTGAAAATACAAAGACTGACATTTCAGATCCCGTACTCAAGTGTGTCATTAACCAGAAATTGAAATAGGAACATTTCCACTTTCTCAGAAATACTCAGTTTGTTAGGGTGATAACTGCACTAACTGCTTTTGAGTTTTTGTGAAACTACTAAATACAACTCTACTTCAACACAGACAGGAAGGAGGAGTCACAATGGCAAAACAAAAATCCTGAATTGGTTCCTTACCCAGCACAATAAGCCCCAAGAATTAAATAGTTTCAAAGATTTGCCGAAATAGCTATTTGTAAGTGGCTAATGGCAAAAATGTTTTATTCTGTTTATGTCAAAGACACGTTTGTCAGGCACTGGACAGTCAGACAAATCAGGGTCTAATTAGTTCAGTCAATTCCCTCAGTTTTATCCTTTCAGACTACACTGAGTTATTAAAGCATCAGAAATAAAATGCTACTGAGACAGTAATAAGGGAAATAAGATGTCAGAACTCTATTAACAATGGCATTTTCAGGAAGCAATGTAAATAGAAAATCAAATTTATGCAAGAAATATATATCAGTAAGTAATACTTAATTTAATCATCCTGCATTTATCTTCAAAGCAGCTTTCATCTACAACTGATTTTAAAAAAAAATGCTTCAACACATCGACATTGTGACTTCTTTGGAACAGTGACCATCATTCAGATTCAAATTCAGATGCCTACCTAATACAAGAGGATATTGGTCCCCAATCCAAATAGTACAGTTGTACAAATAACAGTATGTGACTAATAATTTATTCCACCCTCGACATTTAGCCAGCTCAGAGAGAACGTGTGACAGTTAAGCAGTTGTAAGATAAAAAGAACCGGAAAATGCCACATTCAACTGAAATGACAGGAAATATTTAGGTAGACAGAATGTAATAAATTTGGCAGACTTATGGGAGTTTAATTGCCCCTTTGTGAAAAGAGATAAATACATGTGAAAACTGTAACTGTGAGGACCAGCTTTTGGGAGTAACATCTTTCTGTTGGGGGTGTCTAAATCTTCATTACTTGAATATGATCATCACAGAAATGAAATTCTCTCGACCCATAGTGGTGATGGTTGTGCTGGCAGCAGCAGCTCCCAGCTCTGTGCCTGGTTTTGTGCAGGCACCAAGAGGACAGTGGTCTCCTGCCCCAGAGGGGCTGTAACATGTACCCACAACTTCCTGGACTTAAACTGGTTCACATTTGCTAGCACAGATAGTGGAGATGTTTCCTACGTCAGGCAGTATCTGCCACCCAAATAACTGTGCCTTATTTGCTCCCAGATGATGCAGGGTGCGCTCTCTTCTTCCTTCCCCCTACCACTGTGAAAGAGCTCTACTGTGATGGCTGGCAAGTCCCACTTTAGCTCTCATTCAAGTCATCCTGTCCATCAAACCATGGTATGGAAAGATTCTGTCACTGACGGAAATCACAGGGAAAAAAAGTGGTGATTTCACCAAAGGTAAGGAGAGATTTCTCCTAAAAAATTAATAGCCCCCCATTTTACAGTGTTTCTGACATTTAAACTATTTCCATAATGTCCTTAAGCTCTTTACTTCTACTTTATTATAACAGAAGTATTAACCTCTTATTTCGATCTTTTAACTTTCTTCTACTAGGGAAAAAAAGGTTGACAAAGCATAATGAACATCTCTTGTCTGCCAGGTCTGTTCAGCAGTCTTCTACCTGGAATTTGTTCCCACACAAAAGTGCAGACTTATGGGTCCAGAAGGTTGAAGACAAATTAAAAGGAATACCTGAAATATTTACTAGTTTTAACAGAAGGGATTAATTCAACATGTAAGGAGCCTTAATGATATTTCTGAAAAACAACGAGCTAGAGCAGAAAAAAACACGGTCCTACTTATTACTTAGGGTTGTACACTTCTTGTTCAGTGTTGGTCATATTAGGGATGATGCTGTCTAATAATTAATGAAAAAGTAAAAGGAATATCTTGATATTTAAAAAAAAATAATGAGGACTTCAGAAAGAAGATGCCCAGATTCATCTAAACTGAATCGTGTGCTGAATTTGAGTAACTTTCTGCAGGTGTCTCACACTTTAACTCTTGCCATGTCCTTTCCGTAAGAATTAAGTTACACATGGAGAAGTCCCAGACCAACTGAGCTCTCTTTACAGTATCTTATAACTAGACCTACAATTCAACTTTGCATTTACACAGCATTTTAAATTCACTGAGCTTACATGCTGGCATCATCTCCTATTTAAAGAGCAACAAACTAATCCTGAAAGAAATTAAGTAACTTGAAGTCAATACAGTAACAGAATGGAATCAGATCCCAATTCATCTGCTTGCCAGCCCTCACCTACCTGGTAGATCACAGCAGCAGTCCCAGTAGCACACTTGCAGGGAGAATTCTTATAGTCAGCACAAGTAATGAAAAATATTAATCAAAACTTGTCACGTCCTTTTAATGACATTCCCATGGAAAAAATGAAAAACAAGGGCCTAAATATTTAAAGACCTTTTTGAATGTGTGTCTGAACTTTCATTTCTGCAAGTAAAAAAGGACAGTCTCCAGACATACTCCTGGCTCTGATTTTACCTGAAGCTTCAGAGTCTATGGTAAGGACCTAAGACAATGTTTCAAAAGGCTGACATCAGTTGATTAACCAGAAGGTTCAAGTTAAAAATAAATAGTTAAATACATAAACAGAAAGACAGATAGATAAAACTGGGACTTTTCTGCGTTAAGATTTACAAAAAGAAGAAAATAATGTAGTTTCACAACTAGAGATAGTATTATATTCAAAGCTTGCTTACACGTATATCAATTCAAGTGTGAATGATGAACTTTTGCAGGTGTTTAGCCATAGGTTTGTATCTTCAACGTGTGCGTCACACGAGTTTGCAAAAAAAGGTTACTTACAAGTCAGTCTGTCCATACATTCACATGATGTTTGCACATGCACCCAGGAACACAGAACAGGAGGATTATTGCATTGGCAGTGCTGGTCAGAAGCAAGTCCTTCCCACATGTGTGCTGATACCAGAACAACACTGTGCACACGGGGTCCTCTGCTCCTCTCAACCTCAAAATCTCCAGGGACTCCAAAGAAGCGTACCCACACTTAATGCAAAAGCAATAAAAATAACTGTCTCACTCAATCCCATGCCTAACTGTGCACACTCATTACAAGGGACACTATCAAACACTCCAAACCCACAAATGACAAGGAGTCCCAGAGTGCCCAACTGAACAAGCACTGAAGAATAAGTATTCAAAAGGAAGAGTTCAGGCAAGAAGATGCATTAACAGTAGAGTGTTGTGCTTTATATGACAAACGTATGGATCTCAGGAAAAAAGTGGTCTCCACAGCTGTCACTTGAAATCCAGATGAGTGACTTCAGTTGCTCACAAGGCTGTACTACCTCTGGCGTCTCGTGAGCTCACTTAATGAGACAAGTTCTCCATTAAAATTTTCAGTCTCTTTTTCTGTAACCAGAACTAAAATGGTTCCTGACTCAAATGATGTTCTCAACATGACTGTGAGTAAAATCATTACTGCTGACATCTAAAAGCAACAGCCTGCAAGAGCAGGTCCTTCACCTTGCCATAGAAGGGAACAAAGTTCTTTCTTACTTAAAATCACAGAATAATTTAGGTTGAAAAAGACCTCTAAGATTACAAAGTCCAACCATTAACCCAAAATTGCCATGCTCACCACTAAACCATGTCCTCAAGTGCCATATCTACACACCTCCTAAATGCTTCCAGGGATAGTGACTCCACCATCTCCCTGGGCAGCCTGTTACAATGACCAACCCCCTTTTCAGTGAAGAAGTTTTTCCTCATATGTGACCTAAACCTGTCCTGGCATAACTTGAGGCCATTTCCTTTTATCACTTGTTATATGGGAGAAGAGATCAACCCCCACCTCACTACAGCCTCCTGTCAGATCATTGTAGAGAATGAGAATGTCCCTTCTGATTCTCTCTTTTTTTTTTTTTCCTCCAGGTTAAACAGTTCCAGCTCCCTCAGCCGTTCCTCATCAGATTTGTGCTCCAGACCTTTCCCCAGCTCTTTTCCCTTCTCTGGGCACATTCCAGCAACTCAATGTCTTTCTTGTCGTGAGGGGCCCAAAACTGAACACAGTCACCAGTGCCCAGTACAGAGGGACAGTCACTGCCCAGGTCCTGCTGCCCACACTATTGCTGACACAGGCCAGGGGCCATTGACCTTCTTGCCCACCTGGGCTCACTCTGGCTCATGTTCAGCCACTGCCATCCAGCACTTCCAGGTCCTTTCCTACTGAGCAGCTTTTCAGTCCCTCTGCCCCCAGCCTGGAGCACTGCAGGGGTTTGTTGTGACCCAAGGGCAGGACCTGGAACTTGGCCTTGTTGAGCCTCACACAATTGGCCTCAGCCCACTGATCCAGCCTGTCCAGATCCCTCTGCAGAGCCTTCCTACTCTCCAGCAGATCAACACTCTCACCCAGTTTGGTGTCATCTGCAAACTGACTGATGATGCTCTCAATTCCCTCGTCCAGGTCATCAATAAAGGTATCAAACAGGGATGGCCCCAGTACTGATCCCCGGGGAACAACATTACTGACCAGCCCCAGATGGATGTAACTCCATTCACCAGCACTCTCTGGACCTGGCCATCCAGCCATTTCTTTTCCCAGTGAACCTGTTCAAGTCATTAGCTGCCAGTATCTCTGTGTCAAAGTGTCAAAGGCTTTACTAAATTCCAGGCAGACAAAATCTCCAGCCTCATCCACCAAGCAGATCTTCTTTGAGAAAATTCCGCTGTCTGAAGTTTTAGAGCAGAGACATTCATCAGATGCACTGTAAACTTATATTCTTCAAACAAGGTACTGTTGTTCATGACTCAACTCTAGAGAGTAAAAGGAGTTTTTGAAATAACATACCAGAAAACAGAAGACGTCCTTAGCATTTGTTTGGTTACCTCCAGTCAACAGAATTGTTGTCACTTACAGAGAAGAGAAGGGGTGGGGAAAGATGTAACAAGGAACTAAATGCATCTATTAAAGACTGACAAGATATTACTTTATTTCAAGGCAGAGACCAACTTCAAGGTAATCCAGACTTCCAAGAGAGGTCAGAGTATGTCATTTGCCTTCCTCTCCTCTACATCTTAGTAAGTAGCTCAGCCAGCCTGAGAACCCATGTATCTGTGTGGTCAGCTTTGACTATTTTGGTTTCAGATCAGCCGTTTTCTTGCATAAACAAGAGAAACTCATGTATCCCTGTTTCTGTTTATGGTACTATGAATCATCATTGGCACATGACAGCCCTGAATGTCTACATGGTCTGTTTCTACCCAGGTTCCAAACTCTGGAATTATAAAAGCAAATTTCCAAAATGAAGAGAAATGTATATTACTATAAATCAAAGCCAGACATGTCAGACATTTTCTGGCATAGGCCATGAATAGATGGCAACCACAATCTCTTATACCAGGATATTGAATGCATTCACTGGATCAGAGACAGGTAATCAGACTGCTGTAAACCATAATCACATGCAACACATACACAATCTTTGCTGATGCCACCCCATCAGTTATATTCTGCTTATATAGAGAGATGAGTCCAGTTGTCTCAAGAACTTAATAAATTTGTCCTGTGGTGGATAAAATCCCAGGATGAGAGTCCTTACAAATTTCAAATGGCAAACTGTACACCAGAAAAACTTTAAGTTTGAACTTTAAGTTTTTGCAGCTCAAAATGAAAGACTCAAGCTAAATCTTAGGGTATTCAGGACTAACTCAAAGAGATATTTCTGCAGGCAATCATCCTGGTACAGACAGATAACAAATTCCCACCTTCTTAGCTGAAAGAAAATTACACCCTTGGCTCTCATGAAAAATCTTTCTGCCATACAAAGACCAACCTATAGTGCCCTGAACTGATAATCACCTGGCTTTCATTAAATAAAGACACTTCTAATTAAACAACCTGATCAACACACAGAAATGTGTGCTTTGCTGGCAAGAGATGGCAAGCAATTTATCTTTCAATATAGTAATCACTTATATCACGCTATCTGTAATCTAGTGATGAATAAAGGTATTTACATTATGAAGTACCAGATCAGCCTGCAGACTTTATTCATTTCAACAGCAAGAAACAGCAAGTCTAATCATTTCCACTTTAAGAAATAAGAGTCCAGTTGATGAACTATTGCTACTGGCCCAGAAGCATTTTCACTTTTATTTTACATGTTCTGACAGGATGATCACCCTTTCTGAAGGGCTAGTGAAGAGAAAATACAGAGCAGAATCACAGAAAAGTTCAGGTTGGAAGGGAAGTCTGCTAGTTGTCTGGCCTAAACCTCACCAAAACAAGGTCACCTTTAAAATTACTTAAGGTCCTTGTTAAATTGGGCTTTGAAAGTCACCAGCACTGGTTTTCAAAAAGTCAGGAACTTCAGGAATGTAACATTAATCGCAACATACAGGACATGCCACATTTAGAGGAATCAGAGAATTCCAGGAACCAGGAACTGGTGAGTCAAGGAGGTTATAAGTACATGAGAAACTGCTTTTCAAGTGTCTCAACTTTTGAAAAAGGCCAAATACTGCGGAACCAAAGGGCATGTGCACAGGTCAAATGTACAACCAAAGTGCCAGTATATGGATAGACAGCTGGGACGCTTACACTCCTAATTACTAGGAATAATAATAATGGCCAGTCTTCGCAAGCGAAGATTTGGGAAAGGTCATTACCCCTTCGAGCCTGCGCAGTGGATTTTTTAGGTGAGACCCAGCGTGCGCTGAACTGAGCCCACCCTTTAATCCTGAGGTTCATCTGCCGGGGCCGAGTGAAACTCGGACAGTGGCAGTGAGGGTCTCAGAACGTAGGTTTGTTTAGAGTGACCTTCTCTTAGATGGATTGCCTTACAGGGCTGACGAGCTCCATCTGCCCGGGGGGCCGGGAATCGAACCCGGGTCACAGCGGTGAGAGTCCTGCACCCCAACCACTAGACCACCAGAGGCCCCTTCACTAGGAGTAAACAGTGAAAGATAGAACAGAAGTTTTCTTCCTCAAGGCCTGGAGCATAATACAAAACCTTTGAGAGCAAGTGCATTCTTATGCAGCCCTGATTCCACAGAAGAAAGCCTCACTCCCACTTCAAAGGGAGCAGATGCTGGTCAGTATGGCCACAATGCACTGTCCCAGCATTATAGGGGAGAAACTGCAACATCAGATCTAAGTGTTTCTCTTATAGCAGGCAGTCCTCCTACAAATTTCTTAAATTCTCATATAAATCCAGAGATATCGTTTCACAGGAGTAACAGTATCATCAGAAGCCTACAAAGCCAAGAGGATATTTTGCTCTTGGAGAATGGAAGGGAAGGTACTGTCTTCTTTCCAGATTTATCATCCAACAGCAAAACAAACATCAGAGATGAGTGTTCACCCAAGGAAAAGATTTCCACAGGAGGGACAGTTTCTAAAGCAAAGTGCATGAAACGGAAAGAGGCATCTTCAAAGAAAAGAAAAGGAAAATCAAAATATCTTAAAAAGACTAGAAACAAGGCTGATTAAAGACTGTAGAACAAAGAGACGGTGAAGTGGCACAGATCTCAGTTAAGTGGAGAGTGAGCAGGAGTGAAGTGCTTATCTCCAGGAATACAGTGACATTCACACCCAGCAAGCAGACTGGGCAAGAATGGTTCTATTGTGGCACACATTCCAGGGGACTGAGTGCAGGTGAAACTCTATTGGGAATGCTAGCAATACGGAGGTATTTCAATACTGATGTTTCCTTTTCACTTAGGTATTTTTATCCATTTGTGTTGCTCTTCGGTGCTAGCATTTTTTTAGAAAAGACAGGTAAATTAACTATGTAACAGGTAAATTAACCTAGTAACTTAGAGGTAAAAGGAAAAAAACATTATTTTTCTTTATGCTATTACAAGGTACTCTATTCCAGACCACCCTGTATTTGAAATATCACTGCTAATCACTTTGAACACACTTGAAGAAGCACCCAAAACGTGACATTTTGAGTAAAAAACAGAAAGAATGAGGACAAAAACATTATCTCATTTTTACAGATAAGAGAGGCACAGAGAGGGATCAGAGGATTTGCAGAAACTAACACAGGTAAGGCAAGGCTATTCCCGATAGTTACTCATGCTAAAACTGTCTCTGTCTGGTCTAGTAAAATTATTCCAATACCCTTGGGTCCCTAGTCAAATTAGTTCTTTATTTATTATCCCAGTTCTCAAGTATCTTTCAGATGGGCTCATCCATTGTTCCCGTACAGCTGGGTAAACAGACAAAGTCAATTCTATCATGCAGGTTTACCTTACAGCATTCAAAACCTTTTGCATATGTGGGATTTTGTTTTCTTTAAGCAAGCTAAGAATGTGTTTAAAGGTGACCTGTGCTTAAAAAAAAAAAATAAAAACTGAAAAGTGTGGTGACAATCACAAAGGAAAGGCTTCCAACAATTGACATGTTTCAGTATCTTTTCCAAAGGAAAAAAAAAATACTCAAATAATCAGTGTTTGAAGATTTAATATGTAATCAGCCTTATTAAGCCAAAAAAAAAAAAAAAGACAATGATACAGAAAAGAATCTTAGTCGCTGACACAAAAAGGAAGAAAGGTTTTGTAGTTCTTGCAAAAAAAAGGCTTCCTTTGGACTTTATTGTGAAATGACACAACTGCATTCAACAATTTTTAAGATGAAGAAGTGATTTAAGAGAAACAGTAAAATTAGGAAAAAAGTGAAAAAAAACCTAGCCTCCCAAAAAGTCAATTTTTTTAAGATTTTATGATACGCTCAAAGCAGACCAGGTCCTTCAGGATGTTTGCACTGGTGCTTAGCACAGAACAGTACCTTTTTCCTGATGAGGGCCACTGGCAGACCCCAGACAGGAGGCAAACGATATAATACGCAGGAAGAGGGGAGATGATACACCATGGAAAATAAATTCTTGATATTCCTTTCTGTCTATAATCCCACCCTATATCCATCCACTTTTTCTACACGGGGAAGAAGAACAGAAGCTTCACACGCACACGCAACAAGAATCTTTGTGCACCAAGGAAATTAGCAGATGTGTTGGTAATCTTTCACAAAAAAGAAACAAAAGCTCCCAGCTGTACTTGTAATTCCAAGATTAACATTAATAAGCAGTGTCGAGATTACAGGTATTATCTTTCTTTAAGGTGATACAGCTCAAGAACCCCAGTTCTGCAGAAACTCAGCTGCCTGTCCAACTTCTGTGCCTCAAGTCCTACCCTACACCGCAGAACATCTACAGATTCATCTGCCAGAGATATGCCAAAGCAAACTGGATTCTTGCCACTGTTTGAGATGGCAGTGAAGCAGCAAGTATATAAAGTAGGTCAGATCTGATTACCTAGAACAAGGGCAATTTTCTTAACATGTCTGTGTAAAGCTTCTGAAAATGGTAAAGACTGAACATTTGGGAGCTGCAGAGAGAACATCCAAAAATAATTTTTGATAGAAAAGGTTTAACTACATTTTAATATGAATGGTATTTTCTATTAACATCAAGGCAGAAGCCTATTTTTCAGTAGAGCTCTTCCTTTATACAAGTGCTATCTCTCTGAATCTGTCTGAGTCAACTTTAGTGACCACTTTAATATTCACTTTACAATTAATGCTTCTTTTTATGGGTTGGTAGAAGGTAAACCAATTTCAGCTCGGCTTCTAGGTATTGAATTTATTATAAAAAGTTATGTACTTAAAACTCCTATAATGAAACCAGAGGCATCATGAGATATTAACCTAGAGTTAATGCTGAGAAGGCCAGTTTGAATAATTCAATTCATGTCACCTTAAGTATCTTTTCAAATGGAATTAACTTTATCTCACAAAAAAAAGGAAGCTCTATGTTCCAGTTACTGATTATTGACTCCACAAGAGTTCTGACTTAAATCATCTTACCACCATCTTCCCAGGAATTTTATTTCACTACTACCAGGACGCTTCTTTACATTTTGAGAGCTGACTTTCGTTATAAAGAAGTAGTATTAGGTAAGAGGAAAACATGGCTTCAGAATTACTGCTATCATTAGGTGATACTAAAAGAGACAAAAATAAAAGTTAACACCAAAGTATCTGCATTAGTTCAGTATAGCTACAAACCAGCCACAGGCACACAGCCACTGCAGTCCTTTGCCTCCCATACAAGTCCACCACTTTTTGCAACAATGCCATCCAGTTTGGTAATGCTGCGGTTCTCTTGACCTGTTAATTGCCCTATTCTAACAGAAAACCCTGCATGTAAGCACTGAGAGGAGATGCTTTCAAATCTGTGCCCAGAGGAAAGTGACAACTTATGGTCAGCATTATGGTGCTTAAGAATGAGGCAGACGGGCAGGCAAAAAACAGAAGCGGGAGATGTTAAGATTTAAGGGTAGCACTAGAAATTACTCCAAATAAACAAGAAGGAAAAAGAAGGGAAAATTAACGAAAGGAAGAAAGAACAGCCGAGAACAGACAGAACAAAGAAGGGCATCAATGCAGAGTACAACTATGTAGTACCATGTTTCTGCAAGACACAGGAAAATCGGAACATTGTACATCAAAACACAGATACCCTGGTAAGATCAGCAGTGTCCTGAAATAGGAAACACTGATTATCTCTCCTAGACAGTCCTACGAAGAGAAAACTATGTGGCAAGATAGTATATCCTGATTTAAATTCAGACATGTCCGGGACTTCCTTAGGTCACCCAAAAACAAGCAATAGGCAAAAGATTCCAAATTGATCTGGATTCAAACAAAACTGAGGAACACTTTCTTTAGCCCAGTATTTAAACAAGACGGCTTTTGTCAAAGTCCAGCTCAAAACAGAAAGGGAGAGCATAAAAGCTTCCATGGGGCAGAAAGAGCTGGAGTGGGCAGCACTTGAAGCAGGAGGAAACTATTCGGGGTCTGTCCCCTTCCAATTCTTTCCTCTCAAAAATCCCTCTCTGTTGTGTTCCCATGTGGGAGTCCCCATTGAGGCAGACAGCAGAATGCCTGACTAAACTACTGTGTTAAGACAATACTCAAACAGAACTAAGAGAGACCTATCACGACACTCACAGTTTAGGTATTAAGACAAGAGGTATGTGACAATGACACAAAAGTCCAACAAGAAGCAGCCCAATGACCTGTCCTGGGTTTGGAAAGCTATCACACGAAGAAGTGTGTTAGGGTGAGGCAGCCCTGCAAATCTCTCCAGAGTTTCTGAGCTGTGAGGAGAAACACAGCACAAAGGGCTTGTTTGAGGAAAAAAAAATGGTAACAATTTATAAAGCCAAATGCAAAGAAAGAGAAAACTGAAGAGGAAGACTAGAAACATCAGAAATATTTTGCAAGCTATAAGAAAAAAAACAAACAGTTGAAGTATGCTTTGACAGGTTTTTATCTATGCCTACAAAGCTTTGCACAGGGCAAGAGGACTAGGGTAATTTCAGACCTATTAGGCTGGAGCTGTAGAGTATGTAACAATAAATGAAATGTCAACCTCGATATAATATCTGAATTTGCATTTGTGGACAAAAGCACCTGTAAGTATAGAGAAAAGAAATAACTGGATCAAAGATAAGCTTGATAGAACTTTGCACATGAAACCAGAAAACAACTTTAAAGAAGTCTCTGTACATACATGGATTGAGTGATTAGGAAGACAGTCAAACAAGAGGAGATGAACGTGGACTGCTGAACCACCAGACGCTGATTTGACAGTCCCTGGGATGAATGTTTCCTATTATCTGCTTCCATGCTTCAGTGATGTAGATGTGGTGACACCAGACATCTCTATTCTAGGGGCTAACCTAGTACAGGATAAGTGTGTTTGAAGTCGAAAGGACAGAGATGAACTGTTATGCAGGGCAAAACCTGAGAGAAGTATTGGTATCACCCCTAACACAGCTGCCACAGTGCTGTTGGACTACACAGGCTCCTCCGGACTGTTTTCCATGGAGATCCACAGCAAGCTGCATACCACAAGCCACAACACAGACATCATCCATTCTCAGAGAAAAAGATTCTTGTTTTGAAGATTCTTTTTTCTTGTCTGCCATCACAAAATGGATGGCAGGCAATAATACAAAAGAATGGAAGTGGAATGTTTATAAAGGTTAAAAGCCTGACAAACAGCTCCATGTCCAACAATGTATTTTACAAATAAAAACCCATCATCAAAAAACAATTCCTGATGTTGATGAAGTCAGAGTATTGCTACCTGCTTCCTGAACAAAATCAGAAGACTCCTTCCTGCACAGGCTCCTCAGAAGCAGGATGTGTCTGTGTAATTCTCATAGCAGGGAGCCACTGAGACACCAGAATCAGGCCTCCTTCTGGATACACTGTGCTGATGACTTTACTTCTAGCCCTATTAAAAATAAGCCTTTAAGACTGTTCCAGCAAAAGAAAAGATCAAGGGCATAACCTCTACAAAAAGGCATGGTCTTAGGTAGGATGGATTCTGGAGATCTACAGATGGAAGCTATTGAAAGGGAACAGCAGGAAAGAACATCAGGTACAGCACTTTCACATAAGCAGTCTTCAATTCCAAGGTATAATCTGCTATCAGAAAGGATGCAAATCAAGTACCTAGCTACCAGAAAAAAATCTCAAGCAACCATGTTTTCAAGGCTTTGGGCACATACATCTGAGAAACACTTTACCACTTAATTTAACACATACCTGTAGTCACCATTTTCTGGTTTTAACTGCATATATAACTATAGGTCTTCTATAAACAGCTCAAATCAGATGAGCTGCTTTACAGACTTGAGAAAGCTCTTATTGACCAAATACATCATCTGTAATGCCCTTTTCAATCATGAAAAGCCACAGTGAAAATGTGAAAGGCTATATCTAGAGCGACTGCAATTATTTTCCTGTTTAAGAAACAGAACAGAAAAGAGAAGAGCATTTTAACTTTTTCCTTGGCAAAGGTATGTGTTCCTGTGATTCCTACTCCAATACAACATGGTCAATTAACTTCACCCATTTTATTGACCCAAAACTTGTGGGGGTTTTTTGTTTGCTTTCCTGCAATCCATTTATTAAGGGAAGGACTCATGGGAAACCAATCACAAAACAGTATTCAACACTTTATGATGCAAGACAATACACTTAAAGTTACGGTTCTAATAAAAGAGAAAAGAAGTTATGAATATGTCATTTGAAAAAAAAGGAGATGGGAAAAAAGAGCTTACCTTCTGCTCCTTTTCCTTGGCAGCACTGAGTTCAGAAAGGGAGTGTGATAGTTTTTCCTGCTGCTCAGCTAGGTACTTCTGATAAAGGCTCAAAAGTTCTTGGCATTCTCTGTACTGCTGCTGCAGAGGTGAGACATCAGAAGTTAAGGGAAAAACACTCTTTAGTGAATAGTTAGAGTCAAATATATACCAACATACTTTGTGTAAATCTGATTTAGATCCATAACAGTTCAATTTAAAAACAGATACTGTGTGTTTGAGTACTGCCTAATGATGATAAATCTGCCTAGAGATGAATGTTCAAGTACACCCTTCTTTCTACTCAGAGAGTGGAAAAAGAAGAATTGCACCAGCAGCAGGAGGCAGGTGATGACATTGTTTCAGTTGGAACAACCACAATACTGATTCTTATTCAGCAGAGCCAGCCATTGCCAATGTTTATTTATAAATAAATAAATACCCAGCCAAGTAAGTAAATAGTCCGTTTTTAAGCACAGACATGGATTCACAAGCCCACATATCCAAATCCAATCTCTTTGCTTGAGCACCAATGGCTCAAAACCCCACAGCCACAGATGCAGCGCTACAGGCCTTTCAGAGACCAGTAATAATTTTTGGACAGTAATCTGGAGAAGCAGCAACTGTGGTGTTTGCAAGGATATTAGCAACAGTGTCCTGCCTTGCTTGCAGCATTGAAATTCCAACAGGAGATAAATCTGCTCTTCACCTGTCATTGTGTAATTCCCTCCCTTGCTCATGTAGCATGGTAAACCATTTATGCTCCCCTCTCTCCCCCCTCACTTTTAATTATGCATGCAGATGGGATAAGGGCTCGCTGTCCAAAGAGATTACTCTGAATAAATACTTTAATAACAAGTCACTGCAATTAAGGTAGGGAACAAAAACTTCTTCAATCTATAAAACGGTGTTGAGTTACAGATTTCCTTAACACTTTTATGATCTAATCATTGCTTCTGGGCAAATTCATGTTGCAATCATTTTTGCCAATCATGGCTGCATAAATAACTCACTGCTTTGTTATTCCCTGTTATGACCCTGAGGGTTTCTTTTTTTTTTGTTTGGTTTTGTGGGTTTTTTTCTCCCTTCTTCTTGTTCTTTCGCAGGAAGGGTGGCCTTGCCAGGGCTTTTGTTGTTGTTGTTGTATGGTTGGTTTTCTTTCCTTTAAGTAAAAGGCTACTGAGAGAATAGGCAAAACATTTTTGGAAGAAATGGAAGGTTAATAAACCCCAATGTTGAAATCAATCAGAAGAGCTCTTCTAACACCTTTGCTCAGCACCTGGAAATATGGGAGGGTACAAACAACCATCTTAACAAGCTAATTGCTTTCCAGAGCCAGCCTGCCTGAAGCCTGAGCTGTTTTACATTTCAGTTCATTTCGTCAGAGAGCACCAAAAGGCTGAAGTGATTTGTGGTGGTCTCAGGAGTCTCTGCCAGCTATGATGTATATAAAAGGAATTTTTTATTCCAGTTGTAACCATAGGCAGTAATGTTTATAGTAGGTGAACATATTAGCCTGGACGCAGGGCATGAATTTTACTCTAGAAAAAGCCAGTTCATTTATACAGCCTAAGAGTTAAATGTCGGTATTTGAAGACAAATTATAGGGAAATTCATTTAAACCCATGTTATGTGGCAGAATATAAAAACAGACAGTCCTATCTTTATCAATTTTTTACAGCCCTCTTAATTCACTTTGCTTCCAGCAACCCCTTCCCCACAAAACAGATTTTACCCTCTCCTCCCTCCAGCTAGCACACTGCTGGCACAAGGAATGAACACCTAAACAGCCTTGGGGCACACAACTGATGGCCATACACCTACCCCCACTCTTGCCACAGTGTCAATATCAGTCCTGCTGGAAAGCCAGGCAAGCTCCCCTTCACTCCTAGGCAAGTGCACCATTAAAAAGATGCCCAAATTGTGTTTTACAGACTGCAGAGCACTCACTGCGCACATGATGCCACCACCTTTTGTGTGTAGTGACCAAATTTATTTAAAATAGTTACAAACGCAACACGCAAAATTAACATTAGGAAAGTATGCAAGCAAACCCTGATTGTCCAAGGGTCAGTCACATGATTATGAGTGGGAAGGGCAACAGCTCACACAAGCTTGAATGGCAGCCAAGATGGCCCTAAAATTCTTGTAAGATTTGGTCAGCAACAGTAACAGTTAAAACTCTCTGTATTACAAGATTAAAACTCTGTTCATTCACACAATCACTCTACATTAAGCGAAGTATTGTTACAGCCACCATAGTCTAAGAGTTTAAAGCCCTGCTTTGCTTACTAAGTAAGTAAACATGAAGCTTCAAATATGAAAAAAAGAAGTTCATTTGTTTAAGATGCATACAGAATAGCTGAAAATATGGTAATTCTCAAAAATGTGCTGGTACATTTACTGCAGAATATGTTCTTAAGAAGAAAAAAAAAAAAGCCTTAATATTAGATCTTACTCTTCCATTCTGTTGAATTTTTACTAAAAGCAGCAAGATGATCTCTTTTTCTTCTCCTGCAAATTAACCAGGCTGTATACAACACTGCCACAAAAATATTTAAGTCATTCAGATACAACAAGGGCACACATCTTCTCAGGCAATACAGTCTCTAGACAAACACATACGTAATGATAAATAATTTCATAACCTGCTTTTAAAAATAAAAAGTTGCAAGGTTGAAAAAACTGCATAGGACAAGTCCTACAGATTTGCCTTCCACAGAAAAAGTAATATGCCTAAATGCACACATTAGGTATTTCTTCATGTGTTCAGGAGCACAAATTTTTTGCAAGATGTTAGTTACCTGAGAGAAGCAGTACTTGGCATTTCACTGAACAGTAGTTTTATGTCCAAGAAATACGCACTGGAATGTATCAGAGTAATACATTTTATGCAGTTTGTTAGTACAGTATTAAGGTTGTACTTGGAAGGGGAGAAACAAACAAAAAAAAAAAATCAAAATCAGAAGCGCAAAGGTTAAGATTTCAACAGCCAAATTTGCACGTCATACTGCAAGGACTATACATTTTAAATAACAAATTAGTTAATTTCATCACTGAACGTAAGTCAAAGAATTCAGAGTTCATTTATGGCTCTTAAGAGATAATAGCCTCAGTGGAGAGAGAACTGGCTTTGAGAAAGGGGACTGCCAGCATGCAGCAGTGACATGCTGATGGTGTCCAGGGGGTTCAGCAGGGAACAAAGAACTTTCTCTTAGGGGCAAAGCTTCACAAGAAGGCACAGTCAACCTAATGCTCAACCGCTGCCAAAGACACTCTCCTGCTCACTCCCTCTGTCCACACCAGCTCTGCAGACCCCACACCTCTCACTCCAGGACTCAGCAGACTGACCCACTGAGGCAAAGGGGCCACCAGGCACAAGAGCCTGCACAAGATGAGCAGGGGGGAACAGGCAGCTGGGAGCAAAGGACACCTCTCCCAGCAGCAGCCACCTGCCTGGTAGTGTTTATCCACCTTGCAAAGTTTCAACCCTACTCTTCCTTCAGTTCCACTCTCAAGCCTCAGGCTTTTAAGTCTAGTCTATGACTACATCAACTAGTCACAGCTTACTCCTTGCTGAAACACTTTTAGCCTCTCACAAGCTGAAGGAGGACAAGCAGCTGCAGTTCCTTGTTCCCAGAAACTGGGGGTGGAAGGACCAACCTCTACTGTGCCCACTGACCTCCTGCACTGTTCCCGGTACACTCTTTCCACTGCCACTTTGACTACAAGTGAAGGCCAGCTTAAAATCTGAAGTGTTTTGGTTTAGAGCATGTGTTCACACTACAGCAGTTTAAACAATGAGTGGTCTCTTCAGCTACAGTCAAGGTTTCCAAATTAAGCCAACACCAGTCTACTCCATGAGAGCTAGTTGCTGAAGGTCCGTTTTTCTTAAATCACTTACTGTAAGAGGAAAAAAAACCAAAAACAAACCAGAATGTAGAGAACCTTCTCTTTAGAAAAAAAATTATTTTTTTTGCCCTGTATCATTACAAAGAAATGTTTAGTTTTACCTCCCTTTATTTAAAAAAAAAAAAAATTACATTTGAAGCATCCTGCAATCACAGGAATCTAAGGCTAGAAAAAGGTTTTCTAGAAGCTATTAGCAAGGGAAAAGAACACAGCTAATGAGATTTTTTAGCAATCAATCTAATAACAAAGGCCCTTCTGTATCATCAGACTGTTTGTGAGAACTCCTCACCTAGTGACTCTTTCCTCAGTGGCTTGTCACAAGCATTTTCGGGACAAGCAGAAGCTCTAATTACACAGAGGCAAAGTGTGGCACAAAGTGTCTTTGGGCATGTCTGAGCACACGTGTGCAGCCCAGCAGCCCCACACTCCATACACCAGCTCCAGGACACGCATCTTGCAGCTGTAGGGTAAGTTAGCACAGCTCAGGCACAGCACCAACAGACCAGATTCATCCTGCACCTGATTAGCTTAGAGTACAAGTTTGCCTGCGCTCACCCATGCAGACAAGCCCTAATAGACTTCCCACGCATCAAGGAAGATGCCCAGGGGATGACTCATTCCTGTAGTCCCTGACTTTAGCTCCAGCTTGGACTGTCCTTTCACTCAGGGCTGCATACTCTGATCCATGGCCAGAACAGAACACAAGAGCTAAATCTCCATCTTCAGCCACAAGATGCTGCAGCCCCATCAGCCCCCATATCCAAAGGAAGATTCTCTAGAGACTCAGACCTCTTACAGAGATACGCAAAGGTGAATAAAGCAAGCAAAGAAAGGAAAAAGTCAAACACAAGTTAGATTTAAATTTAAATAAGACAGCAATAACTTACACTTTGTGGCAGAGAGATAAGAAACTTTCAGTGGTATGATTTCAGCACATGGAAAGCTTTTTGACATCTGCAATCATGACCCTGGTAGCCACAAAACACAGGTTTTTTTAAATTCCTGCTTAAGGACATGCATCCAGAAAACAGACTAGTTATCATCATGTTGGCAGTTTCAGCAAAGACTGAACTCCCTTCACTGTCTCAGGTGGTCCCTTCGAGATAAATGCTATGAAAAAACAAGACAGGGAAGGAGATGCTGAAGAAGTGCCACTGACAGAGGGTTGACTGTGAAGCTGGGCTAAGCACTGAAAGAGAGGTCTTTGCTCTCCAAAGAAAATTCTTCTCAGAATAAGTTGCAGGCAGACCTGAGCTTGCCTGCCTACCCTCCAACAAGGCAGGTATAAGACAGACCTGTTCAAGCTGCTGTGCACAGTCACAGCAGCACAGCATCAGGCACCTCATCCCTAATCTAACTGACCTTGCTTTGATGTTTTTGTGAGGTTTTGGCATTGTTTTTTCTTTCTTTTCTTTTTGGCATCAAGACCAACACTATGCCGCTTCTAGAATGCAGCTGGACTGTGCCTGGCAACTTGAACAACATCACAGCAAGCTCTGTTTAACAGACACACCACTGCATCCACAACTTGACACCATGTACCATTACAACATTCCACTGTACGGTTGCTCAGTAGCTCAAAAATGCCTTTAAAGGATGCTGCAAGAGTGAGGAAGCATTTCACCAAACTCAGGCAAAGGCTAAGACCCCCGTAGCTGGGTCTCCAAACAGTGCACCTACAACCCTGTACCTACAACTAAGGATCAAGCTACATCTAAACACTCACAGAACAAGGGAACAGAATTTGTAGAGTCTGCAGGGTCCCAAAGGCCCAGACAGACTCATGGCAAATTCTACTACAAGTGTGCTCAGTTTGAAGTGGACCCACATTTTTTCCATGCATCACCCAAGCATATATTTTTCACAGTATTTTGACACATAAGGCAATAGGGTTTATTTTCTGCCTTGATATTTTGCATATCAATAGGAGAAAGATACCATGCCTTTTGGGAAAGAAGCAATATGTATGTCATTCTGATTTCCACCTGCAGGCTTTCTTCTTCCTAACCAAAGAAAGGATTAAAATAATGCAGCTTCAACTACTTACATATGAAAAGTCATATGAATAAAAATAAACTGCTGGTATTAATGAATTAACATCTAAAAGGAACACTTTAAAATATAAACTAAGATATTCTAAGCTCTTTCCTTTAGCATTTAACAATTACATACTTCACTGGAAGCTGACCCACATTTAATTTTAAAATACAACTTCTGTTTAATACACAAAGTCCTGCACTTTGACAATCTCATCTCATCTGAGAACAACAACAGGACTGCATTTTGGAAATCAGACTATCCAGGCACAGATCAAAGTCAACCCTAACACGTTTCTTCTACCTTTAAAATTAAGAGAAATAAAATAAGTAGTTTGACTCTCTGTGAATCATTGTTCTGTGAAAGGGTAGACACTAGTAACTTCTATGAAGGTTTATTATCTAAACTCTGAAGTTGCTGCAAAGACTGAAGGTAATAAAATGTTTTATGAACAACTTCACTTCACTCGTTCTTATATAACTGAGTTTATGTGGACTCTCTGGCACAGTGTGATGGCAAGAACCTGTAGGGAACTTTCTGCACATTCACTTTTCAATGTATTAAAGAAATCATCTGATGAGGGTCTGAACCTTATGAGCCTTCAATTCAAAACACAATTTCCTTCTGATCCAAATGCCTTAGGAAGCACATTTCTGAAAACACTATAAAGAAGCAAGTCACATACAATAAGACAGAGTGATCTCCAACCTGAAGCCCAACAGTTACATTTTAATTTACACTTGAATATTTTAATGTTGTTATCCAGTCAGTAAATTAACTCAAGATGCAAGAATAAAAAGGAAGGATGCATAGGGAAAAAGGTCACAAGGTCCACAAAAGTTAAGAACTTCACTTCTCTTTGAAGCATCAGCATTATGTTGTTGAATGCCACAGCTCTCATATAAAAGAATTGCTTAATACATTCCCATTCTGTTTGAAGGGAAATTAAATTTACATTCTTTGGGAATATGGTATTGTAATTAGTTCATGACTTGATTACACTTTGAAGTGAGCCGAGACTGTATATGGTGCATACAAATTAGTTAAGTTATGGTTACCTACCTAAAGAAAAGCTAACGAGTTGAGAAAGTTAGGGACAAAGCCAGGGCCATCCTTTGGAGCTTTCAGGAAGCACATGTAAAACATCAAATTCAAATCTATTCTCTGGACTCACTGATGTCAAGTGTGAACAGAAACAAAAATGCTGTTTCCTAAACAGCTGAATTAGTTGTTTTCCAAAAAACATCTTTCCATCTCCACCCATACCACCTGTAGGCCAACTGTTAAAATGGAAAAACAGCAATAGAAGACACAAGCTTTCCAGTACTGGTTAACTTCACCAGCATGATTTATTCCTCGTACTTGTAATTTTTTAATTTCTTGTATAGACGGCCTGAGATTTACATCATCTATCAAGATGCTCTGTTCCACCCAGATGATGAAATTCCCAAGTTTGCTTTAAACATTCTCAAAAATATTGAGATGCACAGCACAAATATAGTGCATATAAAATTGGCCAAAGAGAAAGACAGCCAGTATGATTCGACGAGAGCAAGGAAAGCCTTTAAACCTAAAACTAATTCCCAACGTAGCATGTGAACTCAAGAGAACTCTCTATCACAGTTTCAAAATGCAAAAGCAGTTTAGGGTACAGGATTTGATCTGATGTATTGAAAATCCTTTCCACAGGATATGCCAATCAAACTGGACAGCTTATCTGCCATGTTCTCTGGTTCAAAGGTGGGTAAGGACAAAAATATCACACGCCATCATATGCCAGCCGATGTGCCTAGATCAATAAATGCAAATACCATCTCAGAGCTCGCATTTTCTATTCTAAGTGGAAAGCACATCTCCAGCCTTATCTTCATTAATACAAACAAAGGGATACTTACCAGCAAAGAAAAAAAAAATAAAACTAAGGTTTATTTTGCAGCCTGGCAGCACTAACAACTTTCTTTTACTGAAAAGGAAGAAAGAACATAACACACAAAAGACAAGTTATGCCACTACAAATACTGGCAAAAACATGCATTTTCATAATAATGAACACAAAAAATCTGATGACAGAAAAGCTAGGAACCTGAATACACAAAATACAGATCCCACAGATAATTTTAACAAGATACTGGTCCTGGCATGGGCCATAAAAATTTTTACTTTTGGCTTAAGAACTGTGATGGCAGGAGATTTTCCTCACTGGCAAGAAAGAGTTTGTTCAGAATATACATGCTCCTTTCAGGGGAGCTCTGCCAACGACTATAGTGACTTTCAGGATTTAAAGACTTCCTTGGCATTTGCTTAGACGGCTCAGCTACCCAACCTCTTCCACTGGAAACTGCTAAGGAACTTGTTACTTATGTATTTGTCTACCCGCCAGTAAACGTAGGATGCTTTTTTTTCATGGAAGACAGGAGCCTGGAGATTCAGCCACACACAGTTTCTGTGCAAAACGGTCCCAGTACCTGAGAACAACTGTACACATTTCATCTTGTACGACAGAAAATAATCTCAACCTGCGCTGCGTGAGAAGACGGAGCCAAAAGGAAGGTACTGCACCTCTCACCATCCTAGCACACACACACACACAAAAAAAAACAAAAACAGCGCTATTTTTTCCCTTTTACATATTTGAAGCGCAAAAATTAAACAAATAAAAGGAACACTGCATAATTTAGCTTTCATTTTCTATCAAATTGCTCATAATTGTAACCATAAAACGATAATACTGTGCCATATGTGCATCTGCAGAGCCGGCGGCGGCGCTGACCGTCCCCGGCGGCGGCAAACGCGGGGCTGTGCCGACACCCAGTGCCCGCTCCGGGTATTGCCGACCCTCCGTCACATCCCCAGGCTGATTTTGTCACAGAAAAGGGATATAACCCACCACCTTGAAACGTGAAAACCCGCCATGCAATCCCCCTGCTCCTGTTCTTCCTCAAATTGCACTCCCCGCCACCCGCACAGGCTTTTACGTTAAAATGCCCATCGCTGGAAAAGCTTGTTTCAGTTGCAGGCCTTTCTGAGAAATAAAAAAAAAATAAAAAAAAAAAACTTTCACACTAGCCTCTGTTACCATTTACACAAAGCCACGTGTCGTCTCAGTACTACTCGATATTGAAGCAGAAATGTTCTTTAATCTAATTTGACAATGGAGCTCCTGGCAGAAGCCCGAGGAGAGATAAGGTGGGAATTGAGGTATCTGAGAAAGGAGGCTCAGCCTCTCACGTTTAGACACTGTAAGAGAAGTTATTTAACAGGATAAATGTGAGCTTGGAATCAAATGCATGGAGGAAAGGGGATGAAGAGGCAAAAGAGAAATGGAATGTAAAAGCTGAACTTACTGAGAGCAGAGCTACAGCATCTCCATCTCAATTAAAGAGCATGCATAGTAAATCAAAAAGGTGTCTGCTTTGCAGGGAATGAGAATGTAAGATCACAAAACATCAACTTGCTTTATAACTAAGCTAATCAGGTTTGGCCTTGGTTACTATCAGAATGGGGATCACCTGAGAATACACAGTGGTGTCTGTCTTGCTGCTTCCTTGCAGGAAACAATCAATCATCACTCCTAATTTTATATATTCAATGTGTCTCTCTGAACCTTTTCCTTACCACCCTCAAACAGCAACAATGCTGATGGAAAAAAGCAGTCTCTCCTTCAGCCAAGCTCCCACCACCCTCAGAATGAGTAAATCCTCATTTGGATCCTTACTGGAAAGGAAACCTGGCTGCTAAGGGAAATTTTTCTCTGCTGCTTTCTAACATGGTTACCTCTCTATATCTTCCACAGGCAGAATCAGGCTTCAGTATTAAACTTTCTTATTTCCTCCTTTTAAACTAGTACATAATCAGAGAGGAGCATGCAGATCTTAATCTGACTACTGGCAAAGAGTGCAAGTGGCAAGATGAAAATCTCTAAATGCTGCTGGATGAAAACAGAAAAAAATAAACACCACTGAGACAAGAAATCTTGCCCTTCTTAGGAACTTCCTTCAGTGCTATAGCTAGAACAGCACAGAACGTAAAAAATCACAGATTATTCTAGGTAATTTCATTTTTTTTCATTTAAAACTATTGCTATTTTGACAGTCTTTCTAACCTTGTTAGAACACAATCTGTTTGCACAATGTAGATGAGAGAAACGCAGTGCTCCTTTTTCTAAGAGGCAGTTGAGGTCAAATCAGACTCCATACCCGCACATCAATACTAATTTTAAAGGAGGTGTTCCCAAACCTCCAAAAAAGGAAAGTATCCCATGATGGAGTGTTGAAAAGATCTTCTTTTCCATCACATGCTGTACACGTGCCTAATTAAGTATTTCAAAATGACAAAGGCCTCCGAAAGTTGGTCCTTTCTTGTGAAATTTTAAACATGCCAAACTGAGGAGCACTGGTTTCACTGAACTGACGCCAGTGAAGAAAAGATTTAATAACAGCCTCATTATAACGTTCATTGTTGTAGGACTATTTAATATACAAGATTAACACATCTTATCTCCCACTTTCACTGAAACCTATTATACCCCTCATTAATATATGCACATTTCTACATCATTTACAGCACTCAGGTCTCAAATAGTATTGCCTGAAACAGGGTGTGTTCTGCTGCTCTTCCTGTGGTAGGCTCTTTTTGCAATAACAGTACTCAAAAATAAACCTCACAGCTCAAAATTAAAGACACAGGTAGGTAAACAGGGCAGCTTAAAACTGAGAGAAATTTAAAAAAAAAAAAAAAAAAAAAAGCAACACTCTGGATATCGTTTCTTGACTTCAGTTCCCTCACAATCAGAGCATTCACATATTATAAGACAGGAAGCTCCTACCTTTCCAACCTAATGAATAATGATATCCTTTCCCCCTGGAAGTTTGAGACACAGAATTAGGTGAAGTGACCCACAGCTCCTCAGATTCTGAACCATTTTTAAAATCTTCAGATCCGGATCACTGGTGAAGAAAAGGAAGCTGTATGGTATGAACAGTACAACACTTTCCCAGATTACATACATTTGTGTCCATGGGTACACCAGGACAGACCAGAACAATGCACCTTAGTACTGTATGAAGGGGAAGAAAAAATATACATTTTTACATATAGTAGAGTCCAGGTTGGCCACTATAACAGGAGAACTGTTATGAGCTTGCAAGCATTTCAGGACAGAGAATATGCATTTATTCAGGAACTGAACAGATTCAGGTATTTACAAGCTCTTCTAAGTTCCCCCAAGTGGAAGAACTGCTCCCCATCTGAGCCTGCAAATGTTTAAAGTTTATAGGGACACACCTAAACAAATTCCTAAAAAGACAACAACAAAATCCACCCAGTGCTATCAAACACAGAGAAACATTCTGACTGCGGATTTTAATTACAGGTTTCTGGACATTGTGAGACTTCATGGGGCAAATATTATTTGCTCATCCTGCCCTTAAACTTTGCCACATTCTTGTGACTACTGCCAGTATTATAACCCTGGCCTTTCACACAGTACAGACGTTTTATGTTCTCATCATACTACAATTAATTAAAGTTAAATATATTAAAACAAGCTAAGTATAATGAAGACACCTCTTCCCCAACCATCTGAAGAGAATTCCTACCACTTGTACATTGTTAGAAAGCAATTTTATAACATTTCCTTTCCCTCACACTTTACTTTCTAAAGCTACCTCATGGTAACAAAATGGTTTTCAAATCAAATGGTTAACATTTATTGAAGAGAAAGAAAATTAATGACCTGGTGATTCTACTGGGAAGAAGTACTGATAGCAAAGACTTAATTTCTAGGAGCCAAATGTACAGCTCATCAGATTTTTTCTACTGTTCTTGGAAATAAAGGCGCTTACTCTGGCTGATTAATTTTGTATCAGAAAATGCGTCTTGCCGGGGCAGGCCAGAGTGACACTGACCCATTCTCATTTAATTTTGCCTGTTTGGAATTTTACATGCCTTCAGGTAAAAACAATCATGAGGCTCTGGAAGTTGCTACCTCCTACAAGACAAAACACTCATCCCTGCATCATCATGTTTATTACCACTAAAGAACAGGTGGCATTCTGGAGGTCTTCTTGGCTTCTTACATGGAGCATACTCAGATATCCAGCTGGATGTGTATGAACCAAGGAGGTCTAATGTATTGGCAGAGAGGAGAGAGAACCTCTTCTCTATAGCTATGAATTTTTTTCCCCCATTATAGCTCTCCATTCATCTTTGAGAAACGCTGCTAAGTGTTAGCCTTGAGGATATCAGTGCTGGAGGGCTGTTACTCCTGAAGACAGGAATTCCTAAATCCAAACTCAAAACTGCTCATCAGAAGAAAAAATAGCTGAAAAGAGTTTGCATAGAGACAGTTACTGGCAGCAAGGAAATGATACTTTCAGATATCCTCCTCTCACAGGATTAATATTTGAGTAAGCAAATAGTTCTCTGGCAAATTCTTTACTTATTGCAATGCAGTCAGAATCACAGTGAGATGACTCCATGCATACAGCCACTGCCAATAACGCAGGAATGGCCACGGGTGCTTAGAGGAGCTCAGTCAACTCAGGAACTGAACAGGCCCTCTTGTAAAATACATTCCTGTGGTCACCATAAACTTCTGAGCCACCAAATCAAAGACAATACAAGGAAATGGGGGGAAAATACAGAACATTAGAAGCTTTTAGACAGTGGGGGCCTAGAAAAATCGGAGAAATCAGGGGCATTTTCCAGATGAACAGGTGATCAGGCATCCTGCACCCCAAGCTACGTTGGATTGCCTATGTCCTGCTGACAAGTAGGAATAGAAAATCAGTGTATGTGAACACCTTGCAAGGACTCCACACTAGAAGTGACCGGCTTTCAGAAAAAGAACCATAATAAAAATAAATAAATAAATCTAGAGAGCTACTTTCCTCACAGAAGTACAAAACAGAAGGCAAGAAACTGTTAAGTGAATGGTTCAGTGAACCAGAATTACAAGATCCTACAGGTGATACTTCTGCCAAGTCCGAGGCACAAAAGCACTGAAAACTCAATCAGACATTCTCATTGATAAACATCATGGAGACAGTCCCCAAAGAATTAATTTCTGAAGTGTAGGATTTATTTAGAAGCCAAAAGTGTGGCAGAGCTGCTCAGTACCTCTCCTTAATTTCAACAGATCAAGGAAACACCCATACCTTTTCTATCTCAAATGAAAACTTACTCCTGTGCTAATAGCCAGAAAGCTTCATCGCTGCAGTATCTCAAGAGCTTACAGGTATCAACAGACTTACTCTCATCATCCCTCTATGTTCACTCTACAAAGAAGGTCACATCTAATATAGGAGAAGGTGAGATACAGACAAGGTAAGTGATTTACAGGACTTCACAGGAGTCTGTGCAGCAGAAATAAGGAAACCTATGTGTATGAGACCTCAGAGTGCTTCCACAACAGCCTGCAATGCCATTATGTCAGGACCATTTTCTGAAATGTTGTACTCTGTGTATTGGTGATGTAGCTTTGTGGTCTGCCTCCCTAACAGTCTGATCTGCAGCTAAACCAGAAAGAAAAGAAACCTGCACTTTCCTCTTTGACAGTTTTCATGAGTAAGACATTTCATATATTCTTGCCTTCCCCTTCCAAGGATTAAGGTGAGAAAGAACTGAAGCAAGATAGGAACAAAAATTAAAGCAGTAACTGTACCATAACACATCTGCCTCTGAAGTGAGAAGGAACAGACAGCACCAAAACATCTTCAGATCTGACAGGTTGCTCTGCTACCAATCTGCACTAGCAGGTGAGACATGTCATTCCATGACAAGTATCAGAAATAAAGGAGCTTAATGCAACTTCAAGTGTTTTAAATGACTTCTCTCTACTGTGCAACAGAAGACGACAAGCAGTTCTAACAAAACACGGGGAGATTTTTCTCCCCTGAGCTGCAAAGCTTTAAAATTAGCACTTTGTGTGTGTGCTTGTTCTTTTAATGTCTGCATTTATTAAGGAGCAAAACAGCCATGCATCTAAAATGCCAGAGAAATATGGATCCATAAATAATGCCACATTCCTATTCACACCTAATCTAAATATTTATGTAGTAATTTACCAGCAAAAGATGCAAACTATTCTTTAAATGCTACATTGTATTAAAGGTTAACCACACGACATGTTTTATTATAAGGCTCTGAATTATGTTTAGGACAAGTTTTTATTTTCAGTGGAAGTTCTGAGGTTGAAATGGACAGAGGCAAGGAGTTTTAGTCACCTCTCAAAGATGAATGCTGAAGTTCAGACTTCTTCAATATTTTTTCAGTCTGCATAGCCATAGGCCATGCAACTCAGCAGCATACTGATTGAGAGAGGAAGAGCCACCTTCTTCACAACTAGAAGAGCTGGAAATAGATCTATTAGTGAGGCTTGATGCTTATAGCAGGCCTGATGATGCCAAGTTCCACTTAGAAAGGCAGCCTCTACTGAAATCAGCGCCAAATCAAAGGGGCTGTGTACACACCCCTGAGGGAAATGACAAATGTAATAGCAGAACTGCCCCCAGTGTAAGTATGTGCACTGGGATTTCATAAGTGCTGGATGTAGTCTCATCTCGTCAGTGAGGTAATGCTTCTCTGCCCAGTACCTTACACAGAAATACATGATACACTCCTCACTCAGTCCTACAAAATCCAGCTTCTCTTTCACTTCATATCCTGCTACAGTCATGATCACATATTTATGGTCTTAACCATTCCTTTTTGGTTCCTCCTTGAGCTCTCACCTTCATGCCTTCTGTTCCTAAGACCTTTAATATTAGACATAGTTTCCAACTTATCTTTTATTTTATCTCTTATACAAGGCTTTCTTTAGAAATATTACTTTGCTGACTTCGTTTCCAATTCTCTTGATCTCTACGTGATCTTCCACACAGAGCGCTTTCTTCATGTCATCACTTTCCTCAGATGCAAGACCTCTGAAGCTCACTACAGACTCAACCATGCAGGAAGTGATACAAAGATTTTCTTCTGTTTTGCTTTTTCACTAACAGAGTCACTTCCATTTACACTGCACTGAGAGAGATTCACTCTTGTGTGACTGTTCTGAGCCTATCAGTCTGCCAGAGTTGCCAAGCTTGTAAAATGGAGGGGTAAAGAAACCCACACTAAAGTTTAAATGCTGTTCTAGGAGCTAAATATTTTTCAGCTTGTAGTTCAAGAAGAAATTGAGCACTATTGCCACAATACGCCACTTCCTACTCTTGAGAGAAGAGAAATTCCCCAGCTCTAAGCACAAGGTATTCACAAATAAACATTACGACCCTTTTTAAATGTCCAACTTATTCACATTTCCTTTGTCACTGCTAAGGCACATACCTCTAAATCAACAGCAGGAAAGGCTCACTTTTTCCAGATACAACTAATCAGACAGAGGAGATCTATTAATGTTCCCTGCTTCAGCAAGACATGAAGTGCAGACTTATCGATGGGAGCTGCATTTTTGGTTCTCATTTGTTCTGCTTGAATAAGCTTACCAACCTGAGACAACATTTTCAGATGCCAGTATTTTGACCACCACTGGTCTCTGGGACTATCCTTTTTCTCCACCTCACCGTATCCAGGTAGAAGAAACCTTGGCAAAAAAATGTAAGAAGCTGGAAGCATAAATGTTCATTCTTAAGATGCAGTAAAATCTTTCATTTCAATGATATACAGAAGTACTTGGAATATATTACAGCTGATCAATGCAGAAATGAGGTATAGAATACTACTGAAAATAGACCTTATTTGTATGCACACCATACAGATATGTTAAAATATGTAGTTAAATATGCTGTTGGAGTTAAGTAGCTTTCATAGAAGAGAATCATTGCAATTATCAGTGGTAATAGCAAACCCTCTCTGATACAGATGTTTACTTCCTGTTCCAAGAACTAAAGCAGGAAACAGCCCTGTTAAAAATATTTGTCTAGCTCCAGCCATAGTGTTCCTATTTGTTACTCCTAAGTGTACAGCCTGTAACAAAAATAGGAGTTTTTCTTCCTCCCCCTCCAGCATAACCTAATGTATTTAAAACCTTTAATCAACAACCAAATGCCTGCTACTGTATTTTGGTACAAGCTGTCTCTAACTACAGTCCTATCTCTTCAGTTAACAACTGGAACACAGAATTAGTCATCTCTAGGAAACAGATAGCATTAGCTTCTCATCACAAAAAGCTCAATTAAAGCCCATTTGAGAGAAGCTGAGCCACTATTTCACTGCATTTTCTCCTTTCCCTGCCTCTTGATAGCTATGCTGGGCCTAAATATCATTAACTGCTGTGAACAATAATATGCAAAGCCTATGGACAGACCTGGCTATAGCAAGTGCATCTATCAGTTCTGGTGCCTGGGGAAAAAAGAAACAAAAAAAAAAGTCATCAACGTACAAACAGAGTTTCTTCCCAGTGCCCACATGTTTACTTCGTACCAATTTCTCTTGGAAAATGGTAGAGGTGGAACTGTCTATTCAATTTCTTAGATTTTACTGTGCACCTTCTGTTTCTTAGAACATGGCAAATACTGTCTCTACACAATATCCCTAGTACTTATAATGCAAAACACTTTATGACACTTCTAGCTCTGGGAGAAGAGAAAATGAAGCATGAAATAAGAAATATACTAGCAGAACAATATTCATTGACACTGGTGAGTCTGTATACTGCTGCACTGGGAAAGTGTTAGTATTTGGGGGTTTAGGCTTTTTTTAATATGTTTGCCCAGCTTGTCTGATGTCAATGGTATGTCTGTCCTTGCAGCTGTTCTCAAGTAACATGCAACCCAGACACCAAATTCATCAAATTACGTTCAAATCCAACGGATTTATATGTTCTCATTTAAACGACAAACATTTCTTAAGCTAAACTATGTCATTATCCTCACAGTTCTTCATAAATACCCCACCCCTGAAAAACGATGAACACATTTGTTGAAGACTCTGAGCCCAAACACAGAACTAGAAATCTTTTCTCTCCTAGCAAGAGTTTAGAACTAGTAACAATATTTTCTTTCCTAGCAAGAGTCAAGGTAACAGATTCACAAACAACAGACCCATAAATAAGGAAGAAAACCCGTAAAAGAACATCCTGCCTGACCAAAAATTGACCCTAATTGAAAAAAGGTTTTACAAATTATTCTTTGTTTCTTGTAGCCTGTATTGAAATTGAAAGAAAATGACAAGGAAAAAAAAAAAGTCACATTCTTCAAGTCCATTATATGCCAGCAATATTCAATTTAGCCTGCACTAAGTCAGCCAGCCTTACTCTGATATTAGATAATATGCTCTTGCACTGGTTTTAATGCACAAAAGCTAAAAATCCTGCAGAAATATACACAGGCAGTGACAGAACCCTAAAAACAGTCACATCTAACAAGTAAGAGTTGGGCAAACTACAATTAAAAGAAAACGCGTTGCAGAAACAGAATAAATGCTTTTTAGGGAAAACTGCTGAAACCTCAGTCCCAAAGGAGGAGTGATCACAATTAGGTGTTTGCAGCACATCCCAGTCTGGCGCGTGGCAGGAATGGGACAGGAGACTCCACACTACCACAGCAGAGGAAATGTATGGAGGCTGGCACTTCTGTAACAGTATCCAAAGCAGAAGCAGATTTATGTACGTCAACCTAATCAAGACTAAAATGGATCGTATATGGCCACCTAGTGCCTCATGTCAGAAATTCAGAGTAGTCTGACAACCACATCTAGCCTTTCTTTTGGACTATAACCTGTACGACCTCCTTCAGATTCCACTTGTACTGCTGCCACCTTCCTCGAAGCTCAGGGAAGAGATCCCTCTTACTTTATTTTTCATGGGAAAAACCTTCCATATATTGTAGGAAAGTACAAGACAGATCAGCACATCATTGGCTAAACTAGTTAGAAATTTGGCTAAAGTCATTACAGCTCACTGACAAAGGCTTAAATCTTTTATTACTGATTTGCTTGAATTATACAACAGACTTGCACTAATGTAATAGGCAACTTGGAATATACAGCCCTGATTTACCAAAGATTCTCTCATTAGGAATTATTTAAACTAAGCCACAAAAAAAGCAAAGATAAATGTTATAGTACTCATTACCACGAGGCCCAGTGCAATGCTGACAGTGCCAAAGCTACAGTGTTGGGACTTTGTGAACAAGTAACAAACACGTAAAAATCACTTTGTTTATCTCTGCTTTTCTTTTTTTTTTCCAGTGGCTTCGAGAAGGACCATTCCCACCTGCAGTTTTATCCCTCTTCAAGTCTACATGGGCCCTTTTTGAAGGGCAAAGTTGATATTTCAAGGCTTTTAAACCATTTTCCAAGCCTTTCACTTTGGTCTCGATATATTTCCAAAGGACAAAAGCAACTACGCCAACTACCCTATACATGCAAAAAAAAACCCCACCCATAATTATAACTGTACAACTTAGGACATCAAAAGAATTTCTCATACTTTGCAGCCAACTTAGTTACAGACCACTACAAAGGGACAATAGTTTTTTATTCTGCTTCCTTAAGGCAGGAGGGTTGGGATATTGTCAAAGGAGGCAGCAAAAACAAAGGACGACTTTTAACATCCAGAGCAGAATATCCAGTGTGGGTAATGCTTCTTTATTTTCATCCTCCAAAAAACTGATGAGTTCTTATGTACAGGAGGCAAGATTGGAGAAAAACAGAAAAACTTAAGAACAAAAAAAAAAGGGGGGTGCTTAACACCTTCTTTGCATTGAGGACATTAAGGATAGTATGCATTTGGTACAAGTGCCTTACATTTCCTGCTACATAAATAAAGCCATTGAGTAACCACCCTAAAATAATCTCATGCCACAAAAACCACACACCACTCATCACAGCTGAGATGCTGACATTTGCTGCAGGGCTGGTACTGCTGCACTGAACTTAGGCACATAATCCACCTCTTTTCTAATTTAACTAGAATCTATTCTAGTCTGTAGAAGAACTGCAATCTTAACTGCACAATATGTATATTTTTCCCTTGATTGCGTCTACTTGTTCTTTCAAGGGCATTCCCATTAGGAACAAACACTTCTCCATCCTCTCTCCCCCTTAAAGCAGAGTGAAAATAATCCTATCAAGGGAAACTTATTACTGTTTCCAAATTGCGCCTGGCTCTCAGCAGGCACACTCTCCAGGCAACAGTTTTGCCGCTACATTATAACTAATTTTTTTTTCCACATGACATTTTGTATTGTAAGTAGGTAGAGGAAGGAGAGATATATGTGGTTTGGGATAAGAACGAACCTTCCTGAGTCAAGTGAAAAAGCAGTGTCTCCCCTCACCACGCACCCTCCTGCAAGGAAATTTTGTTTTCCCTCCACAGAAAGATTTCTCAGCACGTTGCACCAAACACAGCCCCTTTCACAAATTAACGTTACAGGAACACGGATGAAACCTGCAGTTTGTCAAAATGTGGAGCTCCTGGTTACTGCGTATAATGAAGAAATGAAAGAAAAAGAGAGGAAGGAGGAGAACAAAAGAAACCCCAAAGCCATCGTTTGGTCCCTGGGTACCTGGACACCGCACTCGCTGGCCAATGCTGCCACCTGGTGACCACACAGGGAGGCGACGCAGCTCCGGCTCTGGAAAACGGGATTCAGGAACGTCACCCAAGACTGTTCTCGTCCACAGCCACCATCTCGTGCATCATCATTTCGGGGGAAGGAAAAAAAAAAAAAAAAAAAAAAAAAAAAAAAAAAAAAA